>NC_139230.1:212014364-212609999 GCF_977018435.1 Lepisma saccharinum
TGTGTGCGACACCCTTTACAATTTCAGTGTTTATAATCTGGAAGCAGATGGTTCATTATTAACTTACCTATGTCCATTTTAAAATGATTAGTATCCTGCCCAATTCTATCACACTAAATGCAATCCCTGATTTCTCTAATCTGAAATGACTATGTTTAAACATTGCATATCCATGTTTTTATTTCTTATATTATTGATATTTCTTGTGTCTAGAATATGTTGTGCACTTGACTATATACCCGCTTGATAAATATTTTGTCGTTATTGTTTTCATTACTATATTTTTTTCACACACACGATTCTTACATTATTTCGTAGGCTGAGTGATTTAGGTGTTTGAACTGCAGTGTTTTTATATCTTTGTGATTTTGTTTTACCATAATCAATATAAGATGGCGGACCGTATGGTCTACGCGTAGTTGGAGCTCCGCAATTTCTCCCGAATTTAGCCTGGCTCATTGAGATATTTATATCTAGAACTTTATATATTCCACCCGCCGGCAACTTGCAACTATTTGCTGAAGCGTCGTGAAGTGTTGTGATACCAGGAATTGAATAATCAAAGATTACAATGTCGAAGCCATCTATCAATACAGTCTCAACTCGGGTAGACGGTGTGGAGTCGAGGCTACGGGACTTTGAGAGCCGCCTGCAAGAGATCGTCGAGCAGCAGCCAGCCCCTAACAGCGTGGACAGCAGCGCCGTTACACCGTTGCAAGATCTCTGCGCTTCCTTCAAAAAATTCAAGGAGGAGGTTGAAGACACATTCAAAGTTGTGAAGTCCGACCTGCAGATTTTAAGGAAGGAAACGGCAGAAAATGCCATCAGAATCGACGACCTCGAAATGTACTCTCGGAGAAACTGCCTCGTCCTGCATGGCGTTCCTGAAAGATCGAACGAAAATACAGACTCCCTGGTACTTGACGTTCTTCACAAGAATCTAAACTTACAACACATCACTCTGGAGCACATCGAAAGATCTCACCGCCTTGGCCCTCAAAGAAGAACCGCCGCAGATGCCGTCCGTGAAGGAAGGAGGCCCATCATCTTTCGTCTGACCAGCTACCGCACCAGGGACGAAGTTTGGAGGCGGAAGAAATCTCTGAAAGGGACGAAGCTGCTCATCACCGAATCCCTGACGTCCGTGCGACAACATGTGTTGCGGAGGGCAAAAGACCGCCACGGCCAACGGAACGTGTGGACCCAAGATGGAAGAATTATCATCCTCTTACCGACTGGCCGGAAAGTATCCGTCACAACACTAGCGGCACTTGACAACATGAAATAAATGCGGGAGGAAAAGTAAATTTGCATTAAGGATTCATGAGTGTATGTTTAAATAATGCAACTGTGTGTGTGTTGTGTGTTGTGTGTTATGTGTTTTTATTGTGTACAAGCGCGTGAAACTATTTTTTCTTTGCGTATCAATTTTTCATCCTTGTGCATACGTTCCGTCCATGTGAGTGTATTTAAATTTAAATCTAATGGAAGTGTATTATTATTTCTGTGTTCGCTGCACCTACCTTTCATCAACGCTACTTTTATGGTAAGTCAAATCTTTTTTAAACTAATTATATATGTAATCTCGTTTAAAATGTGTGCTTTCCATCCATTTGTCAGCACTTCTAAAAACCGTAAGCAATATTATGGCTGATAGAGACGATTTGTGTAGTGTAAATCCGGCGACGTCGACGTCGAACTTCTTCAACGAACTTTGCAAGATTTGTACCTCTCCAACAAACAGCAACAATGGCCTTTCCTACTTAACTGCAGCGCTACAAACTGAAACGGTTTATCCATATTCTGGGCCGCGGCTGAATCTTGCACCCGGCAGCTTTAACGCAATTCATATCAACGCGCAAAGTATTCTCGCTCATTTCCTAGAAGTAGAAAATATAATTCAAATAAACAAAGACGTGCATGCCTTACTGGTCTCGGAAAGAGAGTCTTTCGGACGATCTGTTGCATCTTCCGGGATTTCGTTTATTTAGGAAAGACAGAATCGGAAAGAGGGGAGGGGGAGTGGCAATTTATTTGCGCGAGGACATCCCTGCCAAAATTCTCTCAAAGTCGCCCGATGCCTATGACGGTTCATCGGAATATATAATCCTCGAAATCAGTATCTGTCAACAAAAACTCCTCCTGGCGGTAGTCTATCGTCCACCTTGCACTCGCCTTGATAACTTCGAGAACGACGTTGCAAACTTTCTACCAAAATATTCACACACGATCGTTCTGGGAGATATGAATACCGACCTATGTAGCAAAAAAGAAAAGGTTATAGAATTCCGTGATACGTTCTCTGCTTTAAATCTTTCCATATGCCATTTAAATCCAACCCATCACACGGCCACTTCCGACTCATGGCTTGACGTCATCTTGGTTTCTGACGAAAATCGTGTAACGCGCCATGGCCAAATACCAGTGCCTGGAATTTCCTACCACGATTTAATTTACGTGTCCTATTATCTTCGCGTTCCTAAATATAAAGCAAAACAAGTTTCATATAGAGACTTCAAAAAAATTAACGAAGCCCGCCTAAATGAAGACGCTGCCCTTGTACCATGGCATTTAATCAGTACGTTACCTACAGTGGATGATCAAGTTTCATTGTTAAATACCTTTATCCTCCAATTGTACGATAAACATGCTCCAGTCAGGAAGAAGCGTGTTTCGCGTCCCCCTGCTCCCTGGCTGACGGACGAGTTGCACCGGCTTATGGCGATGCGTGACAAAGCGTACACCAAATATAGGAAGGGGATCAAGGTTGGTGATCATAACACATCCATCTTTGAAAATTACAGAATCCTGAGGAACCGTTGCACCCAGGAAGTACGAAAATCAAAGCGCCGATTCGCGTCCGAACTACTAACATACGAAAGCAAACCTGACGTCCTCTGGAAAAAATTGAAAATACTGGGAGTTGGGAAGCGGAGAAACCACGAATCCATTAATAAATTTCCACCGGAAGTATTGAACGATCACTTTTGTGATCTTCCGATCGTCGATGATAATGTGAAACACGAAACGATTCGTAACATTGAAACACGCTCCACAACTGCTCCAAAATTTTGTTTTTCTTATTTTTCGCCAGAACAAGTCAGAAAATCGTTACAGAAGATAAAGTCATCGGCCGTAGGAGTAGATGAAATTTCTATCCTCATGATTAAAAAAATTCACTACCACGTACTTGCTCCTATCACTCATATTTTTAATTTTTCTTTAATTACCGGCGCATTTCCCTCGTCTTGGAAACTCGCCCTGGTACGCCCTATACCTAAAACAAACAACATAATAAACGTCAACGATTACCGACCAATCAGCATCCTCCCAGCCTTGTCTAAAGCCCTAGAGCATCTCGTTAGCGATCAAACCCGGGACTTTCTAACGCGAAATAATTTAATAGATCCTCTTCAGTCTGGCTTTCGAAGTAACCACAGCACTTGCACGGCTCTTGTCAACGTATCCGATGACATGAGGCTAGCCATGGACAATAAACAACTTACGATTCTGGTACTTCTAGACTTTACAAAAGCTTTTCAGACAATTGTTCATGAAATTCTACTCGCTAAATTATCATCGATATTCAATTTTTCCGACTCCGCGGTTAATTGGTTCTGCTCCTATCTACAAGAACGTCAACAATGTGCCGTTGACCTATATGGAAAATCGTCGTGGAAAAACATTCCATGTGGTGTTCCTCAAGGCACTGTACTCGGCCCCCTTTTATTTGCTATGTATATAAACGACCTCCCGACGGTGCTTAACGGCTGTAAATACCATATCTATGCCGACGATTTTCAGTTATATTTATCTTTCCCCCCGCAAGAAATACTGCATGCAATAGAAATTGTGAGCAATGACCTTAAACAAATAAGTACTTGGTCTGCACACCATGGCTTACATCTAAACCCGACTAAAACCCAGTGTATTCTTGTAGGTTCCCCTAGAATTTTGAGCAAAATAGATAAATCTAGCCTCCCTAGACTCAACGTAAATGATATTCATCTGCCCTTCTCCACTACTGTTAAGAATCTGGGTGTGATACTCAACCACCATCTCACCTGGGCAGAGCAAGTTAACTCTGTATCTAGAAGAGCTTTCGGTGCATTGCATTCACTCTATCGGCTCAAAAACTTCCTCCCTGAACGCATAAAAATTAAACTGGTCCAGTCTCTTGTATTTCCCATTGTTGACTATTGCGACATTGCTTTCTTGGATGTCAATCACGAACAAGCTAAACGACTGCAGCGAATTCAAAATGCCTGCATTCGTTTCGTTTTCGATCTAAAATATTCAGAGCATTTGACATCGTACTTTGCGAAGGTCGAGTGGCTTAAATTAAGCGATAAACGTAAATTTCATAAGTTAATTTTACTGTACAAAATCCTCCAAATAAAAGACCCGCAATATCTCTATAACCGATTTCAACATCTTTCCGACTTTCACAGCCGCAACACCAGATCGCGCGAAAGGTCTTTGCTGTCCATTCCACTCCACAAATCCAACTTTTATGCAAATTCTTTTACTGTTACCTCAGCAGGCCTTTGGAAGAAGTTGCCACCTGAAATTCATGTCTCTTCCTCAATTGTGACGTTCAAGAAATTGTTAAAGTTACACATATTATATAATGAAAATTAAATGTTTGATTTCCCTAATACAAGTAATATGGCGGGTGCAGAGAATGATAGAAGGACGTAAGGCACAAAAATTATCTAGCGTAATAGTTAAGATGAATTATCGTCAAAGTATATCGTTTTGGACTGTGTTTTAAGTATGTGTAATATTGGACTGTGCTTAAGTAAGTGTAGTGTTATGTATTTGCTTGTACGTGTATAAGGGCAAAAATATGTATGTGTGTGTGTGTGAGTGTGTGTGCCCGTATCTATAGGTTAAATTACCTTTCTTATATGTAATTTTTCTAAGTATTTTTTTATTTCTCTGTAATTTTTATATTTTTTCTTTCTTTTTTCAATATTTTAATTATTTCATATTCATTTTTTTTGTAACCATGGTCAAGTGGAAGAAAAGGCTCCACAGCCTTAACTTCGCCATGTAAAAGAAGACGAAATAAATAAATAAATAAATAAATTATTTATTATATCTTCTTGCTTAATTTTGCCCAAATTGTTAGTTCATATTTTGTATTTTTGTTACTTTACGCCACGTATAACAATTACTCAAGATTGCATGTATTGGAGAGATGGTTGAGCAGCATATATTTAACAATAATTTTTACCGCGCAAACTATAGAGCGATCTCGATGTGAAGAAACTAGCATCTGACCAGCAGCAGACATAATTAACTACAGAAGTAGGTAAAGAATAAACATTTGTGAAACGTTACGTGAACTTGACTTTTGTTACATAATTATTTCATTGTGTATTTCAAACTAAAATATTGCGCTAGGGTACGTGGTAAAACATGTATAATGTCTGCAGCCTACATTTAATAACAGTGACAGCGTTACTGACCTCAATATCTATGAATACTTACAAAAGAAGCCATTTCTCCATGACCGAAAATTCTCTCTCGATTTTTTTGGAGTCAATATTACCCAATATTTATAATTTACACAGGACGGGAGTAACAGTCACATTTACAAGAGCGTCTAGCTTTCTTTGGTCGCGGTAACTCCACGACACGAGCCCTTCGTCCGTGTCTTGTTAGTATAATGATGGTAATAATACAAAGTTTACTGTGCAAACTTGAAATGGCTCTCATTACTTTCATGTCAAAGTTTCGTGCAAACAAAATTGGATTCTCCTGGGCGGACGGTCTCCGCGTTCTGGTTTCACACAGCAACTTCTCAACGCTGGCTCTTGGGGCCAGTATCCCGTCACGAACCTCCTGCAGGTATGTGCTGGTCCTGTGTCGCAATGGAGCCGCGTCTTTGGAGAATTTGTCTCCGTCTTGGTGGATTAAGGAAATATTCTAGATCGCCGTTCAAACTTAGCATGGATTTCGTCTTTCCTGTCTTTTAGAGGTAGGGATTGAATCGAGATGAGGCGAGACCTGGCAGAGTCTCGTTCTCATCTCGAATTGTAAATGTCTGTCTCGTTCACTGTCTCGTCTTGATTTACAAACATCCGTCTCGTCCTTGTTTCGGTCTCGAGAGGCAAGTCTCTCTCCTCTCGATTGATTGATTGATTTCGTTTATTTTACTTCGCTTTCCTGCCACTTCTGGTTAATCACGAAGATGAGGATGAGGGATGATATGATGAAGGGACACTTGCAAGGAACACCCATTCCCAGGCCGGAATTCGAACCTGGAACCTCTGGCGTCGTATCGCGCTGTGCTAACCACTCTATCACGGAGGCCGGCTGTAACCTTTCCAGTCTCGAAATATATGATATACACAACGTTTAACCGCACAAACTTTCACAATGTACAGAGGTCCTTCATTAGAGCAATCTACTCTTCTTGATAACGTCCTACTGTTTGACTCTTCGTTTCGACGGCTGGAGATGTGGGTGGGTGGGAGGATGCGGTGCTGAAAGCTGTACTTTAAGGAAGAATGTCGCTTCCTCTCGTGTTACAAGGGTGAAAGCTTTCTTGCATCATATCAGCAAATATATCATTTATGGTTTAGGTTAGTGGTTCGTGGACTTTTTTCTGCCATTGCCTTATTTCAATTCTATGAACCTTCAACAACCTTTCATTTCTTCCTATCGTATTATAAATCAAAATCAGATTAGGGTATTTTCAAGCAGAGGCTGCCACTTAATTCTTTTATTGAACATTGAATCCAGGTGCGAGTGCGATGATAGAAACGGTGTGCGTGTATGAACAGCAGAGTTTGCACAGAGACCCTTTCTCTCCTTCGCTTGCGTGCTACATCTTGAAGCGTTGAAACTCACCTCACATGAATCTTCCTTCCTGACATCTCCAATGCACCGGCCTTCCTCCCGCGGCAGGCGAAGAATTCAATTTATTCTCGTGCACTTTAGGCAAACAAGTCTAGTTTCGCCTTTTCTTTCCACGCGACATTCATGCTAGCAGAAGAAGAAAAAATAGAGCCGACAGTTTGAGCCATAAACCTATAAAGAACCTGTAAGTGTTGTTCCATTCAGGAGATCCTTGTAAGTGTTGTTTCCTCCAAAGGGAAGCTGATTTGTGTAGAACATGAAACTTCGTGACCGAGGTTTGATACCGCATATCATGAGTGGCTCTGCGAGTTGTAAATTCTTTCCATTATTTGCATGTTTATTATCCTACAAGGTTTTATTACTTCCACGAGCATTTACCCAGCACATGGTGCTTAATTAACATGTAATGGTAAAATCTGTGCACTTCTTACACATGTTGAGGAAGTACCCTATATTTATGATTTACAGAGGTTAGTTTTCAGTTACGTTTCATAAATGATGACTGATAATGCGGTCATGGACAGAATAATTTCAATATTACGGTGTTGTTGAAGGACAAATATGAATTTCAAAGTTTATTTATACCTTACGGACCTTATATATGACAAAACAGACATCTGGCACACTTAGAAAACGTTGTAGGGAATCTAGCGGCTGGAATGATACATATAGTGCTTACCTGTAATCCAGCGAATCTCTGGAGCAATGTCGCGCATAACGGCAGACAAGAGGGAAAGCTAGTTGACGGAGCGAAGCAGAACACACACCGCTGTTAGCTGCAGTCCATTTCCCCCTCTACACAATATTGTTTCCTCATACGTGTTCGTTGGTCGAGCTCTCTCGAGTCGCTACTTGCGCAGAGAGTTGTTTTCGATCGCTTGCTCCAAAGATTACCAGGACAGAGTAAAGTTTTTCTTACATTTTTAAATTTTTAAAGATGTTTGAAGTGTATCGATTTAACAACATCCACAAATACGCAATTGCAGTAGGTGCCTCCGGAATGGTTACATCGCCGCCTTGTAATGGAGGGGTCCCGGGTTCGATACTCGATGGGGTATCGTAGTGGCTCGGATTCAACTTTAAATTGTAGGTCCAGTCCCTAATAGACTTTCTGTGGAAACAAACTCAAAACAAAGCAAAAACAAAAGCAATTGCAGTAACGCAAAGAATGTAAATATTTATTTTGACAAGTTGCTTCATAGCGAACTGTGATGCTTGGAGATGACCTCATCATTCACATTTTGTGAACTTCGGAAGTGTTTTCATTGCTGATATCGTCTTTCCTTTCTATTACAATTTAAAATAGCATAATTGTTTCAGTGCAAGATCCAAGCCAAATCTGGTAAGGTGTGCTCAGCAAATATATAATGACGAGGATGCGAATATTTAAATCACTATGATTGCCTAAAACTCGCCGTCGAAGCGACAGAACAATAACGGCCTCCCCGATGGCTCAGTGGTAGCGTCGTCGCCTTGTAATCAAGGGGTCCCGGGTTCGATACCCGGTGAAGGCACAAGTGGTTCGGATCTCACTTTAAACTGTAGGTCCAGTCCCGATTAGCCTTACTGTGCATAAAGTGGTCTTAAAACAACAAATCAACCGAGTTTTCACTGAGTTGATCGTGTCTCGTCTATTTATCTTCTTCATTACCAATAGCAACTCCATAGTCATAGAAAATTATAATAGAGTGCTGGAAAGCGTTTCTTTGGATCTATCTTCCTGAAGTTTCGGTTCCATCCGCCCAGTTGTAATCTTTTAATCCGGCAGCAGTGCGATTAGAATTGGACAGCTGTAGAGGAACCATCATTCTGCTTGTGATATTTCATTCCATTTGTTGCTGTAGAGGCTATTAATACAGTGTGAGGGGGTTGTTAAGAGCGCAGCAACTGTTCCTCCCGTTGAAACCCACCTGTCAAACCATTGAAGTTGCCGTCGGAGCGTTGAGCACATGTGCCCGTGTGTGTGCGTGTACGTGTGTGGTGGATTCGCCACTCAACCTGTTCCTATTGTGGCCTCTGGGGAAAACAGATGGACAGGCTCGTACAATGAGCGCTGTGACAGGGTACAATGTGTTCGGTCGCTCCCTTCTCTCTCTCTTTCTATCCCGCTGCTTCTGTATTTACAAAGAATAATTTGTCTCTGAATGGCGATGGATGGTGGAGGGGGTGAACGTCAGGATAAAAGATTTTTTCCCCTGCTCGATATGCAAGACAGGCGTTAGTTTTGATTCGAAAGAGAGCAGAACAAGCGCGTGCAATGCGGAAAACCGCGTGGTGCATTTTGCTGCGAGCGATGCATCCTTCTACAAGGGAGAGTCAAGTGAAAATCTTAAAAGTCCGACAAAAATTCCAGGACAAACTAAAAACAGCTCAAATTTACATGAGGTATCGACTATTATTCACAAAATGACCTCAAGGCTGCAACACTGATCAAGTGAACTTCACAACAACATTTTTTGTCATTTTTAAAGAAGGCGCCTGTTGCATACACATGCACCAGCGAAGAGGAGTGGTATCTTGCTCTCTGGAAGGCTATAACTTATAGACATTCTACGGCAAATTAAAATTCAATATCTCTATGCATGCTTACCACGCAGCAAGCAAAAAAAGGAGGAAATTCCACAATGGCCTCACTCCGCACGCAGATGCGTGGAACGATCTTCGCTGTGACTGCACATAGATTCAAAATATTCTTCGTCTTCAGGTATACAGACACTAACTCAGATTTGCAAATATATGTGGATCAGTGTGGGTCTATGCTAAACTGCAGAAAACTTGTGCAACTTTATACATGCAGAAATCTACTACATAAAAAACAAACCCAAAAAAAATACGGTTATCATTTGACTGTTCCTCGTATGAAGATATGTTAAGATAATATTTCACATAAGATTTCTCATTTTTTTTTCTTAGCACGGATACATTGCGATCTCCTGTGAGGGTCAAAACAACGTTCTGTCGAATAAGGTATTGTCAACTCATCACGTACTTCAGTTTCACCAAGATTAGTGCTCTTAAGTTCATCATCTACATTTTGAACTGTAGGTATAATCCAGATTAGCATCTCTGACCACAAAAATGGAAATATTTTGTTTCTTTTTTAGTTAAAGTATACATCATTGTTCGAATTAACCTTCCTAACCGGGTCCAGCGTTTGATGCCACACTTTTCGTCCTTGCCTTCTTCCTACAAGTCTTGCCATTAGCTTCCCGAATAAGTATCCTGTAAACATACTATAAGCTCTCGCTCTCTCTCTCTCTCTTTCTTTCTGTTTGTGTGTGTGTGTGTGTGTGTGTGTGTGTGTGTGTGAGTGTGCAGACGTCGGCTTACAACACCAGCAAACTTACACGGCGCGTAGAGGACATCAGAGTAATTTACTTTTCTTGATACAATTTTGTTCGTTGAGTCCTCTATCTCAGACCCTACGGACCACCAAAAAGGTATTTTTATCCTGTGTTTATGTCCATACGCGGAACAGATTCACGGAAAAATAGAAATACTACAAGTCGATAATGAAATATAATGAAACAACAACTGCATCCTATACTGTATAATAGTTCTTTTTCTATTATTTACCACTGGCCTGTAAGGGGCGATCTGAGGAAGCACCCAAATGTCAACCTCACTTCCATGTTGAACACCCAGATAATTGCAATCTTGCAGGACAACGAGGCTCTGGCGCCTCGACCCACGCCCAGTATAATTCTCTGCGGGGCTTGTTTTGTGTGTTTTTTATTTTCCCTTCATCTAATTCATCCTAAATATTTTCAAATGCTCTCTAGTCCAATACTGTGGTTTTGGATACCTTGAAATATGTAACTTTGTAACCTTGTAACCATGTAACATGTAATACTGCTGTATTAAGGCTGAAAAGCTGTTCTCGGCAGTTTAAAAACACTTTTAAATAAATAAATAAATAAATAAATCCTCATCTTCGGAATTATCCAAAAGTGGCAGAAGTAAAATGAATATCAACAATCAGCCTTTTACTGACCACATTGTTCACGCTAGTGTCGTATTAACAAGCTACTAACTATCGTCGCTATTAGCCGAAAGTGGCATAATAGCGACGCTAATTAACATAACAAACAAATCAAACAATAAACTCCTAACCATCCGTTCTTGTTTCATTTATTGGTTTGCTTAATACAATTATTAAATATTGCGTTATCTACGAGAAATTACTGTAATATGAAAATGGAAGAACATTAGAGTGCATTTGCGAACAAGACTAGGGGAGAAACTGTTGATTGTCTTCGATCCATCCACTCTCCATTCACGTGGGGGAACTGAAAACGAAGAGACTACGTTAAACTTCAGAAAGGATCTTTCATATCCCAATGAATTTTATTACTAGCTAGCTCAATTCCTTGTCCATTGATGCTCTACTTTGATGATTTTTCATTACAGTTTGCTTAATGTACAATCTAACAGTACAGTCACGGGACTAAATTATGGAATGTGCTTTTCCAAAGAGAAATTCTATTTTTGTACTCTTGAATGTGCAATAATGAAGAACCGCCATTGTCTGCGGGGCGAGAGCACCAAGGAAGAAGTTTGCCAGCTTTTACATTTGCATCACCGTGAATGCTGGAGAAGTAGAGATGAACAAACGGTCTTCCATTTCCTGACATGCACTCGCAGCCACTACAAACAAATGAAATGGTTTCACTGCAGAGTTCCTGCTGAACGACGCATCCAAAGGAAGCTTTCGTGTGTTAGATATGATTATGAACTTTATGCATGACGTGGAACTCGGCAGTTGGCCGACTCTAAAGACCTTTGCAACATAATGGGCGGAATATACACATACTCGTGAAACTGTGTGTAAAATTTAGTTAGCGGTACGTTATGACGTCACTCAAAGAATGTTTGTTTGAGACACGTCTGACCTCTTAGACTTTATCCCTAATATAAATTATGAACATCATATTTTTCCCTTACCTTGAACTATAATTATTAATTGAAGCAGTGTTTTTTTTTTAAAAAAGTAAATCGAAAATTACACAAACATTATTCTACTGTACTTGCCCTGTTTCGTTGCTTGGAATTGTTGCATTAAACACAAACAAGACAGCATGGAAATTTTTATTTTCAATCAAATCTACGACATATTTTACATCATGTTAAATGTAAAAAGTACTATAGGGTGTCCCAAAAGGCTCCATACAAAGGGAATGTCACCTCAAAATAGAAATGTCACATAATATGCTCGATGTGGCGTCCTACGAGAGCCAGGTACAGATCAATGCGTTCCACTACCGGTGCAAATGCTGCAATATGTCCGGTGTCACATGACAATGGCTTAGATGGTGCAATTCTCGGATTTTCCATATGTAGATTAGCGACTTAAGGTCACCTCACAGGTAAAAACCAAAAGGTGTGATGTCTTTGGAGCGACGTGACCATTTCGACGGGCCCTCGTCGACCGATCCAATGGTTGGGGTATTTTGCAAAATAAGGAACAAATACTTATTAGTTTTATTTGGTTACATTAAGTTACAAATTTAGATACACCGAGTGCTTGTTAACCTTCTCAGCTTATAAACAGGCTCTGGTTTCCATTCCTAGCGACGTCAGATTTCAGCGCTTCAGATATCATACCACTTTAATTTGTATGCTCATATGTTTGTAGTGGCTGCGAATGCATGTCAGGAAATGGAAGACCGTTAACATTCCTTCCCGTAGGGACAGTTACAGGTCACTTACAAATAATTCATCTACCTGTACTCTGTCGCGGGAATCTCTGGAGCGAGCGAACGAAAGTAGGTGTCTGCGCAAGTAGTGACTCGAGAGGGCTCGACCAATGGACACGTCCGAGGGAATGGGATTGCGTGGAGAGCGACTGCAGTTACTAGCCTTTGCAGGAGCGTGTACTGCTTCGCCCCGCCCACTCGCTTTCCCCCCTTCTCTACCGTTATGCGTAGCCTTGCTCCAGAGATTCCCGGGGTAGAGTATAAGTCCCAATGTTCCTGCGGAGTATTACAGAATGTAATCTTCCTTTACACACATGCAGACATTTATTTTCGAATTGATTTTATAATCGTAAGCCCTTTTATGGAATACGTCCGTTCACATGCAACAGAACAACTCTCGCACAACACAACAAATATTCTAAATGTTATCAAACTAGAGTTGTGATCTTAAAATTAGAATTGAAACAATAATTTGATTATTTTTGAGCAAATTGCCTCGCTACCACACGAATAAAGTTCCAAGCTGCTGCTGTTTTGAGCTAGGAGTATTTTTTTGAAGCTTTGAAGATTCTTGCTTGTTACATCCGTAGTATGGCTTTCTTGTTTCTCGGCCTCGTGCATTATTCCACTGCTCCATCGGCTCCAAAGTACAAGAGTGCGGCTTAAAGCAATACCGAATAAATAAGCTAACGTAATGAATGCCCAGACAAAGCGATTTCGTACCAGCCACGAAGAAAAGAATGGAATGTACGATATGCATCAAAGTTCCCTTGCGAAATTTGTCAGGAAGAAGATCGCACAGGGAGGGGTTGAAATGGATACCTCGGCGGTAGTTCAAGGGTAACTTGCAAAATTCGGAATAGATCGGAAATAACTATTTACGTGGAAATAAGATTTGTTAGTATCCATCTGTGCCGAGTGGGTCGACCAATTTTTAGGGTGATTTTTTGCGAGAATCAAAACAGAACGTATCTATTATTGGTTTATTGTTTCTAAGCGGTTGCTTCTATTTATTATCTTTCCACTACTTATATATGTGGTGAAAATGGCAAAAACACATTATCGGAGAAACGAAGTACAGTTGTTTGGTTGACAATCTAATCCAAGATTATATATTCCTTCTTTTATCTCTATTGTGAAGATCTTCCCAGGGAACCATAATCAGAACCCACGATTTTATTTGTACTATTTATATTTCGGACTTTTCTCCTGAGATTTCGGCCTGAGTATGGGACCAGTGGCCACCCACCATCGTGAGGAAACTGGGGAGCTACGAATGAGTAGCGTAACCCGCTCATGAAAACCTACAACGGCAACTGATGGTTCGTCGTGTTGACCACACTTCACCCCGTAACTGGTTGAATGATCTTCCAGCTCACGTGAGTGAGTGAGTAGGATTAGATGTGAGTGAGGCCGGCAGTTGGCAGCCCCGGGTCCTCAATGGGCTGTGGCGCCACATGTTATTATATTTATTTTTCGGACGTGTAGCCATTCCAACTGAGATTTCTATTTTATTAAGTGCTTTCAAGACTATCTTTGGCAGGATTGCGCATAAGACAGTACCAGGTATTGCCACAAGCTGAAATAGTATTTATATTTTGGAGAGGCGCAGAATATGTTGCAAGCATGTGATAGGGCGTAACCTTGGAAATACATGTGGAGAATTTTGTACATATTAAACGAAGCCCCACCCAAAAGCATGCACAAGGCCAGTGTTTTTCTTTTTTTAGGAAAATGTAATAAAGATGGTTTCATGTTCATTTTGTGCTCAGATAAGATAGAAACTAGGGACTGGGCCTTCTGTTTAACGTAATCTGAACAACTGGGCAATGTACCTCCACCGGGAATCGAAACCAGAACGTCTTCATCACCAAACAACCAGATTAGCAGATTTTGTGAAGAAGAAGCGGTTCTTCAGAAAGTAAGAAGCTTGAGAATTCACTTCCTCAGGCGAATCTGTCGACACCCATGCCCAGGTCAGGACTCGAACCCGGAATTTCTGGTAGTGAGATGGCAAGCCAACACTCAGCGCTCTCGACCACCAAGGCAGTCGAGAATACATGAAGAGCAAACACTAAGCAAATATTCATGAACTGCCGGGATCCATGGTTTCACATTGCGTTAAATAAACGATTATGAATTGCGATCTCTGTGTTACACTTTTATCAAAATTATTGCATTCCATAAGATGTGCTCCTGTATTTTACACATAGAGAAAGGTCGACTACGATGCTGTGCCATTTATTGTACACCTTCAGAATGCGTGCAACAGCCTAACAACCTTTTTAGGAAAGGAGGTGGAGTTCTTCCATATTATCCATGTGATTTAATTCTCTTTCTGTTTTTATGTGGCTTTATATCTCTTGGATTATTCTTGATGATGAGGATGAAAGATAAAGCAATGAAATGGATGAGTGACAAAAAGACACACACGTGCAGTATCCACGATTCGAATCTGGAATCTCTAGCTTCCCGCTTTACACTGACCATTGCAACACCGAAGCTGATTCTGTTTGCTAATATCACTAATTCTATTTTGGTTATTTTGGTCGCTTTTCTACCTCATCAGATAATCGGAACGATGAAGATGAATAATGATCTGACAGGACAAGCACAATGTCGTCCAGAGTACGAACCTGTGACATTTGGCTTCGTAGCGTGGTACACTGACGACTTAGTCAAGGTGGCCTGCTCTGAGGTCCATTCTGAGGATGGTTGTTCTTATATTAATACATATGATTGACTGATTGATTGATTTTGATTATTTTTACTTCGCCTTTCTGTCACTTTTGGCTAATCGCGAAGATAAGGCTGTTTGGTGATTAGATTAAATTCATGAAGGAGTGAGTTGGAGTTTTTGTTTTAAATACACTTTATGCACAGATAGGCTAATCGGAACTAGACCTACAGTTTAAAGTTTGATCCGAACCACACAACATACGCCCTACCTAGGATTATACTGACTGTGAGTCCAGACACCAGTCTCGTTAGTCTTCAAATAACAGGATGCACTACGTGGAGAGAAGTTGACATTTGGGTGCTTAAGGCTTGGCCGACAGGGCAGCTCTTTTCGAATTTTCCTCTCCCTGTGTTTCATAGATTTACGTAGCCACGAAACTATTGAGAATATCTACGCACCAACAGATGCAAACCATACGAAGATTCACGTGAGCGTTCCAGAAGGAATTCTAAGGAGACGAAATTTTCAGATTTTGGAATATCATAGCGGTTTTTCAAAACGAGAGGAAAATTTGAAAACAGTTGCCCTGGCGTTGGCGAAAGGTCAAGGTGAGCCTTAAGGAAACGTCACTCCTTACGCTCCTAATGTGAATCTATAAGCTGATGCATAGACACATGAGCATGTACCGAAAAAAACGCAAGGAGAGGAAGAAACATGCATAGTAAAGGGTTTACATTAACAATTTAATGTCGCACAGGACTGTAATGTTTCTTACTCCTTTTTCCTCTGGGGTTGAGGAATGTTGAAGTTTAACGCCTCCTCTTTGAAAAAGTCTTCCCTCTTTTTTGTTCCCTTATCTCCTGCAGAGCATCCATGTTTTATTTGTCAGGAAAGAAGCTGCAACTCGGTAGACAAATTGTCGTACGCCGGAACATTTGGGGTCTTGACGAGGCGTCTTTTTACGAGGCCCGGTGTCGTTGGTGGCCATGAAACAGAGAGTAGCCGCCGCCTCATCAATGTTGGACGTGTCAAAGAACCGTATCACCCTGTTCTCCCAACTTATTTACACAATATCCCGCGCACCGCCACCGCTCAAAGGTTTTCATGTCCCCGGGGTGCTCGTTCCCCTGATCGGCGGAGCCGCCAACATCGGCAAATGAGGCTGTAAAACCATGCAAGTCACTGGGTGGCTAACGGAAAGAAAGCTAGTTGCCTCCGCGGCCGACAAACTTTAGATTCTCGCAACTCATCTTCGGCCACTTCTCGAACTTGACGAGCTAGTTTTCGTGAAGAATTTATTCCTAACGCGAAACGAAGTTATTTCGCCGGAATTGCCGAGGACATTAAATTGTTAACTTTTGCTAAGTTTACTCTTCCATGTCTAATGGCCTGATGTACATTAACTTGGTCGCGCAATCATGCGGATCTGTCTGCATGTTGATACGTGGTTGATGGAAGTGTAAGGTGACCAGAGGTCCCGTGTTAGCCGGGACTGTCCCTTTTTTTCAGTCTCCGTTTCGACTATTTTATAACGTAAAACGGGCCGCCAAAATGTCCCTTTTTGTGACAATGACTTATCGGCATAGAATTATTGCAACATCTCCTCTACTATTACTATGAAATATTTTATAGAAACGCCAGAAATATTGGAACAATGGAAGTTGGAAAAACTCACCTAGCGATTGATGCACAGAAATTATTTCACATTTCAATGTTAACAGTGTGCCATTTCACTTTAAAAGCTATGTTGATTAACAAAGTGAACTTTAATCACACGTGTGTAAAATTTTACGAAATGTTATTTGAAAAAATGTATTAAAGATCCATTCATCGGCAAAATTACATAATTCTAAGGACTGCTTGGTTGGACTGCAGTACGTATTTTGTAAGTTATTTACACAGTATTTATTAATTCAATTAGTTTTCAAACATAAGTATTCATGACGAAACAGTTTTATATTAAAATATATACATATTGCCGTCAGGAAAATATGAAAAATTCCGGTTTCCTTGTTTCAAAAATCTGGTCACTGTGCCAATTAAAGAGATTCGTCATGGCCTTCTTTTCTATTGAGTAAATCTTAAAAGAACAACGTCCATCTTAAAAATTCCAAAGAAGACAGTCATGATGTTATGCGTTTCATGGACATGATAAATTAAACGTAGAAAATAATAATGAAGGTAAAGATTAATTTAAGCCCCGTCCCTTGTCAGCGGCAAACTTGGAATTCAGTTCACACTGCGAGCCTTGTAAGATTTTTGACCCCATCGGCTCCATTTTCTTTCACCGCGTTTCTTCTCGGCTTTTATTTGGAAGCAAGGAGAAATCGCAGACCAGGTATTGTATCGCGTGTAGAGCCAGTCTGTGGCGTCCTCTGCTTCTCCCCTTCCGTCTGCCAATCTTCCTCGGTGGGCTCTGGGAGGCCTCGCCAACAAAGGAGCCACTCGCACACGCCATGTAGCAACTTTTCCTTCACGAGGATTAAGTCATTTTCTGTGTTCTTTCCAACATTCCGCGGAGTTTTTCAAGATTTCTTTTTTCAAAAGAAAGACCGTGGTTATTATTTTTTTATTTTATATTCCATCTGTGCTAAATCTAAACTTGTGCCTAGCATAGTATGTTACGTTACTATGTACGTAAGCAGTTCATGAACACCTATTGATAAACGCTATCACCTTATAATAAATAGGTTCCGGATTGTTCTGGAGAGGGACAATACACGTGTAGATTCATTTGATTGGATTTGTTGTTTTAAGTACACTTTATGCACATAAAGGCTAATCGGGACTGGACCTACAGTTTATAGTGGGATACGAACCACCGTGCCATGTACCACCACCGGGTAACGAACTCGGGACCCCTTGATTACAGGGCGACGACGTTACCACTGCGCCATCGGGGAGGCCCTCACGTGTAGGTTCATTTTCGATTAGTCTACATGTGAATAAAGTGCACTTCAAACGAACTTACTTGGAAAAATTTCGGGACTTAAGAGAAAAGAATGTGCAATATTCAAAAGTCTAGAATATTTAAAGGTTTCCTAAAGTCTGCGCGTCTACGACTTTAGAGGCTGAATTATGTGATTACATATGTAAATACGTGATGGCAATTCTTTGGGCTGTGGCAACAAAGGTCCAAACGGCACAAAATTAAAATGAAGTCAAATTACTGCATTGTATCCAAATTCTAACAAACTCATAAAAGAAATGTCACGCCAAGAAAAAGCAAACAACGTAAGCAAATATTTGCGTACGTAACCACTCAATTCAGTCCCTGAAGATGTTGCAAGTTTCAAAATTATCGCTGGATAAAGGTCAAAGTTTTTCTACACCAATTAGAAACCGAACGAACACGCACGGAACAAAGGAAGAATACTTTAACTCTTTCGAAATATCGTGTGGGAGACAATGATCAGAAATCGGAAGCAAAATATTTTTCACATGAGTATATGAAACCGGCAATTTCGTGAATCACGAAACAATACTACACACGCACGCCCATGTATACACACACATACATGGTATTTTTTTTTTATTTTGATGAAAGTCACTTTTCTACCTCACGAGAATGAAGATGGGTAGATGGAAGCTGCCTCCATCATTCACGTTTGAATGTTGCGCCATTAGGAACCGAAGAGAAACAGCCAAACACAGGATATGCTGCAGGAATAAAGTTCGGGAGATAATTGTCAGATAATCACTGAATAATGAATGATCGGAAGCTCCTTAGGTACAGCCAAATTCAAAGATACGTGTACTCAAGATTGTTCATCACCACATTCAACCATTTTGTTCTACTGGAATAGAATAGAATAGAGTGGTCTTTATTTAAGCAGGCGTGTTTGGGCCTCATGGGCCGTTCTTACAACCAACCCTTGTCAGAGATACAATAAATCAATGAAAATACAAAAGGGAGAAACATCATGATCATGGTAATACAATAAATATAATATAAAGATTATACAGTGATAAAATAATGCATTGAATTGATTAGTATGTATACTGTGGAATAAGGATAAGTAACAAGTCATCGCTAGTGCATTGTGTGTGTATGTGCGTGTGTGTGTGTGTGTGTGTGGGGGGGGGGGTGATAGGTATGCATTGCATGATGTGCAAGTGCAGGTGCAATTATTAGATGTGATGTTCTAGAATTAAAACAAAACCGTCAACAAGTCAGCGGCTACCCCTCAGCAAATTTACTCGTGTAAACTTTTAGGATGTAAAATGAAAGTGCTGTAAAACAGTTGTGTCCAGGTATCTTCTAACATGACCATACAGCTATAGGTAAAATTGCGATTACCCATGAAGACCTAAACACTCTAAAAGTAAAAAGTCAGGGCAAGACTTTTAATATAGCTTTTTCTTTTCTATAAGTGAGATTTTTTAGAAGTGTTCCATGACTTTGCAACATAGAGTCAAAGAACGAGATAGTCCTCGAGAATTTTTCATCCATCAGAAGCGGCGTAGATATGCACGTTAAAGCACTTTGCATTTCTTGTTGCCTTCAAATACCTCGTTGATCCCTCCCCGCGCTTTTGAAGTTGCATATTCGGGCGACGTTAATCTCTTCTCGCGAGCCCCTCTCGAGACTCGTGGTTGCGGATTTATAACAGTGCGTACCCCACGAAAACATCCCGCCCAGGGACAATAACTCTCAATTCTCGCAGCCTACTCCGACACGTTCAGTAATTAAGAAAGAGAGAAGAGAAAATCTCTTTGACTAGATTGGAACTAATAGTTCCTAAGAATTTACCATAAATTTTACCTTCTCTTTCTTGCTCAACGTCAAATATATATCGTACCCTAGTATTTTTACCTTGCGTCTTTGCTTCCGTCATTACAAGGAATGAATGAATGAATGAATTTGTTTATTTATACTTGTGGAAAAGAGACGATAACGTGCTGTCGCAAAATTTCTGATCGTTCTTTCAAATTAAGTATTTTTGAAATTATATTAGACACAAACGGCTTTTTTGCTCTTCAAGTGAAGTCAATACTTTCAAAATTGGCACAACTTACAATGAGAATCCGAGATAATATGTATTTTACAGTGATGGTAGGCAAATACTTCACTTGCATCAATCTAATAACATATTTCTTCATTTGGTGATAAACTTTGATTTCTTCGCAAGTTCACTGAATCCTAAACCTCGCGCCATTTTAGTCTATAAGATTAGTCGGATCATTATGCTGGCCTGCTTAGCAGTCCTCCCGTACAGGTTCTATGGACTCGCTGTGGAAGGCATTGAAAAACCACAACGTTAGCTTTCATCATGAAACGAAGCTCTCATAATCGAGTTCTCACGAGCAAAACACTCGGGAGGTAAATGGTATGCAGGAGAAATCGTCAACCCCCTAAGAACAAACATGATACGAAAAAATAGAATAGACGAACGTGAGGAATTTTGCTATCTTGGGAGTCCAATAACTAATGATGGAAAATGCAGGGAAGATATCAGAAATAAGACAGCAGTCAAAAAACAGCTTTTACCAGAAGAAACAATTATCAACCTCCAGGAGCATTGATTTGGCTATAAGGAAGAGATTCCTAAAGGCATTTGTCCGGAACACAGAACTGTAAGTATGCGAAACATGGACAGTGGTTGAAGTTAGGAGGAAATTACTGGAAACCTTCGAAATGTAGTGCTACAGGAGACTGCAGAAGATTAAACGGATAGAGTGACAAAGATGTTTTGACGTACATAGCAAGAGAAGGCTATGGACATGAAGGAGTAATGAAAACTATATAGTTTGAAGGAAGAGTAAAAGGGGAAAGCCGCAATGTCAGGCTCAGATTGGGTAGATCAAACAAATCGCTCAAGATGTGAATTGCGTGTGCTACAGAGAAATGAATACATTAGCAAAAGACGGGAAAAAATGAAGAAATGCAGAAAAATAAGAATAAACAAGTTCCACAGCTTCCCTCTGTAAATACGAAGCTACGGGAAACAAGGAACAAAGAAAAAAGAGTAGAAGAAGAAAATGTGAAGTGAGCAGAGAAATTTTGGAGGATGGAAGTCAAAATTTCGAATGCAAAAAGGAGCTCGAGCAAACCAACCTCAGTGCTGAACACCCATGTTCATCTGTAATAGTAGCCAATTCATGTCACACACGTTGTTCATCTGTTATTACTACTCTAGTTGATTTTTTTCTTCCACTCGTTACTATGACTACCCACAATTTATAACAATCTGCTTCTTCCTTTTTGTCCATATGAGTTTCTAAGAATATCCCCGTAATGCATGGGGAATACTTTTAACATCTCTTGAATTATATAGCATAGAACTTTGTCGCAACTTCTTCCAGAATTTCTTCTGTAGGCGGTAGGAATTATTTCTTTTATAGATATATACGTATGTAGGT
Source organism: Lepisma saccharinum (assembly GCF_977018435.1). Classification (NCBI taxonomy): domain Eukaryota; kingdom Metazoa; phylum Arthropoda; class Insecta; order Zygentoma; family Lepismatidae; genus Lepisma; species Lepisma saccharinum. The sequence goes on from NC_139230.1 coordinate 212,035,974, forward strand.
CACACTGGGATCCAAGACATGCTTACAATCTAAACTTTCCTTTTATGAAAAATAATATAAAAGTCTTGCACGTCCTACGTTCTAATGTTATTTGTCTCAGTACGATTTCTTGGTGATATCAAAGTAGTTTGACCTTAGAGTTTGGTGCATTCACCACCCTTTCCTCGACTGATGAGGCAGAGGTAGAGGGTGAATGATGCAGATGCCCACTTTTAATTACACCATACAATTAGGAGGATTAATGAGTAAGCACTTTTAATAGAACGAGCTACTTAGATAGACTTCCGTTGTCCTGCTGCTGCTCAAGTTCAAATTCGCAAGTCAAACTTTGGTTTTAGGAGGAAGTGACTGGAGTAGTAATCTAATTGGATGACCAGAGATGGTGAATCCTATCTTGAGAAACCAGGCTCTTAGCAGCCCAACGTTGAAATCGGTCTTTTGGATATTGATTCTTCATCTTGATCTTTCTTTTTTCCTTTTATCTCTTTGTCTCTTTCTTCTTTTCTCAACTTTCTCTCTTTTCCTCTGTTTCTCTTTCCCCCTTTTATGTTTCTTTCATTTTATCTCTCTCTCTTTGACTCCCTCCCTCCTTCCTTCTTTCTTTTGTCATTCTTTCTTTCTTTCATTTGCCTCTCGGTGCAGTCCGGTCACTTGTCATACAGCAAGGCGCTCGTGCGGGTTGATAAATCACTTAGGTGTGTTCCCCTCTCTCTTAAGACTGGCAACGCATGGAATGTTGGGAATCGCACGAACACTTCCTCCTCAACTTCCTTCTATTTTCCTTCAACCGTTCTTACAGCTCTTCGTCGCGGTTAACCTGATGGTACTAATAAGCGAAGTTAAATAAAACAACCAAACAGCAAGTATGGCATGAAGAGAACATTTCTAACAATTACTAAAACCGGAGAGACACGGCTTCGGGTCTTGGTCGAGCCTGTACTTTTTCTTTAAATTTTTTTATAGTGCATCTCCTGCGTGTGTCAAAATGGTAATGCAGTTCCACGGTGGGAAATACTCGACACCGTCATCAGTGTTTCCAAGGCAACAAATCCCGTTGCGGTATCACTGAGACATTTCCTAGACACATAATACAGCGGAGGCAAAAAATCAGACGAAATCAGGGCTGACTCGGTAGCTCAGTTGGCGTCCATATCCGTGGCGGAGTGGTCAGTCCGACCTGATAGAGGCCAGAAGTCCAGCGTTCGAGTCTTGGGAAAGACGTGTTTGTCCGCCCTGTCGAAAAATCTAATAATAAAGGCTATTAATAGGAAGAAGACAAATTAACAACAAGGTATGAGAAGAAATTTTCTTAAAGAAAGAGTGGGTAGTGCAAGAAGTTTCTCTGGTAATGATATGGTATGCCGGAGATCCGTGTTGTTGAGTCCTGGTGAAGCCTGCATTTTTCGTTTGAATTTCTACGCAGTACCTTTCCTGTACGTGCCATATTGCGCTACAACGCTAGGAGTTCCGGGTTTGAATCGTGGCATGGGCATGGATGTTCTTTGTGAGTGTCCTTTCATCATATCAGCACTCATCCTCATCGTGGCGATTAGCCAAAATGGCACAAAAGCCAAATTGTAATATAAATTAGAAAGGTTTGCCGTCAGAAGAATAAATTATGAAACTAATTCATGAATTACTTTTCACAAACCACTAATGTAAAAGAACAAGTAGTATCAGTATTCACAATTATTGTATCAAGTTTTGGAATTATTTTTTCTCAACCAATTATTCCGACGTTTTAAGGCCTTAAGGTAATTTGAGACTAATGATCTTCAAAGTCATAATTAAAAGGCACTCTTTTAGGCCTGAATACGATCTGTATTACCTTGAAATTGCAGTCTAAAATTATATACTAACCATAAAGTCAAAATTAATGAGAGCTAAACAACTCACAAATAAATTTACGTTTACACCTATCATATTCAGTCACCTCATTATTTGCAACGATGATTATTTTCTACTAACCACAGAGACATTGGTGAAATGTATATAATTTTCGGGATGTGAATATTTGTAGGTAACCAGTTGCATTCTTCACATTCACTAAAGCATGTGTTCTGTAAGAGTAAAAATAATGAGCGGGATCAGTGGATTTCCCGTGCTTAAAGCGGAACAGAAAAGCTAGAATTGCTCCCAGTGTGCAACAGCGCTTCGTGTGAAAAACAGCAATGCACTCCTTTCGTCCTTTATGGAGATTCCCCTTGCATTAACGCGAAGCAGACTTTGCGGTTGATGAAGGGAGCGTGGAAGAGAGGAAGATGTAAGATCGGAGGCTGGGAAGAAAATTGAGAAGGAGATTCATGGTGGCATTTCCTTGGTACTCCGCATCTCCGTAGTACTAAGTAGCCACGGGTGTCGTCGTTCGCAGTCTCTTAAATATTAATGCTCTTCTAATCCTTTCGCGGGGCTCCTATTATTTCCGGCAGGCTGTGAATTTGGAATTTCTCAGAATGCTATTCGTCAGGATTTTCTGTGCTCATCTTAGAAGCTTGGATGCAAGTTATAAGCTCTGCTCCTGGGAAACCTCTCAACATACGCCCGGGACAAATCCTGGAGAAACTGATTCTTTTTTAACTTGAGCATGTTGCGCTCACATTGAATAATGATTTATAGTTAATTGGAAATATATTCTGGAATCCAGGAGACATGCTAATCCATATGCAATACACATAATTTCGCCAAAAATATACGAGATTTTAAGCAAGAAGTCTCATTTTGTTGTGGTACCTGGTTCGAATCCTGGCCTGCGCATTGGTGTTCTCTGTGAGTGTCCCTTCATCAAATTTCATCATATAATCAATCATCTTCATCTTAAAGATTTAGCCAAAAGTGGCAAAAATGTAAATGTGAAATGAGCCAAATCAATAAATAATTGAAATCTTAGAACATACATGCTGTAAATAACACCATTCTTAAAATTTTATAGCGCTTTTGTCAAATATGTATTCTATTTAAGTTACGAAAAATGCCAGCGGTTTAATGTAATTTATGCCATTTCTTGTACCAATTAGAGCGACCGAACAACTAGTTCCGAAAGTTCTGAAATACTTGTGTTCTTTGAGCATTAACCCGGCGTTGGTCGACTATTTTTTGTTCATTATGTGAATATACCACATTGTTGTTTCGTCACGTCCAGTGTACTGTGTGGCCCATGAACATTTCTTTGAATTTGATGGTCATTTTCGACGGCTAATGGCAAATGTTCCTCTCATCACTTATGTCAGGCTTCGCATCACGATCTTCTGAATAAAGAATATCGCACTGCTCCTCACGTACAATTTCAAAGTCTCTATCGTGTATTAACCTTTGCAATATACGAGTATTGTCCATCGTGAAAAAAATCAATTAAACAAAACAAAGCCAATAAAATTCACGAATATTAAAACAACAGTCCCGCGGTTGGTGGACATGTGAGCGTCACGCTAACATTCTGACAATTTATTGACAGGATCACGGCACAGCTCCTAATAACGGAAGGGAACGCTCCCCCGTATTATATTTTCCCAACCGTAATAAAACAAGAGGCAGCTAGACCGCTTCTCAAAAGATCTTTCTTATTTTACAATAAATATACATATAAGCAGATGAATTTCACTGTTAGCGCAGCGTTAACATGTCGACAAACGGCGGGTTAAATGCCATTATCATTTTGCTAAATATCGCGTCAGTCATATTTTGAGGTGATAAATATCTCATACTTAAGAATATTAATGTGAATAAAGTTATACACTTTCACCTGTCGTAAAACAGTATCGATAATTTAGCAGTTAGCTTAGCTTGTAGTAAATCCTCGTAACGAGTGTGGTGTGAATGTTAGTCATGTTCACCATTACCACGAACATCCATCCCCAAACTAGACGTCAGGTACAGATATGAGCCGTAAAAAACGTGAGACTGAAAAAGGTACAAACTTGTAGATGTGTATACGCTAATATTTTTTTAAAATAAATCTGACAGCATCTTTCATTGCTAAACTTACAAATTTAATTGTCTCTTCTATTGCGACATTATTTGCGTTTCTATGTTAGTTTTCATACATTTCTAATACAATAACATACGGGAATATTTTTAGGGAAGTAGCAGTTCCAAAGTTTGTGTTAATAGAATAAAATAAGTTCATTGTAACCTCTAACTAACTCTCTAGCTTTCTTAAACCCGAAGGTTTATGGCTGCAGCAACACGAGCCTTCCATCTGTGCCTATCCTGGGCAAGATTAATCCAATCTTTTCCATCTTTACCGATTTCCTTTAGATCCATCTCAACGTTTTCACTCCATCTTCATCTTGGTCTTCCTACAGGTCTCTTACCATCAGGTTTCCCAACGAGAATCCTGTAAACTCTTCTTTCCTCTCCCATTCGTGTCCCATGGACAATAGCTAATATCCACGATACTAATGGCAGTAATAAAGTCCGGCGAACAGTGAATTAACCAGACACAGTAGGTGGTCTACGTATAATATAGAAAGGATTAAATGACATCATTCATATTGTATTAATTTTACAGTGAATTGTACTTTCCATGCATAGTAGTGCGATTTCTTTTAAAATGATGCAAATGTAATAATAATAAAAATATCTACTTACTCTGCATACAGTTTTTTGCTTTCTAAAATTTAGTACTTGACCATGAATGCGATTGTACCGAGTTGAAGAAGATCTCAAACATTTCAGCATACGACCTAGTTTGCATTTTTGCAGATCTTCCAGGATGAAACGTCACATTTCGGTCTTTGTTGGCCCATTTTTCTGTCTGGAACAAGAAAAGAGGGGGGCCTCTTCCCGGATGCAGAAACTGCGCAGGGCGGGTAAGGTACTGCTTTAAAAAGAGCCACAGGCCTACATTTTTTCGCGTTTTTTTACTTTTTTTGTGCATATTATGGTCTCTTACGTAACGTTACGGGCGGTGCGGAGGGGGTTAGTGGGGGGGGAAGGGGGGACTCCAAGTGCAGGCCTCCAACTCAGGGCGTTGCTTAAAAACGTGAGCAGCTTCCGTCCGCCGAGAGACTTTCATTAAAGCTTTCCGGGGAGGAGATCTATAACTCTCCTCGGATCAGCAGCAAAATTGGCCCACTCGACAGAAAACGTTGCTGCAATATTTAACACCGCAGTCACTGTCGCCGCGCGGACGATGGAAAAAAGCCTCCGTATTAAATGCGGGGGAGTTGAAGGAGACGTATTGTGAAGCCATGCTAGTTTCTTTCGGCAAGGATAGGAAAGTGCCGTTAAAGAAACAAGTCAACTTTAAATGTGGCGCGAAAGACGTCATTTCAATGTAAAAAGAGCGGGAAAACAGGGTCTCCTTCAACGTCTTAGTTCTGGAAGTCTGGTGCTATTTTCTTCCGCATTGACGGTGCCATATTTGCACCAGGAACGAGCGAAAACGTTGCTCATCTTGTTTTATTCTTTCCGCTTGCGAGTTCTGTGCAAAGACCTGATCTTTTTTCATCAGTATTCTTCTCGCGTTTTTATTTCATCGTGACGCAATGATTTTAACTTGAATTTCATAAGCTTTTACGGATTATAGTGCATTGTGTAGACCACCGACACCTTGTCAACAATTTAAGTCCACTTTATGTTCAGAGAGGCTAATCGGGACTGGACCTACAGTCTAAAATGGTATCCGAAACCACTGCCTCCATCTGGGATGAAATCCGGGACTCCTTGCTTACAAGGCGGCAACGTTACACTACCCATGGGGAGGCTGCGATACCAAATGGACTTAATACATGGTGCTAGAAGAATACACTGTTCAATGTTCGATATGCGCGTGAAAACTCCTGCGTTTATGCGTTGAGATTTTAAATAATTAATTTATGCTATCCCTGGATAATATTCAGCTATCCTCGTGTATTTACATCTTTAATTGAATCGTTTGTCGTGAACTTTGATTCCTTACTTTATTTCTTCATTGACAGATTGAAATTTAAATTGCGAGTGCGCAAACAACTACGTTATTTGCGACTGTCAGGGGCGTACCCAGGAAATAAATATCGTCAGGGGTTCTGACAGGGTTATAATTTCCATAAATGGCAGACATTTCTCATTTGTTAATATTATTTTTTCTCTGTTGATATTCTGATGTAAAATTAATTTTCTCTGTATTCAGAATTTTTCAAGTAAGTAAGAAATAAAATAAGGACAAAACTCAGGACTACACACCACACCACATGTAGTACACTGATCTTGGTTTTAGTTGCCAGAGCGTGTTTTTTTTTCCCAACATCCTACCCTTATTATCAATCGGTCAAAGTTTCTGAATACATTTCAGTGAGTCCCTTCTCACAATGAACTTTGCAAGATATTCTCCATCCTTGAATTGCTTAGAACGAAACCTATCATATCGAATAGTTTGGAATACATTTCACTCCCACGATTTCTTACGGCGATCTCTTTACATGTCATTTCTGCCATGTGCATCACCTACTAGTCTGAAATGTGAACGGCTGTATTCTATATACCAAGCACATCAGCAAACTAATGGAGCTTGCGAACTTACAGTTCAAGAGGTACTGAAAATCGAACAGGCGTTGTATGCTGGGTGCTTATGGGCTTATGGGCGCCTCCGGCATTGCTCCTCGCCATCTCGCCAGTTGTCCTTTATTGAATACAGTCGTGATCAAAACTGCGCTCGTATTAAAACTGACAGTGAATTTGCACTTATTTCTCGATGGCGAAGTTATTGTTATAGTTCCATAAGCATTTTTATCGTCTCCGTAACGGGCATATGAAATGAAACTTTGTCTCCTGTATCACAGTAAATCGAAAATTTATTCCGTAATTTTTCATTTATTATTATTGTATGGTTATTTCTTTCCTGGAAGTGTTCTCTGGGGAATGAAATGTCCTTCCATGCGATACGGGGAAGCCGCGGAGAAAAAGAATTGAAAAACATGCTAGTTGTGTTGTTTGGCGAAAAACGTGGCTTTGATCTTGAAAGTCCACTATTATGTCCAACAAAAAATAAGAGGTAGATAAAGAGAGACACGACAAGTTATGTGTAATAGAAGTATGGGTGCAGAATGAAATATACGGCCATGTTAATTATTTTGTCATTTCTCTACCTGTATGTGTTATTATCAAAGACCGAAATGCAATGCCATATGGAAACATTGCTGGTGTATTTTCGGTGTCTATTATAGGAATATTTACTTTGAATATACATATAAATAAACTTATATAGTATTTTATTTACGGATATTATATTCATCATCGCGTATAATATGATTATCTATTAAGTACGTGTAGTCCTCCTCTGTGGCCGTGCGGTCTAAGGCGCTGTGCTTTGGGCTCCGACTGCGGGACGGCATTGGTTCGAGTCCGCCTGGGTTCTGGACCTGTGTAAAGGATCGGTGGCAACCCAACCATCGTGAGGAAATTGGGGAGCTACGAGCTAGTAGCATATCTCCTACAACGGCTGGGGGTTCGACGTGCTCACCACACGTCACCCCGTTACAGGTGAAAGATCTACATACCTCTAGGTAGGATTGTGGGAGGGACACTGGCAGACGGGAGATAGCTCAGGGCCCTTCAAGGGATGTCGAGCCACGGGTTATATTATATTATTACATATGTGTAGGTGTTTTTGATACATAAGTTTGCTGAGTTGTGAAAACCAGGTAAATGGTTACGGTTCTGTATTTTTATTATGAGAATTGTAATATAGTTAAGCCTTGTTTCCATATTAAAAAAAACACTAAGTTGCTGACCAAGGCAGTTTATTAAGATATAAAAACATGATCATTTTAGTTTAGTTCTTCGTCTGAGGAAGACCCTGTTACAGGGTTACATGTTAAGTGTTTTTATATCTTAATAAACTGTCTTACTCAGCAACTTAGTGTTTCTTATTATGAGAGTTGAGAATTCCAACATCCGCCTATTCATCCAGAATTCCATCGGGGATTTGTTCCTTTTTTTATTAAGAAAATATATATGGTGTGGAGATAAAATAATTTTTTTTGGTTCAGGTTTTAGTTGTGGGTGGTACGGTAAATATGGCAGGAGGAGTGAAACTTAATACTGGTTGTATTAACTGCAGTGGCATACGCCGCAGGATTTTATTGTGGGCAGTGTTGCTCATCTGTAGTACTTTGATTAGTATTGATACTGGTTCAAAGAAGTGTTGACTCGGCTCTAACATTACACACACACACACACAGCACACATACAGAATCTCATGAACTTTAATTAATATATGATAAATACAATATTGAAAAATACATAGGTACAATTTCAGAGTGTATAAGAATAGTACAAGTATGACATAACTTTGAACATAAATATAATCATTTTTCAACCAGAATGACGTGCTTATTTTGCAATAACTACAGTGTATGTATCGTAAGTAATGGTTAGTGAATTTGATGTGAATAATTTGGGTTTGCTAAATTGATAGATATCAAGATATTCAAATTATTTTTTTTCAGCATTGTAATAAAATTTGGACATGTACTTGAAAGGAAAATAATGGCCCCGTTGAATAGTAATCTGATCTGATGTTTGTAATTTATTATTTTTGTTTAGCATAAATTACTTCATGTTTGGGAAATTAAAAAAAATGTGATACATGGTAATTAGACTTAATCAAGTTACAGTCACAATTTGTACTGATCCTTGAGTAATAAAGTTGTATGAATGTACATTTGTCTTGTGTAGTAGTTGTGGTGTGCTTGTATGTGGGTTTGTCTTGTGTAGTAGGTGTGCTGTCTAGTGTGGTTGGGATTGTCTTGTGTAGTAGTTGTGCTGTCTAGTATGTTTGTGTAATAGTTGTGCTGTCTAGTATGTTTGTTTTGTCTTGCGTAGTAGTTGTGCTGTCTAATTTGTTTGTGTTTGTCTTGTGTAGTAGTTGTGGTGTGTAGTTTGTTTATGTTTATATTGTGTAGTAGTTGTGGTGTGTTTGTGTTTATATTGTGTTATAGTTGTGATGTGTTTGTGTGTGTCTTGTGTAGTAGTTGTGCTGTCAAATGTGTTTGTGTTCGTCTTGTGTAGTAATTGTGCTATCTAATGTGTTTGTGTTTGTCTTGTGTAGTAGTTCCTCCATTCATATTGGGGGTTAGGCGTAGAGCTGACAACTCTGCACTGTAAAAAAAATGTCAAGAAACAGCAATATAAGGCCATGGATGTTAGTTGCTGCAGCCATGAACCTTCGGGTTTAAGAAGGCTAGAGAGTTAGTTAGTTAGTTAGTTTTAGCAATGTTGCTCATGGTGCTTGATTTATCCTGTAGAATGTTCAAGTGCGTGTATTATTTGATTGATTGATTTGCTTTATTTTACTTCGCTTTTCTGCCAATTTTGAATAATCGCGAAAATACATGTTTTATTTTCCCAGTGGGACGTGGCCTCCCTTGGCCGCTCCGCAAACCATGAGAGCTCCCTCGTTCGTTTTCTGAACACTGCTCTCACTGCTGCTTATTTTCGATTGCCCTGGAACACAGCTTTCAAATATACACTACTCGCAAAAAGTTTGGAATATTGTCACGTTAGACAATAGGTGAGAGACACGGCCTTGGAATGCAACAACATATGGCATCTGTGTGATGGACGTTCTCGTCTTTTCGCCTACATATGCTACTGTTCCTATCACCTATTGCCTAATGTAATTATATTCCAAACTTTTTGTGAGGAGCGTGTGCGTATATATACAGAGCATTCCTTGACATTCGCTACGAGACTCTGCGGCAAGCGGCCCGGCGTCAGCGTTTGTATTTTTAAGGGGGTCCGCGACAGTCGGTAGGGTCGGCTATTAAAATTACAGTTTTCATATTGTGTACTAACCTTGACTACAGAAGATGTTGAAAATGATATATCTCTGCTGCAACACATTCCTGGCATCTCCGAAGGAAATTGGCTTTTACACGTGCAATTTCGTCTACTGTAATTCTCCCCGATTTCTCGTAAAATACTCTCTGTTAACTCACGGATGGTGTGCGGATTGTCTTTTTATACTTCATTTTTTAGATTTCCCCATAAATAAAAATCGCAGGCTGACAAATCGGGGGACCTAGAGGGTTTTTGAAACACCCGTTTCTTGTGCGAGGTGGTGGATAGATTTCCGAAGAGACTCTTCTAACTTTTGTCCTATCTCATCGAGTTTTTCCTCAGTAAGTACAAGTGGGTTTTTCTTTCCACTTTTATTCAGAACTGACCCTGTTATTCTAAACTTTTTTACGAGGTTTAATATAGTGGTCCTATGTAGAACGGGAACACCAAGAAATTTCGTTGCAAAACGTCGTCGCACTTCTCCACAATTCCTCTTTCCGAAGTAACACTCGACAAGATAAATCCTTTGTTGTAATGTAAATTTTGTGGTGCCATATTAAGCCACAATCTTCAACACACGGACACGACACAACACAATTTCCGAGGGAGGATTATACTGGCGTCAGTCTGCAACGTCAACAGAAAGGGAAAGAGAGCGAAGAAAACAGACTGTAGCGTGCGACGGTCGCAGACCCCGTTCACCGGGAAAGACAATCGCTGACGCCGGGCCGCTTCGAATGTTAGGGAATGCTCTGTGTATATATATAACTATATTTCTCTTCTTCCAAACTATTTCAATATATGTATAATTTTACTTCGCTTTCTGCCAGTTTTGGGTAATCGTGTCGATGCATGAATGTCAACCGTAGGAGAGTGAGTTTTGTTAAAGCTGAGTGGCACATTTAAGACTCTACACATAAAAAATGGCACATGGTGTACTGATGGTTGGCCACCCCTGCTTTGAGTTACAGTAAGTTTCCTGAGCGGTTGCTCCAAACGGTTAAGTGCGTTACCTGCAAGAACATGGAGATTGACTTTCCCTTTACGTATCCGAGTCGAGATATAACGGCACAGCTTCGAAGATTGTATTTTATTTGGCAGCGAAGTGGACTTTTCGAATATTCACAACTTTCCCGCCGCAGCTTGCATTTTTATAAGGCGCCATTGTGCGGGCCCGTAAGGAGCGGAGAGGAGAGGATGAGAAGGTACGTGAATGGAAACTTCCCCCGAGTCCCCCCTTTCTGCGGAAGGCGGCGCCATCAAGAATTTTATTTTGCACCGTTGCATGATCTGCGCTGAAGCATGCGACCTGATGGGGCGTGGAGTTACTGTATCTAACAGATTCTCCGCCTCGGAGCAACTCCCCTTCCATAATTCAAAACTCCAGGCTACGGCTTTTAAGTATTTCCATTTTTTTCTTGTTTCTCTTTTTGTACCTTTGAAAGGAAACCGTTTCTCACCGTTTCTCGGATCCTTTTTTAAAACTCGAAGCAAAACGTTCACGGAGTGGAATTCTTACGCCTTGTGACCAATTACACTAGCTAATCGAAATTTATTTATTTATTATTTTGGTTTGCGAAAAATGGCAATTTATTCATCGATATTTAGTTTGGTTTAACTAACTAACTAACTAACTCCCTAGCCTTCTTAAACCCGAAAGTTCATGGCTGCAGCAACACAGGCCTTCCATCTTTCCCTATCTTGAGCAAGTTCTAGTTTTGTTTAACTCTGGTAATACTTGAAGTTCAGATCATAAATGAAACCCGAAACGGCCACCCCGATGACGTAGTGGTAACGTAGTCGCTTTGTTATCAAAGGGTCCCGGGTTGGATACCCGGTGGTTTGACCTTCATTTTACTGGGCCAAAGGGGGTTATTATCCGCACCAACCCCCCCCCCCTTTAGGCATGCCACTCTCTATATTGCGAGAAGAGTACGTTTACAAAATATTCTGTATTATTGTACTACCAAAGAAAACTTAAGTTTCTTGTAAAAGATTGTACACGTAGCACTATGCTGTGTGTGCGAGGTTTCCAAAATAAACCGATTTCAATTCAGGTAGGCCTAAGAGCGGATCTTCGTGGTGGAGTGGTTACCACAGCACGCCACGACGCCAGGGGACCCGGGTTCGAATCCTGGTCTGGGAATGATTGATTGTTCTTTGCGAGTGTCGCTTCATCAATTTCATATCATCACTCACCCTCATTGCCGCGATTAGTCAAGAGTGACAGAAAAGCGACGTAAAATAACCCAATATCATTCTCAAATAGGGCTAGGAAAAGCAGGCTCAGGATATTTCCATCATCTTTAATATTCTTACTGCAAATAACCAACGTGCTTTTTTAATGATCATTCATTTTTAAAATAAATTTTAGAAAATCAGACACCAATATATATTTTTGGGTGCTTCCACCTTGCAAGCATAATGGGGTATTCCAGATGTGCTTGGGTTTTATTTGAATTGTGGTGGTGACAAGCCTTCAAAAAGCGATCAGTTCTCCGTCTGAAATGTATATGTCCCCATCCCTTTTTTAAAGTATTTGGCACGCCACTGTATATATACAGCTTAGTAGAGCATTGTTTTTAAGCCCAGTTTATGCACAGGAAGGCTAATTGGGACTGGGGACTTGCAGTATAAAGTGGAATCCGAATAACTTGTGCCTCAACTTTGCATCAAACTCGGGACCCGTTGATTACAAGGATGCGACGTTACCACTACGCTATCCATCAAAGAAAGAAAAACGGAAACTGTCCCACAACTTGTCAAGACATGTGCTGTTCCATTTGGAACAAAGAAAAGTAGGAGAAAGGGCTGTTCCACTTTTTGATAGGGGAAGAAGTGTGATAATTTATATTGACATTTCTTAACATTTTAATTTCTTTTTTCTCAAAAATGGGACGAGGCCCCAAAGTTTTGTTATTCATTTCCATATGTTAGTACATATATTCAGCTACAAGATGCATACTTAGTTTTGTTTTTTTTGGCTTGATGCTGTTTTGAGGTAAGTCTAATTCTAAAGTTGCGGATTTCGCAATTTTTGAGTATTCAAAGGGTTATATCTGCTAACAGCATCAATATCTAAGTAATGTTCTATATCAGGTAGCTTGTCCTGATAGTGAGCTTCAATGCCCAGTTAACAAATCTTTGGGGAACTGTTGCTTAACCAAGATAAGGGCCGAAAACAGGAAAAAACTTCATTTTGGACCCTCTTTGTTGCCGCGTAACAATGAAAAGCAACAATGTCCCATCAAATCAATTAAATGTACATAAGCAACCAGTCTTATATTAACAGTATATCAAAACAAAAGTTTGGGATGTTGTTGATTTCCAAAGACACAGCACTCCGAACTTACCCATGTTTCACTTTTCATGAAAAATGAGCGGCCTGACCTTGAACTTTGACATTTTCTACAGGGGAGGGAAAAACTTTTCAAGGTCTCAAAATTGCACAATATTCATTTCTCATGAGCTACTTCAACATATAAAAAAATCAAGCCAATCAAAAAATACAACCATCCAAATATTCCTTTTTTGTTCGAATTTCAAAATAATGGCTCTTAAGGTGAATGCCTCCATGACGCAGGAACAAGGAGGATAAATAGTATGGGAGAGGGGCAAACGGGGTCTTTTGCTTGGGCTGTTCGAGAGTTAGTGACAGGAGTGGGAGAGCTAGAATCGAGGTAGCCGAGAAGCCATTACCTATTCCTTAGAACGAAACGGGTAAGACCAATTCCATGTGCCGACTTCAGTCTTGAAGATAAAAGCGAAATATTTGGGTGTCATTCAGGTTACATTACTGTACCTCTCTGCAAGGCTAAGCGAGTAATTGTGAAATATGGTATCACGTACCCCGGAATCGATCCCAGAACCTTAGGGTTCGACACGCCTCTATATAAAAAATGGATACATTAAATTTTGTATTAATGCATCCCTTTTTATATAAGATTGGTATATATTGTGCTTTCATTTAAAACAATATTTTTAGTGAAGTGTAAAAATAAACTATAGTATTTTTTCATTTCCTTTTCTTGAAGGTAAAGTACAGCGAATAATCTTACCATTCCTTTCGATTAAATCTTCCTTGCAACAGCTTACCACATTCCATAGCTTGCTGCCACTTGTACGTACCTGGCTTCGTCATTTCACTGACACTCAGTACTGTTGTCACTGCCACACATTTAAGTTAAAGCTATTCTAAAAATCTTCACAATAAAAGTCTAAATCTAGCAGATAAGTACACTTTCAACGCAAAAGGCGCGCCGCTTGCAATGAGTTTGTTGCTGCGTAAACCCAGATCGCATTGTTTCAACAACCCCTGCAACGTACTCCCAACTCTCATGGAGGTGTCTTCCTTATCGCACAACACTAGAGCAACCTTGCGTTCTGACGTCACCGGGGATTGCTTTTATTTTTAGGTTAAATGCATAAGTTGTTAGGGTAGATAGGTTTAGGAGGGACGGCAATGAATAAGGCGCTTGTTCTTTCTTTCCTCTAAACTGCACCAAATAGACAATTGAGGGGTCTAGTGACAGAGGGAGCTATGCCACAAAACTTGAAAATTTTATTTGTTGCCATTTTCAGTCTTCTCCTATCATCTGTCATCTATCATGTGAACTACAACCATGTGGCATAGCTCCCGCTTCTTCTGCAGCAGATTTTCTGAGTTCTTGAATACGTCCTAATCAGCATTTTGAGTGAGAGAAGGAGCTATGCCACTTACTGATGGTGTCTGCAATAGGAGTGGCAGAGGTTGTGTTGCAGTAACCGGTGCTAGATTTAATATCAGCCCTGAAGTTAAAATATCTCAGGGCAATCATGCCTTATATTCCTCCAGTTTGTCATGGTGTTTACCAAACACCAAAATCCACGGAAACAATGGACAGTGACGATCCTCCAGAAGACATATGAAGTTATCTTTATGTAGATCATATGTAACCCTGTGAACATGATTTACACTCAGGTAAAAGTATTTTAGCCTTGTTTAAAGTATTTGATGTAATAGATCGATTTTTCCACATGGTTATACTACAACAATATACCATACATGTTCATAATAAATGGTATTTATATTGAAATTCATATTTTTCCTTTTGAATAATTTACCTAACAATATGTTCAGAAAAAAAATACCCTTTGTTATACAAATTATGACTCAACGCAATGCTTTAAAAGGGGGGGGGGTAAAAAGGAATTTAGTCTTAAAAACTAGTCAATAAAGATACAAAATGGAAAATGTTTTAAAAAGAGAAAGAAAGGAATGTTGGTTGAAAATGGGAAAAAAGGGAAGTCAAAACCATGTAATGTTGTTGGTGGTAGATAATTATCAACACTGTTGTTAGTAGAGGAAATATACGGTTTCACCCGGAAATTATTGCAACACAAATGTTTTTTGTGCCAGATTGTGCGGAATGGTATAGTGAATAATATATTAAAAATCCGCCATCCAAATGTTTGGGGAATATCCGCCACCTTGGAAAATGGCGGCAAAAATTCAACTAAAAAATTAAAAATTATTAATATCTCGAAAACGGTGCATTGTACACAAAATTCGAAGATAACCAAAATGAAAGAACAGAAAATTTGGTAAATTATGGTTTTTGTGTGGTACAGCTACCATAAATCTTAATTGAATTAGAAAGATTCAAATATTTTCCTTCATTTTTAGAATTAGCGTAAAAGTTGGTTTCTGACACAAATAACAGCAAATATGTAAGAAACTATGTAATTAACGTCCTACAGTCACTGAACCAAATTCATAGCTTATAATTTCCTCTAGAGATCGGTTTTTGTTTCGTGCCTTTAGAATCAGGGGTTGAGGAGATATGTAGTTTAATGCAGAGTCATGCGTATCCCTAAATTTATGTGTTCCATTTCCTGATATTGCTTGATTGATTGATTGATTTGATTTCTTTTACTTCAGCTTTGTGCCATTTTTGGCTAATCTGCGAAGATGGGAATGAGTGTTGATATGATGAATGGACACTCGCGAACATCATCATGCCCAGACCGGGATTCGAATTGAGACCCCTGGCGTCGTAGCGCGAATATGATATTGGTGAGAACGTAATACATTGTTTTGTGTAGTGTTTCGTTCACGTGGCGTTTGTTACTTACATGTTGTTTTTGTTGTTTAAAAATGTATGCACACAGTGGCGGCGATTAGGTGTCTTAACTGTGCAGGGGGGAGGGGGGCAAGGATAGTTTACTTTCTATTGACTGCAATTAGAGAGAAGCGTATTGGAAATGGAATTCGGGCAGATGTTCTGGGGTCAAATCCACTGGTAGACAAGGCTTAGCATTAAGAGACCATAGTGCGGGGACAAAAAGTGTGTACAGGTGGGGGTCCCCCCTATTCCTAATCACCGTCACTGTTAATACATTGAACTAATATGATATAGTATTGATTGTTGATTTCGTGTTTTAAGTCTACTTTGTGAACAGTAAGGCTAATTGGGACTGGACCTACAGTTTAAAGTTGGATCCGAACCACTATGTGTCTCCACCGGGTATCGAACCCGGGACCCCTTGATCACAAGGCGACGACGCTACCACTGCTCCATGAGGGAGGTCAATGTGATATAGTAAAATACGGTTCTAAACCGGTCACTTTGATAGGGATACGCATGACTCTGCATTAAACTACATATCTCCTCAGCCCCTGATTCTAAAGGCACGAAACAAAAAACAATCTCTAGAGGAAATCATAAGCTCTGAATTCGGTTCAGTGACTTTAGGACGTAAATTACATAGTTTCTTAAATATTTTAAATATTTACTGTTTTTTGTGTCAGAAACCAACTTTTACGCTAATTCTAAAAATTAAGCAAAATATTTGAATCTTTCTAAATCAATTAAGATTTATGGTAGCTCTACCAGTCAAAAACCTTAATTTATCAAATTTTCTGTTCTTTCATTTTGGTTATCTTCACTTTTTGTGTACAATGCACCGTTTTCGATATATTATTTTTTTCTTAATTTTTAAGTTGATTTTTTGCCGCCATTTCCCAAGATGGCGGATTTTTAATATATTATTCACTATACCATTCCGCACAATCTGGCACAAAAAACATCTGTGTTGCAATTATTTCCGGGTTAGGCCTTTTTTCCCGTTCGTTTCCTCTACTAGTTACTTATTACTTGATCCGTGTTGAAAAATAAAAAAGGACTTCCCTTTAAAATCCGGCCTCTAGCAGATAAGGTTACATATAAGCGAAAAAGAATAAGAAATAGAAAAGCCAGGAGAGAGAGAGGAGAAAGAGTGAAATAAAAGGTGGAGAGAGAAAATAGGAGCGAGAGATGGAGTGAAAAAAATAGTGAAGTCAGAGAGAGAAGAGAGAAGGAAATAGGGAAGCGAGACAAAGAAAGAAGGAAAAGGGAAGAGGGAGAGAGAAGGACAGAAAATTGAAGGAAAACATAGAATAAGAAACTATCAAGAAAGGAAGTAAAACTGAAAAAAAGGTCGAAAGCTAGAAAGAAGTTACAAAGAGAGAAACAGATAAGGGAGTTACAAGTAAAAGGAAGGAAGGAAGGAAACGTAGTAATCTTACTCTTGCCAAAAAAAGGCACTATATATACGTACATATAATACACACACACACACACCACATATCATTGAAACGTAACAATTTTTGATTGGTGTCGTCATGGATAATGGTCCGGTAGTAAGACACATTCATGTACTGCAAACCCGTGTTAATGAGGTAATGCTTTATAAAATAAACTCCTATTCCATGAGAACAGAATGAAACGTCAAATATCCTATTTTTATTTTTGTTACATGTTGCGCAGATACCTGGATGACTTTCCAATGTTTCAAACAAGGTAATCTTTTGTTATATCCGCGGTTCAGTTTATAGACAATAGGTAACCTGCATTGGTCTATGATGATAAAGCTTTTTTTATTAGTTATATTAGGAAAAGGAGTGGATAAAATGGGGTCATTTTGGATAGAAAAGTAATGGGTACTTTAAAACTGAGAATGTTTTCACGATATGTCATCTTACATGAATTCTTGTGTAAGTTATGCAAAAGTATAAGAGAAGGATGGAGTGATGTTAAGTACGATATTTGTTTACTGGTATACATTATGCTAATGTTTTCGAACAAAAACGCAATCAGTCTATATTTTAAGATTTAGCTTGATGTGAAAATATGAATACAGTAAATGTTGGTATGTTTCCTATGTCAAACATTAACCAGATCACTGACCAACAATTGGTGTTACGTGTTGAAAGATCTATTTAATTTAAAAAAAATAAGGAACAATGTCTTTCATACCCTCTCACATATGTTTTAAACTTCAAGATGCTCTTTTGAACCCGTTTCCAAGGAGTAGCGACGACGGATGCTCTTTTCCGGCTTCTAAAAAACTTAAACGGAAAATAACTTGAAGCAAAAATAATGAATCTTTAGTTAGACAACTGAAGCATCTTCATGTGAAGATGAGAGATGCATATGAGAGTGTTTCTGCATCTCATTTGGCTTGCCTTTGTTTCCATGAAGCGAAGTGACTTAGCGATAACACACTGGGTTTGAATTCAGTGTTCACATTACGACCACCCATGAAAGTTTTGTTACTTCTTAATAAGAGGGTTAAGGCCATTTTGTCTTGCTTCGCAACCCCGCACGAATCCGTAACTTGTAACCATTGTCACCGTTACTTCTCCCCCCCCCCCCCGATACACACTGCCAGTCAGTGTTACTTCGAATTGCTTTTCAACCATCTGTTTGGTAGAATTATTATGTAACGGAGCAGTTAGTAAGGGAGGGGGATAGTAGAACCATGATCATTGTTGAAAATCTCTTAACGAACTGTGTATGATCTTGCTCCTTTATTGATTGCGAAATGCTGCAATCAGAATTTAGTTGGTTCAAATATATTGTTGCACAGTAATGTTTACGTTTCATCAGCTTTCATGATCTTAAAGTGTGGTTGAAACATGGTGCTGAAAAGGCTGGGAATCGCTTTTCCCCCTCCACGCACATGTTCATTGGTCGAGCCCTCTCGAGTCACTAGTTGCGCAGAGACTTACTTTCGTTCGCTCGCTCCTGCGATTCCAGGGACAGAGTATATATCGGTGTCGACATTTCAGATACATCTCTTACTATACTTTAGTTATATTCGATGCACACAGACGAACTAGACATCATAAGCTCAAGTTAGTAGCAAAAATGTTAGGCGCCATTAAAACCATTGGCTGGGCTGCAAACATGTAGGTCGCAGTATAGGTGGTGTGATTAGCATCCCCGTTCAGTCATTTTCACCCCTTCCTCTCTTTCATATTTACCTTCTGCTACCCTCTCTCTCTCCCACTTGGTGAGAAGCTGGGTAAGCCTGGAGGCACTTTTACGTGGGAAACCCCGGGAATGGAACGTGGGCCTGTTACGTGGCAGCAAGGCATTCAAAATAATTATTTTCTTCATTCAGTGGGCGTCTGAGAGTAACCATATAGACACCTACCTTATGTCAATATGCTATTACAGACAATAATAGACTATATATAGAGCAATAAGCTACGTATAAAATAATACATGTATAGATAGGTGTGCAAAATTACACAATCAATATTAACTGAACAATAATAAATACATATACAAACAAAAGACGAAGAACGTATTGTTTATACGTTCAGTATGTACCGTGACTGCCTTTGTTCCTTAAAAGTAAATATTGTGTACTAATATTTAAACGTTCGTTGTTATTTGTGTTTAGTAGGCGATGAATTTTGTCTTTTAGAAGCTGAAAATGTGAAAGGCGTTTTGTTGGCAGTGGTTGAGTGCTGAGAAGAATAATCTTTATTTTTTTATCAATATACCTACAATATTAAACTTTAGTTGGTATTTTTGTTATAACAAAATAAACTAACTTATAAATTTAAAAAAAATCACAATGCAAAGAAAGACTCTTCCACATTTCCTCAATTCAACATTGCCTATAGGGGCAAATCATGGTTTTCTTGCTACGATGTTTCTTTAAGGGCGACTGATTGGCTTGAACAGGAAAAAAGGACATGAACACTATGAAAGACGCCAGTTTAATTGACTATAATTTGTTGGATACTTTCATGATTAAAGTGCAGGTTTATTCACTTCACATCGGCTCCCTCGGTGTCACGAGAGCGCAGAAATCTTGGAACATTAGTGAGCTAGTTGACCCAGTCGTGCACATGAAAG
This sequence comes from Lepisma saccharinum, assembly GCF_977018435.1. NCBI lineage: Eukaryota > Metazoa > Arthropoda > Insecta > Zygentoma > Lepismatidae > Lepisma > Lepisma saccharinum. The sequence continues at coordinate 212,055,905 of NC_139230.1, forward strand.
CACTAAACGTGACGGGATTCTTGTCATAACCAGAAGTTTCTCCCTGGGGCTAATGGAACACGTTTCCCCACCCTACAAAGTGAACTCGCAAGATTTATAACTTAATTTCTCGAGATAAATTTAGTTTCATCATTAGCCCTTCTCCCCTGCAAAGTGGCAGGAAACTTGGAATAATTTCTCCTCTGCGTGTTAAAGTTTTTCATTCCCAATAGTTAAATTTGTTTTCTCTTTGTTCTGTCCTCTTCAGAGATTTTACCGTGATTTTCAGAAAAAATGACACGGAATTGAACAATTTAGAGACGTTTTGTACTTCGTGCTAGAAGCAATGGTTTTTAACATTGTTAAAAGAAAGAAGAACTGGGCATTTTAGTTTGATAAGTTCTTACTTTCAGGCGAACTCAAATGAGTACATTTTACGTTTTGTAACTATTATTTCCCCTAACTTCTACATACATTAAAGAGAGCCACTTGTTAGTAATAGTGGCGCTGATTATACACACATCACACATACACATACATACATTTGTGAATTATCTCGTATAACTTTTTCTGTTATTTACACTGTTACATCTACAAGTTGAAGAAGGTAACGTGACGAGAAAGAAATACATGTGGAATGAATGATTGATTGATTTAGTTTATTTAATTTTGCTTGCGAAAATGAGGATGAATAGATGAGATTAAGGAAGGGACCATCACAGACATCACACACATATAGGGGAAGACACAACACAACGCCAGAGCCTCGCTAGTGAAGTACATGTGGAGACGAAGAGAGAAGCAATAGTTTCCCGTTTCATATACCCTACATCACGTGTGGAAATTGCATCTTTGAATTAGGCATTCATGAAATTACTAAGTGTTTATTACTGTAAATATAAGTATCCTCTTCATGCTCCAAATAGTACAATAAAAATAATATTTCGAATAATTAAATAGAATATGAAGATAGAAGAATTGGTTACATTATATGTAAAATAATGGAATTTTGCATGTAGCGCTTAAGAGGATTTCAGAACTGAAGTGCCAAATGACAAATGAAACGCAATGCGGGGGTTTCACACCAAAGTGGAAACAGGCAAGGGACACTTCACCACAAACTGCACACTTCCGACGTTCCACTTGTGTCCAGTCTGGAATAAGCGTTCAACACGCATGCGCGACAATCAGACTGAGGTCTCACTAAGCACGTTGTAGAAAAAACCGCCCGGTCCTAACGCCACGGGACATATGCAGCGTATTGCGTCATTGTGGTGTGAAAGGATGTATTTATTTATTTTTACTTTTCAGGTTCATTTTTAAATGCATGCCATTCGGATTTGTCTCTCTTATTACTTCGATGTGTTAGTTGATTCGGTGGCCGAGTTCTCGGGTTCGAATCCCGGCCTGGACATGAATGTTCGATCTGTTTGTCCCTTTATCAGTTTCATCTTATCAGTTTCATCTTATGATCACTCATCCTGGTCGTCGCGATTAGCCGAAAGTGGCAGAAAAGGAACTCGAATAACAGAAATACTTTGGTGTGAAGTCTTCCTTGTGTGAAACGGAAAGACAGACACACACACATACACAGAGAGAGAGAGAGAGAGAGAGAGAGAGAGAGGGAGAGATAGAGAGGGAGAGGGAGAGAGATAGAGAGAGAGGGAGAGAGAGGGAGAGGGAGAGAGAGAGGGAGAGAGAGAGAGAGAGATGAGAGAGAGAGAGAGAGTATTGAATTCTTAAAACTAAGAGAAATGGGATGAGATTGAAATGGATGGTTTTAAGTGAGATAAGGAACACAGAGAAAAACACATACGTAACAAACAGAGGCTATCATGTAGATATTTAAATTGGGAACTCAAATATTGATAAGCATGTGAAACGTAGACGACGTTTCTGACAATACTCGACTTTAATGCAATTTCCCTTATGTACTTTAAAGTTTTTCAGGATGTAGACTGTAGAATAAAACCGTTTCAAGACAAAGGAGGAACGAAAACTTCGAGGTTTTCTCGAGCGGTTTTGTTGGCAATGGCATACTGATTCACTTGGATGATGCTGGTTCAAACACGGAGCAACAAGCTATTCAGAAACCTAATAGAACAACCGGCAAGGAGCAGTGAACTGTAAAGTTCAGATAACGCCAAACCGGAGATTGTCTGTGCAGCCACCTCGTACTAAGATAGACGCTTCGCTTCACTTATTTGCCCAGAAACTGAACGAACCCACAAAGGAAACATATTTTACGTATCCGCAAATCGTGTTAATGAAAATCCCGTCCTACAGATCTCGCTTTTCTTTGTATTTAATCAGGAAAGAAACAAAACGAAATATATTCATTTCCTCGTTTGAATTTCGTCCAAGTGTCTGTCTTATACCTCTTTGTCCATCTTTGTTCTCGTGCACAGACTGATAGGAAAACTTAAATAAATTAACTTGTGAGAAATTTTGCTTTATAATTAGCCCGTAAACACGTAAATTAAATTATCTGTTTGAAGCTGAGCTAGGACTGAAACAATCTCAAATGCTGTACGCGTATACGTATTCAAGGAGTTTCAACGTTTTTGTTAGTTGCATGAAATTTTCACTCATGTTGTTGGCAACACTTACTCGTTTAAAATTATTCTTGAAGCTTTCCTGGAGGCAAATGATGAAGAGGTTTTCTCAGGATATCAACCAAGCTTCCGAGCTTTGGAGAGCTAAAGTCACTCTCATCTTCATCTGGTTGATATCCCGAAAAAAACCTCTTCGTTAACTTAACTCGTTTGTTTAACCAAACCACACCATTTATCGAATCTTTGATTGGTGGAATGGATTGCATCGACAGTTGCTCTTATGACATTTTTGTTTCTAAATAATGAGTGTTGGTCGTTCTTAAGTCACCTAATTTCATTGTTCCTGATTATTTCTTGTGTTGGACACCTGAAGAGCAAGATGTTTGCAAGTCGGAAAAATACAATTTAGCAACTCAAGAACCACATCCGTATCGAAATCATCACCATTCATATTGAGATGTTTCACGTGTCAGGTCGAATGTCTTTCTTAGACTGTTTAGGTGTTCGGTCACTTGCCAGGCATAATATTGAAAACATGAAGATAGGGGTTCCGAGTTCGAATCCTGGCTTGGACATGGGTGTTCTTTGTGAGTGTTCCTTCATCAATTTCATCATATCATCACTCATTTTAAAAGACGTTGCTCACTTACAGGTACTGGTACTTGAAAAGTAACTATGTTATTTATACACTTACTTTCTGCTGGAAATTTCCTTGAAAACAAATTGCACACAATCAGTGACCAATAATTGTAATAAAAATAAATATATAAAGACTTACAAGTTTGTTATTTATGCCTCTAGTTCATAATATAAGTCTTCATATGCCTATATTATTACACCATATAAAGAAATTTATGCAACAAGCTTTGCATGATTGATTTTAATTAAAAAAATCGTCCGTATGCCGGCCAGATACTTTGCATGTAGTGGCATCAATTCCACTTGCACCTGTTTCTTTCTCTTCCATCCCAAGCTCAACACGATCTACTCCCCCGACAATTATTTCTTTCTAGTTCAATCACCACATTCCAAATGAATGCTGCAATCCATCCAAAACACTGAAATCTTCGCGTGCAATTAGAAATGAAGAATTGCAATAAAGCATGGATGTTGAAAATCGTGCAATGCCTTGCCTTAGGTGATTTCACGCAATAATTCTTTTCCCTTAGCATCCAGAGAAGACACGGTTGGCAACAAGTTGCCTAATTTAGCTATTCTCTCACGTTACATATTTTCAAGTTCACAATTGAAATGTTGTCTGTTACAGCTACTTACTTTTGAAAGTAACGAGTTAGAGTTGAATTGGTCAAAAAAGTAAATGTTACTTCTAACTCCGGTCAAGGTTAGAGGTTAGGTGAGTCCCACAATCTCTCATGAAGTGACATGACCTGAGAAAATTCCTACCAGAGAATACTGCCTCCAAGAAAGAACTCAGGTCTCTCGCATAGTAGTCAGACACCAAACAGATCAGTCCGACTCATGTTGCGCAAAAATATACACAATTTCATTTTTCTGTGTAATCTGCAATTTCATTTTTCTTTCATTAAACTGAATAAATTTAGTTTTAGCAAAGCCTAATAACATTGCTTACTTTTGTGCCTAATATATGAATAATTACGTACATATCGTAACAATCCCTAAGATTGTATGTTTATTTTATTTAAGTCTCTCTGAACGGTTCACGTTGACCAGGGCATTCACTTGTTTTTCTCAGCTGTCTCAAGCCTCTTAGGCATGTTTACAATGCATTGTGTTGTGCCATGCAAACCTCCTGAGCATTCAGGAAACAGGTAATACTTCTGGTTACAGAGTCAGCGGTTTGCATGGTAGCAATTATAATAAACACGATTCGGCATTGAGGAAGAGCTCGATGGCCTGGGGATATAGAGGTGAGACAAGCTGAGGGAGGACGGACTTTTGGGATTGAGTGGAGAGAGAGAAGGTGGTCAGCAAGGCAGTAGGTCAGAAGGGAAGGACGCTTTGGTCAACATAGGAGAGAAGCTTACAGAGGACTTCGCTTAGTTTGATTCAGCTAAAGACTTCAGATAGACAGGTAATTATCCTACACCCAGCCATGATTCAGGTTCAACGGTTCGCAAAACCCAACGAGTGACCATTGTCTTTTCTGTAGTTAAGTTCCTAGTGTAATATTGTACCTTTCGCATTGCCAAGCGATAACTCGCCATGCTAATGACGAGTGGTCTCATCAAGGATGAATGATGACCAATTTACATCACCCCAGCAATTAATTGCATAAACAACTGGTTCAGATCCCTTCATTCTTTAGAATGACACGTGGTTGAGGTGCTGGGATTTTAATTTATTTCTTCATGAACTAAATGAAAATTGAAAGATTAGTTTTTGTAACCAGTTTAGAATTATTTCCCACCCCTAATTTTGACACGTGGTAGAGATGCGGGCCTTTTCATTTTTTTCAGGAAATGAAAAGAGTTGCAGTTAATTGTTAGCTTTGAAATTTTCCCCCTATCTCCATTTTGACACGTGATGGAGATGCTTAGGGCTTTCATCCATTTTTTCGGAAATGAGATGGAAAATTGTTAACCAGTTTTAATTAAATTCAACCCCACCCCAAATTTTGACACGTAGTGGAGTGCTTGAGGCCTTTTCATTTTTTTTTGAAATGAAAAGAGTTTGTTAACCAGTTTAGAATTCAATACCACCCCTAAGTTCGTTACCCACCCCAAAATTTTGTTCACTTGTTTAGTCTTTTGGTATGTCCTTGCCAAAATTAATTTTGAAAATACATAGGGCTTAAAGCTTTTTTGCATTAATGGGGGGGAGAAAAATTTATATATGCCATGATAGATGTTTAGTCTAACATGAGGATGAATTAAATTTATCGACTTCAAGTTTAGGTCGGTAATCAGCGAAATGTAAAATGCGGAGGAACCTGCGCCCTAGCTCTGTCGCGGTTACCCGCGTCGGGCTGGCGCTTTGGTATCAGGAGCGTCCGGCATTCCGCGTGGCGGAAGGTTCGATGTCGGGTTTCAGGCAGCCACATTTTGCCAAAAATGCGGTCGGCCAGGGACGTCCGTGGACGTTTTCCCATCAATCCGCTCCTGGTAGCACCATGGCTACGACAAATTCCCACCTGGGAAATTTTTTACCATCCAGAATTTTAAATAAGGAATAAGGAAAAGGCATTTAGATTTGATGATTTCTTGCATTGACAGTGATTTTAGAATATTTTTTTTATATAATCTTGAATACGAAAATTATTACAATGTTGGTTATGAGGATGCAGTAAGCTACAGTGAACAGTAAACGATTTTACCCTTAACATTTTAATTAATTAACAACGTGGATTAAAAGTGGATTTTAAAGTTATTTATGAATGAGGAAAATAAATTAGTGCCACCGAGTCAGAGTCAATCGGCACTATGGTGCATTTTAACGTGTTATGGCACAGAGTATGCTTGTTTGAGTCAATATTTTGTTATTGTTATTATTATTATTAATTGAGATTTCTTAAAAGTTTAATTTAAATTTGGTTTAAAACTAACCGTAACTTGTAAAGGATTTAGAATGCTTGAACTATGACTGCTAAGACTTTTGCAACGAGGATATTACATTTTATACATATATAGTTTTGGGAACGAATAAGGCCCCGAGGACCACTCATTTATATTCTTAATGACTGAAGTCTCCTAGCACCTCATGAAGGGAGCTTAGATTAAGGAGATAGTCAAGTTTATACGAGATAGTCACTTGCTTTATGTTACCTTAACTTACGCATACATTGCCTGAAAATTTTAATCCATGTTAATATGTAAAGAAACGAAACGCTAATTATATTCCTCGACACGCTGTACAATTATGTCCGCTATTACGCCAAGCGTATATAGTTAGAGTGGCGTACCGTGTTTTAGGGTATAAACCGCCCGATTAATTAAAAGTTCTAGTTGAGAAGTAATAGATGTATAATTAGGCTGCAGTGACGAGAGATGTCCGTACACAGGTAAGCAGTTGTGACGAGAATGAATCCGTACACAGATATACATATACTTATATGCTTTAAGCAAAGTTAGGCACAGCCAACTTATTTTGAATAACTAGAAGAGAATTAGGAGAGCATCACACGGCGTGGACGTTTCTCACATATTAACGAGATTTTTTTTGTTAGTATATATTTATATTTTTTTCCTGTCCGAAACATTGTTTCGTTTGACAGTTGAATATTTATCCTTAGCACGTTGTAGCTTCGAATGTTAAAAACTTTAAAATGCAGATTGTTTTAAAATCTTAAATATAAATATTGCAAGTTTGCTCCAAGTTACGGCATTTATTAAAGTGAAACAGGTCTAATATTTTAAATCCACTCGCGTGACATAATAATAATTTATAATAAAATGGCACTAATCATATTAAAGATTAAAAGCAGACTTATTATTTAATAATGTGCTTTAGGCACAAAAGTTTTTTTTGCAGTATGTTTTAATACTAAGCGAATACATCACTAGAATTTTATAGTTACTCTTCAGAAGAAGGTATATAGTTATATTAGCAAAGTTTATTTTAAGCGCCAGTTATGAGAATATGTAGACGTCGACGTCAAGATTTTATTGCGCTCCAATAACAAGTATTTTCCTTCGGATATTGGATAGCTACCGATAATCCTGGAAATCCATTCTGCCATCGCAGAATGATTATGATTAAACCACAACGGTTTTAGTTTCTAACTTTGCCACAATAATATGCTAAGCATATTTTAGAATGAGTTGAGAGAATTAAAGATTCTTCAAGTTTTAGTGATGTTAGTATTTTAATGCACTTAAAGATCGCATAAATAATGATAATTATTTTATTTCAGGTAGTCAGGAGTAAATCAGTCTCAAATTTTTCCTTTACCTTGTACCTCAGTACGGTTCGATTGATTTTAAGTATTTAAACATAAAGTTAACACCTGAAATTAAATAAGATAAGTTTGCAGTAAAATTTCAAATAAGATAAGTTAAACAGTGCTAATAAATTTAGAGAATAAATAAATTATATCAAATAAATAAATTACGCAGATAAATTGAGCCTAGAGTCAGAAATAATTAAAAGTTGAGTTAAAATATTTACTAATTAGACTAGGCAGGCTTAAAGTACGTATTAGTTTTGATTGCCTAAGCAACATGAAAATCATTGCGATTTTAGCTATTTTAAACGGATTTCTTCCATACGTAAAAGTTTCTAATTTTATTTATCTGTTGAACAAGTCCTTTGACTATCCTTATAATATAATTACAATTTTATTATTAACAACATTTATTATTAGTATTTTTATAATTTTCATAATTTGTTACTGTCCATGTCAACGCAAGAAATCTATTATTTATGACCATGAGTGTACCAACGAATTACCGTTAAGCAAACTTAATAATGATTCACCATCCATTGACCAGATTTACGATGATGTTGCACCGATGGTTGAAGTGGTACCATTGAAAACGAGACACCTGCCAATTCCCCCACCCCTCCTCCGTCTGTTATTATTCAACCTAGGGTACAACAAGAAGTTCAAGATGTATTCAGAAATATTTTAGTCACTAAAGACGACATTTTAGATTTGCCGAAGAATATTGTATCCGTTAAAGATAGAGTTCAGAAATTTGCCGTAAGCAAGGGTCCTAATTTTGTTCAAAACAGCCGCAAAATGGAAAGCGAATTGCCTATTTCACCCTGTGTTCCGCCAGTTGTAAAAGTTAAAGATTTATTTGCGAATCAGTCACCAGCAAAAGTCGAGAAAGTTTCAAATGTCACTTTAAAAGCAGAAAGTAAGCTAAATTCTCAGGTTTCCGAACCTGTTGTATCGTTCACAGATCATATTTTTTACTACTATACGTTTGCTTAGAAGTTTTATTAATTTTTACGTTTCAAATTTTCAGCTATAATCCATTTTTTAGGTTTGATTGTACTTTATGCAAGGTTTATTAGTAATTTATTTTACTAGCAGCCTTACCAAGTCTTGTTATTGTACGAGCACGGAAGTGTTCAAGTAAACACGCTGTCGCAAGCGCGACGATTTTTTCTTTCTTTCCATCCCATCTATGACGTAATTTTAAAAGTCCTTGACTTCATTTAGATTCTCGCAGCTCTTACTAGACTTTGTTCGTAGTAATTTAAAGTTTTGTAAACATTAACACGTCATGCTGCTAGTCAGCGAATCATCGCGTTGCATTTTCTTCCTCCGTTCCTTTGCCCGCTGCTCGAAGCAACGATTTTTCCCCCTCCACCTCTCCGACGGCACCCGAACGTACCCGAAGACGTTGCCCGAACACGCCGACGAGCGAGCCTACGATTTTCTTCGATGTAGAGAAATTAGTTCAGTCCTTCCAAGCGACCACGAAAATGCAACTTTGCAGGAAATTTGTCAGCGAATTCCTTTTTCCGAGCTGAAGCTCTCCCGAGTACTTTGAGCACGTTGGAAGCTCAGAAACACTTAGCATAGGCTTTGCTTATTTTCTCGAACCAGTGGCGTTCGCTCATTAAAATTTTCAGGGTACCAGTTTAGTTAAGCATATAGCCATCAGGATTTGATTTTCACGATAGAATTTCATATTAACATTGTTAGGGATATTTTGTTCTTCATAAATAACTTTTGCCATAAAACGTCGCATTTATGCACTTCAGGTTAATCACGACCAATAATTTTACAAAGGAACAACAAGACGAAATTTTTTTGTTTTTCTCGCAAAATTTTCCCGTTTTTCAAAGAGATATTTATAGTAAGTAACATTTTTGGGAAATTGACGCATTTTTCATTAAAATCTGGATAAAGTCAAACGAAATTTCGATAAAATCAGGACAATTTTTACAAAAGGGCAATTTTAGTACTTTATGCACATAGAGTAATCAAAATTGTTAGCAACATGCCCAGGCTACGCCTCGGTGATTGGCACAGGCATGTGCAGCAAAAGTCGCCACGGCACCGTTAGCCTTTCCAAATTTAAACAGTGTGGTTTACCACAAATGTTATAATTTGAGAATTATTATTATTATTAATATTTATTATTAGGAAATTTAGTTTACTTACCCACTTTGCATCTTATTCGACAATGCAGCAATAAGTTCATTACTTCTTACTGATTAACTTCATGTTAATTTTAGTACAGTAGGTAATATTAGTAATTTGTATTTATATTTTAATATATTGCATAACTATTCTCTATCTATTTTTTTTTCTTGGACATACCTAAGGGATTGACACACCATTCTTATATGAGTCAAGTATACTTTTCCGCGGCGGGTCTGTCTACACGACCAAGTGATTTGAGGTATACGGCGGACTCAAGAAGTTTTGAGTGGTTAAATTTCTTTTGTTTAAAGAAGATTTGGAATTGAGAAAGTTTTTATTATCCTTATTGTGTTTAAAATTTGAATTTTACTTTTTTAATTTCCTGATGCTATATTTTGTTACCACCTGGAGCTTCAACGAAACTCAGGAGTAGCATTTACTGAATTTTTTGTTTTACATTGCATATTAACGAACCACGGCTAATTACACCAGCCTATTGTTTAATAGGAGGCCATTAGAGGCTTGCCAAAGCAACCTTTTAGGACTCTAATAACTTGCTTTGCGCAACTCAAATTTTATATATTTATTTTAAGGGTTCACAACATAATAATTTATTTTATAATTTTCAACAGAATTTAGAACATGCTTGCAACACTTACTTTTGTTTATTAATTTTACATTTTGTAATTTTGAAGTAAAGTCTATTACTGACAATAAATTATTTCAGTTTATCAGAACACGTAATAGTATTTTAATATCAGGTTCAGGTCAATTTATTGTTATTCAAAATGTAAATAATAATTTGAACACCCACAGGTCAATTCAGATTAACGAAGGGCAATCTATATTTTTTAATTATCAGGATTTTTCGCAGATTATTGTGGATCAACAAATTTTACATACAAGAATTGTAGCGTTTGAACAAGTAAAAATGAAGGAAATTGAATTATTACTTAATATCCCCAAGAATTTATCTGATTTCACGATTCCCCAATGGACTCCGCTTGAACTTGCCTTAAAGCAACTTAATCAATCGATTAGTAAGGGCATTTCATTTCAGGAATTAGTCTTAAACCCTTTGTCCATGTCTATATTAGTTTTTGTTATTTGGAATTTATTATTAACATCAGTAATTGCGTATTATTTGTATAAACATCATCAGCTTTCTAAACACCTTCACTCAGAGCAGCACAGTAATAATTAATAGTTTAAGGCAACACATCAATCATGGATATTAATATTTTAATTACGGTTGGATATTTTATTTAAATTTTCCTTATTTATTTTCAAAGAGTTATGGCAATTATTTAATCAATTTATTTTAATTTAGTTTATTTTGATGAGGCAATTTAATTTAATTTTAAGAAAAGGCAATGGAAATGAGTTTGGTTTTCTGTACAAAAACGTGAATTATATCTACCCATCCTTTGCAATTTCCTTTCTTTATTATAATTTTCCCTTCTTTTAACCTAACCTGTCTATGCGGAACGACGTGGACAAGCAATGCCTACACCATCCATGGGCATTTTGATGACAGACATTCGCAGGCAGTCTATTATTACACACAAAGATTCATCGCCATTCTACGAGGGAGACAGGCAGACATTTTAACTCATACTACAAGTACTACATTTTACAAGGAAGGATGTTTTCAACCAGGAATTTCCCAGTATAGCGGACTATACACTATCAACGACACCTAGTGAAGGAACCAGATAAAATTTCCCTCCACACTGTTTGCAGTTCGAACAACAACTTTTCCCCATCTCCCAAGTTTTACGGGTAATTTACCACATCCTTTACATTGCCCCAATGCAGTCAAGACGACAAGCAATCCAAAAAGAAGAAGAAGCAGAGAAAACATACATTTTACAAGCAGCAGTTTCGTTCACAAACAGTAATTACAGAATTGTGGTTCGAATTGTGCTACAGTGTTTTTCCACACATACACATGCGAGCTCCTATCATGTGTATTTATTTGGTCATTTAACATGCATTATGGGAAACAATACTTTTCCATAGCCCTTATACACATCTTCAGTTTCGTGCCATGCATGATAACCAGTTTTATATGCATTCAAGTTTACATTATACTACAAGGAAGCGACAAGCGCCAGTGGTGTCAATTGACCAGTGCTAGCATCAACTAGTGCATATTTTTTTTAAGAAGAAGCTTTTACAATGGATATCCAATTGAACATGCAAGCAATAACAAGCATAACTACAGCACTTTCAAACATTTCAGAAAGCATGCTTTAATTTTATGCAAATGTTTCTTCCAAACAGTTAATTGTGTTTCACGAACATGGTACATAGTAAACAATAAAATTGTACATTGGACATTTTCTGATATTTTCAAACAGAGTAGACAGTTGGTAAGATACTTGCAAGATTATTTTTTTTGTGTGTGCAGTCATACAAAGGTATTCACCAAGCCATATATATATATATATATACAGTGTACAGATTAACGTAGAAGAGAAAATTGAACGCTATATTTATGTTTTTACCAGCGACAGTTTTCAGTGTAACTAATTATATGCATCGAATATTGTATAATAATACATCGGAATGTGCAACATAGCCAGTGCAAGTTCATATATTTGACGACGTCAGGAGTGCAGTGGCTACGCAGTTCGCAAAACATATTACACTTTGGTATAATCAGGCTTCCACACAGAAAAAACAGTGAAATGTGTATATTGTGACAATGTTTTACATGTCTACTTACGTTTCTACTTACTTGTGCACCTTTTTAAGGTTTTGTAGCTTATTTGAAGGGTCTATATCGAGTGGCAATATAAACAAACATTATGAACTACGTTCTACCTTGCTAAGACGCTTCAGCCGTTTGCCTCGCTTGGCGACACAGAGTAGAAATCGCTTGGCTAGGCATCACAGACTATTGACCACGCGCTTGTGATTTGTAAAAACGAGCAATTCTACATAATAAGCATTACGTACACACAAATGTGGTACATTGAGAGTTATATCGCTTAACTCCACGAACTCTTGTGATTCCTAGTCATACAATAGTACATAATATTGTTTTTTTTATATCATATGAACATACGAATTTGTTATTTTTAATTGTCATGTTTAGGGAAGGAAAATTTTTCTTTCGGGATGCGGTAAACAAGAGAAAGTTATGTTTGGTGGATTTATTTTGTATATTTGGTTTTTCTAAGAAAATATATGGAATTGGCGAACCTGGGTCATGTCAAGCTTTGCGATTTGACTTTTAAATTTTCAATGGGGAAAATTTTTCTCCGCGGGGGCGAACGTAACAATCCCTAAGATTGTATGTTTATTTTATTTAAGTCTCTCTGAACGCTTCACGTTGACCAGGGCATTCACTTGTTTTTCTCAGCTGTCTCAAGCCTCTTAGGCATGTTTACAATGCATTGTGTTGTGCCATGCAAACCTCCTGAGCATTCAGGAAACAGGTAATACTTCTGGTTACAGAGTCAGCGGTTTGCATGGTAGCAATTATAATAAACACGATTCGGCATTGAGGAAGAGCTCGATGGCCTGGGGATATAGAGGTGAGACAAGCTGAGGGAGGACGGACTTTTGGGATTGAGTGGAGAGAGAGAAGGTGGTCAGCAAGGCAGTAGGTCAGAAGGGAAGGACGCTTTGGTCAACATAGGAGAGAAGCTTACAGAGGACTTCGCTTAGTTTGATTCAGCTAAAGACTTCAGATAGACAGGTAATTATCCTACACCCAGCCATGATTCAGGTTCAACGGTTCGCAAAACCCAACGAGTGACCATTGTCTTTTCTGTAGTTAAGTTCCTAGTGTAATATTGTACCTTTCGCATTGCCAAGCGATAACTCGCCATGCTAATGACGAGTGGTCTCATCAAGGATGAATGATGACCAATTTACATCACCCCAGCAATTAATTGCATAAACAACTGGTTCAGATCCCTTCATTCTTTAGAATGACACGAATGACACGATATGGTAAGATTTGGCAAGCAAAGGAATATTCACCTCATAGTTACAGGAAATATATTGTAAATTAATCCTTTTCTTTATCGGCCTACGATACTTATCTAATGCATACTATAGCATTGCCTTTAGTATTTATGAAAATAATTTCATTGATTTACGTTTAGATAATTTAATTTCTAACATTTCTTTACATATTTGTTATACCGATAGCCAAATTACAAATTATTCTTTAAATCCAATCTCTACTAGTGATGTGAGAACTTCTTTTTTAGAAAACAGAGAACTGCTTTTTGAAAAAAGTGAAATTTCATAAAACCGGGTTAAATTTTAAAAAGAGTTTTTTGTTTTTCAGAACGGGTTTTCCGAAAAGAAAAGTGTCGAAAATTTTCAGCAGGACTAATCTTAGGTCGTTTCAGTTCTTACGGCAGGCGCTCTAGAAGCTGGCAAGGGAAGTGTGGAGCGGGGAAGCGACCCATCCAGCGCGATAAGAAACACAGCAGCCTATAGAACGAGGTACACGTAGTACTTATTTCCGCCACGTCGTATCTCTCGGCGCCACCGCCGTTGTCTGGTTGGTCTGCGTCGAATTCCCCGCTCCCCACTTCCCTTTCCAGCTTCTAGAGCGCCCGCCGTAAGAACTGAAAAGACCTATAGCAGAAATCTCATTGGTATATATGTTATAAATTGGAAAAGAATCATGTTATAATTTGCCCTAATGCAGTTCAGTGTATGTTGGAATCACAACTAATGTAAGTCAATGAGCCATTGTTCGGAAAACTTTCTTTTAACTTTCTTTTCTGCTAGGAAACATAGCATGGTGCTCTTCAATGGTTCCTCAATACGAGCCAGAACAGTTGAATCATTAGATACCTCGGCCTCTCAATGGCTCCGATAATGTGGTCACGTCTTTCTCGTAATTGAGACCTGAGTGATCAGGAGCAGAGCCACCAGCACGGATTCAATCAAGAGTTCTGCTCAACCAAGATCACTCCTTCCTTTGCCAAGCAGGACCCATTTTGGATCTCTTTTGATCATTTTCCCTGAATCATCTCCACAGAACGCCATAACGGCAGTCCGGAACCGGAATCCTTATAGGAAAAATGTAACATTGAAGATAACCAGCCTTGCTTCGATACGAGGAAATTATTTATCTCGGACAAAGTGTAATGTCACAATACACTCAAGAGGAAACCAGAATTTCGAACAGGACATTAACGACTTCGTAGAAAGCAGCAGAGTACTCTTTTCGTAGTGATATTGCGTATAAAAGTACTTTAATACTTGGACATTTTACTGCGCCAAGCTGTATGATTACAATTTCAAATTTGTGTTTGGGATCTTTCCAGTTCAAATATTCATTTATCCACATTATAGAGACTTTAAAGTACACTTCTTCAGATTAATTTTATTTTTCTTTCTACAATTCACCCAACTGTCAGCATTTGATTATTCATTGTCTCACTTGTATTTATAGCATAATATATATGTAAAAAAAAAGTAAAAAAGTAAAGTGCTCCCCTGCGCTTTGCGCCACGCCATGAAGGCATATAGGGGGTGTGGTGTTAGGACCCCACACTTTCTTGATCTCAGCGGAAGGTGGAGTTGATGCGCCACGTCCCTGGCCGCCTTTATCCCGAAGAGATTCCTCCAGGTACTCGCTTTATATGACACTGCGTGGGAGCCGGAGCCGCTTGAACAGGTGAAAACAATCCCGTTTCTCCCCCACCGGAGA
This sequence comes from Lepisma saccharinum, assembly GCF_977018435.1. Lineage (NCBI taxonomy): Eukaryota > Metazoa > Arthropoda > Insecta > Zygentoma > Lepismatidae > Lepisma > Lepisma saccharinum. Next base: position 212,071,149 of record NC_139230.1, read on the forward strand.
TCGAACCCGGGTCTCTCGCGTGGTAGTCAGACGCCCTAACGACTTTTTTTTTAAAGGGAGACCCCTACGCGGCAGCCTTCTTCACACATCAAATTCACACATTTTTTTTTTTCAATTCTCATTTTCATCGGGACAGACGAACACAAACATCCATGTCCGAGTCGGGATTCGAAACCAGGAACCCTGGCGTCGCAGCGCGCTGTGCTAACCACTCCGCCACGGAGGTCGACTCGACTGAGCTACCGCGGCTTCAATAATATTTGTATAGCCTATATTTAATATATATATATATATATATAATATGTATACATAATATACATTTGTGTGTGTTTTATTTATTTACATATTGCATAATTGTATATAATTGTGTCATCGTAGTAATTAAATTATTTAGTATTTTATAATTCTTCGTTATCCTTATTGTTACGATTAACTTAAAGTCGCAGAAAAGCTGTAAAAAAATAATACAAATACAAAAAAGTTTCGGGATTTTCTCTTGCTTGATTTGAACGTTTAACAAGTGGCTTTAACAATGTTCCTTCCACCTTCTTCCCTCTACGGGCAATTAAGCATCATTACCTCATCAGGCTTCACGAGAGCCGAAGAGCCACTGCTAGCTGTTGACAAACTCTCCTCACGAGATGCTGTATCGCTAACAAGCTAAAACTACAACTTTGCTGACCTAATGCAAAACCGAATTCAGATTGCGTAGCCTCTGCCCTGATTTCCTCTGTGTACATTGCGAGAAACCGCTCGTACAGCCCAAAGAAATTCGTCGTATTAGCTTCTCCAGGCATCGTCTCTGATCCAAGCCATTTCATCCTCCTAATTTCACCCGATCGGCCCGTTAGCACAAACACAACGGAAAACCTCCTGTAACAAACACGCGGTACGTTTTTGTTTATCAAAAGAATGAATAAGTTCGATGAAATGATATAATTAAAATACTGAACTTATTTCGCTATGTCCTTGTTCTGGGAAGCATAGCGATGTGGAGTACAAAATATTTTCCAATCATATGTTATTAGAAAATTGTATTTATATTTTTATTTAAAGTAAACAATGTACGGTCACGGGCAATAAAAATGGGTCGCCTAAATCCTGAAATACTCGCTTCCCTGCAAGGTGTTAGTGTTGCCTAACTTTAAGGCGATAAGTGGATTTTAATAGCAAATTTTCAAAGGAAACTGCTACCACCGCCGTATAGTGTTAAACAACCCCCAGGGAAGGGAAGCGAGTTTTCCAGGATCTGTGTGTCCCTTTTTTAGTGACTACATTCAGATTATACTTAGCACGAGAGAAAACCTTTCTTGCTTATTTGTCGTCTTGCAGGTAAAGAATGGCGATTATGATGAAGGACTCACTGGTTATGGAAGAAATGGAACCGTAGGCTTCAAATCCTTTCTAGCATTCGAAACCAACAGTATCGGGTTCGAAACTTGGACTTATTCGTTCATTTCCGCCTCGGTAGCCGGGCGCGTTGAGTGATCAACACGCGACCTCGCCAGTGAAGGTTCCAGGTTCGACCCCCTGGTGTGTTCCTTTGTGAGTGTCTCTTGATCAATATCATCTAATAAATATTCATCCTCATCGTTGCGACTAGACAAATGGGACAGGAAAGCGACGTAAAATAAGAAGAATAGCAATTCGTTCATTCTCATCGCAATGAATGAGTAAAATGGCATAAAATTACGTCTTTGGGCGACGGACATAAAAGTTAACCCTGTTTCCTTTCAGAGCGCTGCTTGTTCCATAGCAAGTTATGTCCAATCCTGTATCTTAGAGTGCAGTTTTTGTTGCCTGTCAATAAGGGTGACCCATTTCATTAATGAACTGGAGTCACTTTTACGCAGATTGCGCCCGTAACAAGGCCTTATACAAACCAACGGAATCAGTTGTATTCAAATTTTGTAAATGTATGTGAACGCGAGCGTGTTTGTAGCTGGGTGTGTTCTTTTAAAATTAACAGTTTGTGTGTGTGGTTTAGAGTCATTAACTCTCTTCCTCTTTTGTTGCAGCGGGCGTGTCAATATATTAAAGACACGTAAGGCCAGTATGACGTCACGCAGTGTAATTGTCATCCCCTTTTAATGATTCCCAAGCGTGTGTGCAGAATTTTCTAATTACATGTGAGATAATAAGTGTTTTGCCAACTACAGACAAGATGCAATTTTTTTAATATTGGAAAGCGAATGTGCACGAAGAAACTAACGATTCTTCCTAATTCTAATAATAAAGATTGATTGATTTGATTTTTTTTTTACTTCGCTTTTTGTGCCACTTTTGGCTAATTTGCGAAGATTGGGATGAGTTATGATATGATGAAATTGATGAATGGACACTCACAAACATCCATGCCCAGGCCGGGATTCGAACCCGGGACCCCGGGCGTCGTAGCGCGATGTGCTAACCACTCCGCCACGGGGGACGGCTTCTAATAATAAAGTTCCTAATAAATTAACAAAGTTGCATTAACAACAAGCATTAGCAGGACGTGAAGATTTAGTCTCATTGATTCACAATGAAGATTTATGAAAGCCAATGGAAGTGTTATCTGGGCATTTGTTGGTGCGAGTGTGTAAAAATAAACAAATGAATTCCGTGAGTGTGGATGTCAGGGATTTCCAGTATCGGTTTAGTGTTTGAAAGTAAGGTTCCACAAATTCTCAGTCATGGTGAAGGTGATGCAATCAACATCAAGCTTCAGTCGAATTTTCCCCCAGGGTTGCCCCCAGGCAAGCACAAGAACTAGTTGGTGCAACGCTATTGTCGAAAGACTTGCTACCTGAGATCGTACATCGTGGGAATCGAACCCGGGTCTCCTGCGTGGCTGTTAGACGCCTACCGACTAGATTAGCGCGTCTCTGTATTCACCAACTGTTCCTGCATAAATCACGAAGTGACCCAAAATACCCTAAATTAATTTTTTTCAACTTTTAATTTTGTTTACTCGTTTAGTATGCATAGAATTGAAATCACAAGTCGAAAGAGCCGAGACGAAGCAATGATAGATAGAATGAAAATCCCACCAGCATTTTAAAGTGAAGTTACTTCCCATCCTCACTCCCCCCCATGCAACCACAGGCAGAAACGTATTGCAGTTAAGTTGCGTCCGACTGCAGTACCTTTGTCCTGCACCACACTGCATGAAGCGATTACACAACTTATCGAGTGACGCCAACATTCCCGATGGAACGCAAGAATGAATCTGATGAATGAGACAAAAACGAACAGACGTTCCTTCTGTGAGCATTGAGAATGGACAACATTCCGCTGAGCTTCCACAGATCAAAAGCAACTTTGTAGGTATTTCGCCATGTGATGTTAATTGTATGTGCATCTTTTTAGGTTACTTTGATACTATTATTTATTAACATAATGGCGACATGTAAAAGTCTAAAGGTAATACTGTGACCTCAAAAAATACTGTACATAATTTTGCTGTAAGTTTTGTTTCTAAAATACAAGGGAGAGTCAAATTAAACCTAATTTGTTTTTGTTTCTGATTTAGTAGATTAGGGTTGCAAAGGTTGCTACATTTTAGCACAGACCCAGGGGCACCGATTGGGTTCCAAAAGTAGGGGTGCAAATTGCAAAAAGTGGGAGGGCAAGTACAGTCTACTGTCCCTTGGTCCATAAGGTTTAGCATATTGTCTCTTTCTCTCTCTCTCTCTCAGTGCAGGGGTAAAAGTGGCAAAAAGTGGGGGGCAACTGCCCCCCTCGCCCCCTTAATTGCCACCACTGCACAGACCTATTGCTGATGTACATATATTTTCAAGTTTGAAATACTGCCTGTGTATGTTAAGAAGAATCAGTCTTTGGGGTCCATGTGCAGTCACTTACGAACCACTGCGAAGGCCTTTCCACAAGTCTGCCTGGAAACTGAGACCATTGTCAAACTTTCTCCTCCATTTGAAAACTTGCTGGTGTGGTAAACATGCCGAGGAATTTCTGTAAGTGTTAAGCTGACAGAGGGCAAGAAACCACTTCTCTTAAATTGTGCAAGTGTGTAGAGGAGGCGCCATGTTTGAAATGACAAAAATGGCGTTTTGAAACTCACTTGATTAGTGTTGCAGCCATGAGATTGTCTTATATAACAGTTGATACCTCATGTAAATTTGAGCTGTATACAGTCTGTCCTGTCATTTTTGTCGGACTTTTAAGGTTTTCATTTGACTCATGCAATATCTTTTAATTGGGGGGTGAGCCGATACCACCTTGAACAGATACTCTCACCGATACCCACCGATTCCGATACCAATACTTGAAAATTGCAATAATTAAAATTTGTTCAAAATATTGATCAATATTGGTGTGTAAATATTCTTCTCCAATTATATGCATCAATTTACCAAGAAATTTGCTTTAGAATATTCAAGAACTACATCATAATATTAAAATTGAAGTTATGTAATCACAAAATACAGTTTATCGTGCAAATTGGTGCAAAATAAAAATAAAGTTTGAATTTAGCATAATTTCCAGGATAATTAGACTCCGCGAAAGTATTATGCAGCATTTTTGCGGACCCCGTGAAAGACCAAAATCCAGGAAAGTATCGGCTGGTACCGGTAGATGAATTCCAACCCATACTTTCCGATACCGATACCACTGGTATCGGCGGACATCGGCTTAGCCCTACCTTTAATCCTTTGTTCTATTTCAACCTACGATTATTGGAGGCACGTAGTGGTTCGGATCTCACTTTAAACTGTAGGCCCAGTCCCGATTAGCCTTTGTGTGCATAAAGTGGACTTAAGACAAAATAAATCAAACTCGCTCAACGTACTATTATCTTTCATGGTGTTGTTTTTAACATGCTTTAACGAGAAACTTCGTACCATATTTATTTACTTATTTTTGATAAATGATAATGGAGTTTATCACTTGACGAAATATTCTTTACATATATATAATAGTTGAAATCGGTGACGGGATTGTTAACGCAGTGCACTACTAAGCGGGTGTTCGGAAATTCAAACATTCGATGTGTGTCTGTGTTATTCGCTCATCTACGATTTCAATTCATACTCATCGTCACGATGAATCTAGTCATAGAGAAGCAGCGTAAAATAATGAAAATAAACAAAATACAGAGAAGGTTTCAAACCCAAATCGTACAGATTAAGTAAACACAAGCACAAGATAATTTTTGCATAGTCACTCGTATTACAAATTAATAATTTTGTTTCTTTACATATCATGCTTGCGACAGAATGTAATTGAACCATTACTATTTTTTTGAGTTAGTCTTTTTATTCATTCCGTGTTGTGTCGCTTTTCGTTATTTATTCGCGTGGATCACAATAATGATGCACTCATATATTTTCACGTGCTTCACCAGTTTGGCAACACTCTTGACCCTGGTTCTCAGCGTATCTTCCTGGAACGGTCCAAGAACTGCGTCATGTATGATGTCAAACAGGCAATACGCCACAATAGTAGGCATCAACAAAATATCACAGGCAGTAATTTCCCCCCTTTATATGCCAGAATGTCAAGTAAAGTGTAAAATATGCATAGAATCCTTGCAGAAAAGGGCACGAAATAGTTTCACTAAATATATCTCCATAACAGTGCGAGATATGAAAACAACTGTAAGAATCAATTTTGTTCCTTTTTCAATTCTGAACAACACATGTATCTGTGAAAAAAATTCCAACACCACTATTAAAGAAGTTATGATGGAATTTCTTAGTTAGCGCATGAGGCGGTAGCCATCTTGGATTTATGACCTCACACAAGCCTTCTGTCACAATTGCGGGCAAAACACCTGGTAGTACGTTATTGTGTACCACACTAGCAACGTATTACCGGTAGTCATATATTCCCTTCATTCAAAAATCCACGGGATTACAAATGCCCCTGGACTAATATGTATTTTTGTTTAGTTTCATTACATCTAAATGTAATGCACTAGATTTAGAATTCCCTCCCTACTGTAATGTGTTGAGTGAAATAACTTATGATATTTTGTTAAATGAACCAGAATACTTCGAAAAGCACATTCTTGCTATAAAACCAGATATATATTTTTACCAATAATGGTAATAAATAAACGATAATATTCCTTGGATCACAATAGTGATTATCGCGACCAGTGACGGGAGTTTTTTTCCAGCGCCACCACTGCAGTGTTAAAGTTGGAAAGAAATATTACACCGTATTCATTAGTTACTCTAACCCCCGTGGCGAAGTGGTTACCACATTGCTCTACGATGACAGGGATCCCGGGTTCGAATCCTGTCCTGGGCATGGATGTTTGTGAGTGTTCATTCGTCAATTTCATCATATCGTCACTCATCCCCATCTTTGCAAATTAGCCAAAAGTGGCACAAAAGGCGAAGTAAAATAAAGCAAATCAATCAAGCAAGCTAACTGCTGTAGTTGACCATGAACTGCTTAATTGTGTTATGGAAGGAAGGGAACGAGCACTACCTGCCGACTGAGGGTCGGAATCATATTGAGGAAGAAAAATCTTAATATTGGATAGCGTAATCCACTCTGAACTTTTCTCGTCCTGACAGATATGGCGGCAGAATGATGAATGGCGATTGATAAGCGGAGACCCTGTCTCGAAACTTCCACACACATTGTTTGCTCGCCGCAAACATCACATCACATCGCTCCGTTTCGGGTTGGGAGATAAACATTTTCGCACAAAAGAACAATCTAAAAATTGTAAATGAGTTGCCATTTTGTTGATCGAGCGTTGGTTGTTCAATTGATCGACTGCATCACGACCACCAACGATGCAGCTTGTTTTGTTCCAGATATCTCAATTGGTAAATAAAAGAGTAATTGTCTTTCGCTTCTTTCCGCTGATACGATTTGTTTCTCTGTTATGTCGATTTTATGGTAATGTACGAACCGGTCAATTTAAGGTTGGAATACGACACCCACTGAACAAGAATAAGTTCGAAAACACCAGAATAAACTAGAATGGATAACATGCCAAACTGAGTAAATTTGAATGGAATAACCACGTAAACAAGTAAGAGCCAACGAAAAACTTACAAAGGAATAATTCCAAGGCGGAAAAGGCGCAATATTTTCCCTTTCCTTATTGACCCTTTACACTTTTTCTTTCTGCTAACCTATACATTTTACTGTACTCTATCCAGAGAATCTGTGGAGCAAGGCCTCGCGTAACTGTAAGAGAAGGGGAGAAAGCGAGTGGGTGGAGCGAAGCTGTACACACTCCTGCAAATGGCTGCTAGCTGCAATCGCTTTCCCCCTCCATACAAACCCGCCCCATCGCACGCGTTTAATGTACGATTAGTTAAGGATGCACTGTTATGCAATACTTAACGTGAAAGTTTGTAATTATTTTCCCAGCATTTCTAGAATTTAACCTTGAAATAAATAAAATCCAAATTTATGATGTATACATTTCAGACGTCACTTTTAAGAACCTATTAAAATGTTCAATAACTAGAGGTTTATCCTGTTTTAAAAGACAAATAATACATGATATGTAGTTTAATGTCTTTCAGCAATCCTGTAAATTAACCTACTATATGTTCCGCCTCGTTGTTCCAGCGCACTGAATGTCAGACTCAGGATCCTACAAACGAAAATGTTTGGGCTTCAAAAACGTCCGGAGCATAGGGGTTGCATTGCGTGCGTTATTTCATCTTTTATTTAATCGCCGTTCTTTCTTATCGTAACATTTTGCCACAACTGGGTGAGTCTTTTAAAAGAGGCCCCGTGGAAAATGCGTTCCTTGCATGTAGGCAACCTTGGTACACCGAAGAGAAGAGCGGGGCAGAGAACAGTCCAGGATATGTCATGTCATGTTGTCGAATATGCTTGGCACCGATATGCAAGGAGCGCATTTTCCACGGGGTCTCTTTTACAAGACTCACCCAGTAGAAAGGAATATTTGAAAATAGGAATGTAAACCCTGTAATGGGAGCATGTTGAACTTGTATACTCTTTCCCGGGAATCTCTGGAGCAAGCAAAGGAAAATAAGTTTCTGCGCAAGTAGTGACGCGAGAGGGCTCGACCAATGAACGCGTGAGAGAAGTGAGTGCACGACGAGGAAAATGTGGCTGCAGTCATCAGCTGTTAGGAACAGTGCGTACAGCTTCCCTCCGTCCACCCGCTTCCTCCCCTTCTTTACCTTTATGCGCGGCTTTTCTCTACAGATTCCCGGACAGAGAATAGTCTCATTTCAAATTTTGGGCCGGTTCCAATTAGCCTTTCCATGCCGAAAGTAGACTTTAAGAAAATATTGGCATCGAAGGGGCGTGGAAACTCCTAAATGCAAACCAGCTCTCTGCACGTAAGCTCTCTAACTCTCTAAAGGATACGCAAACAGAAATATGGAAACGCAAGGCAGTAATTTCGTCTCAGAGGGATAATTTATTTGGTGCTGAAGTATCTGACATCCACAAAACTGACATCTCCAATGGTTCGCAGCACCGGGACTTATTTTTTACTTTCCTAGTTCAATGATCTCTAGGGCCCATTCAGCCTCTCGTGAAAATATTACTTGTGGGCTGCCATGGAGGGTAGACACAAACACAGCGAAGTGCAGGTTTTGCGTCTTTCTCGTGCCGCGTGTTTACATGATGCTGAGAGCACCACACGTGAGAACTTTAAGTGTGTAGAATCTCGTTTTCTTTGCTCAGGATCTGTCATTATAGTTAACTCAGTGATTTGTTAAAATTTGAAGGGAGAAAAATACATTCTCTTGTACCTCATACTGTGTAGTTATAGTTAAATACGGTGCGTTCATTTTGGCTTCGGGCCGAGATAGAGCGTGACTGCAGAACGGCGAGGCATGGCGCAGATGCCGTAATTTCCACCCGTAACGTCCCGCTTATTTTTACGCATATATCTTTAGCATGCGGACAATAATAGATATATTGTGCAACGAGTACTAACCTGCGTTATAAGAGTTGTTCAATTTGGTGGCCAACTGCATTCGCACATTCCCAGCACCTTTTGATGAAATTTTGATTGACATGTGTTGCAATGTGGACCGAATATGTTGTGCTTGGTAAATTATTTCGCAGATACTCGTATTGACAAATGAATACGCCGTTCACAATTAATCGCTCATCTAAGGAAAATATAAGAATCGATATTATTTTATTTATGATTCCTGAACATAATCCCACACCATGATAAAAAAAATCAATGATTAGGCACTGAAGTTCTTTTTTAAATTTTTTCTTCAGTTCATAATCCATTCATCGTCTCTCTGCTCTAGGCAGAAAAGGGACGTGAAATACAAAATTACAAATTACCAAAAATAAATTTTATGTAATAAAAAATATGAACGTGTTTTGTTCGAAACAGCGGATGGAAGTTATTGTTTTAGTTGTATTTTTATTTTTTAGCGTCGCTTTTCTGCGACTTTTTGACTGGTCGCAGTGATGAGGATGAATGATGATTAGATGAAATGGGTGAAGAGACATCGCAAAGAAGTATCCATCCCCATGCAGTGACACGAACCCGGAACCATGTGTAGTGACTTCGTGAGTCAATCACTCAACTCGGTCAGCCACAGAGGCGGCGGAATTTATTGTCAAATGTACTAGAAGAACACAAATATTCCCTTGCAGTCGACATAATTGAATTCGATGGTATGGTATTTTATTATTTTATTTCGTTCTTCTCTCTGTTGAGTAAAAGGTCAATTGGTGAAATGGATTAAAGAACAGACGCCTTATCTTGCTCGGGATTCGAATCCAGGGCCCATAGTTTCACAGTGTGATATCACGATAGGCTTTACTGTTTTTCCATTGTCCTTCGGAAAATGTAGACAGGAGTGCTCAACGGTACATTTTATTCTTCTTGATTTTCTGCGCTGATGCGTTAAAGGTACGGAACTTGATTTTCACATTCGATTTCGTTGTGTACCGAAGTTTGTGAAATGGTAATTCTCTTAAGACGCTTCCTCTCCTCGGAATAAATCTCTTTGAACTCTCTTCTCCATCAAGCTTCTAACTGGCGACGCTCTGGGTCTTAACCTGCAAAGGCATATTTCTTCGCTTTACGGGGGAGAGGGAGGGGGATTTACGAGGGGGCTGAAAGGAGGGGAGCAGGCGATGGCGATCGAAACCAATAAAAAGTCGTGCCGGGTTCATCAATATTACCTGCCTATGCAAGTCAACTTTATAGCGCGGAAGGAACAGGCCGTGGTGGAGGTTATTGTTCGACGTGGACCGGAAGCAGTGCAAATGATGGGACGCGCTGAAATCTGTTGAAAGTCTTGTCTGCTTGAGGATGGAAGCTTTTTTTCCTGGTCAGCTTGGATGGTTCTTTGCGAGGGAACGGGATGATAAGATGATTGATATATTTTTCTGACTCTTTTAGTCCTTTGATTTGTTTTTATTGTTGTTTAAAATGTTGCAAATCCAGTGGTCCTGGGTTTGACTCACGGGTAAGTCATTGATCTTTTATTGGACGAGTAAGTTCATGCATTCTTGTATTCTCGAGCTTAAATTGACAGCTTAAAATTGATGTGAAATATCGAAACTACAAATTAATAAACCATTTAGCCTTCTCTTGGACTCTTCTGATTGAATAGGTAACACAGAGGATAGGCTGTTGATTGTTGTGGACTTACAATTATGTGAGGATCTTTTAAAGTACAATACGTAAGTTGTAGGAAATAAAACATGGCACCTCAAGAATTCTCAAGAATTTCTATAATATAGGACTAGAATGGGATTACTCTGTGTGCGATAAACAGTGAGGTTATTTATGTGTATTCATAACATTGGTCATATGGACAATGTTGAAATTTATCGAGCATTTTAACAGAAACTAGAAATATGTCTATTTGGACATATAGTGCACCAAAAGAGAATTGTGAAGACGTTTTCAGTGGTATTACTGAGTAGGCTTCATAAAATTTGGAAGCAAATGTTACTCAAATTCTCAGCAAAAAAATGGTAAAGACTTCCACTCCCCCTCTGGGCATTTCATGCAATTTCTTTAGGTCCGAAGTTAGTTCAAATTGTATGCTGCGAGAAGAAATAACAGGAAGGAATATAACTCGGAAGAAGCAGAACACGATGAAAACTATCTCGTCCATCCAGCGCAGCGGAGATGGAATCCACAAAGACCCCGATATCTTCCTTGTTTTGCATCGCCATCACTGGAGTCGGTTGGTGAAAGTTTCCAGAGAGCGTTCTCTCGCGCGATGTCCGAAAGGTCGGATACCTGTAATTTAATTCCATATTCCTGTCCATAAACTTCACGTTTGATCGCGGCGGAGATGAACTTGAACGCGATCTCTGCTGCAAGGGGGAGAACGAAGTCTTCCAGTCGTTAAATACTGTGGTTTTCCCTTCATTGACCCGTGGCTCGTTGCGGATTTTCCAAGCTCAATAAATTTGTTGCGCTGTCTGTGATGAGGTTAGTTCTCCATCACGGGGAATCAGTTGCGGTTTGTTGCCTGTGCCGGCAACGCCAACAGTTCCCCTGTTTCAACGAAAATCTGAACCACACAAGGGGATTTCCGATTGCGTATGCAAGTTTCAAGGCGGCTTAGCCAAAGGATCTGATGTATCTGCAACCTATGCATCATGTGACTGGACGCTTAAACAAGATAGAAAAATAGCAGTCAGTTGTCCACAATCCATCACCAGAAAAAAAAAAAAACACCTTCGTACATTTATGGTGTTTACCTTCTTGGGTATAATTTAAAAAAAAAAACATTTTTACGTAGTAATTTAGTGAGAAGGATATTTTAATTTTATATTTGGAAATTCCCTTTTCAAAGATAACTTCTTTCAGTTTGTGAAATATTTAAAAATATAACATTTCAAAATTAACAATAAAACGTGAATGCATCAACGAAATTACTCTTTATTCATAGTAGTCGTCGCATCAAGTCGCCCATATTTACGAGCGTGAAAATGAAATTTTATAAACTTATGTTTTAGCGTAATAAAAATAGTGCAATACGTGTATTTTATTCTCATATCATATATAATACAAAAATTAACTAACTAACCATCAAGCGTTTTAAACCCGAAGGTTTATGGCTGCAGCAACACAGGCCTTCCATCTGTCCCTATACTGGACAAGATCAATTCAATCTTCTCAATCCTTATCGATTTCTTTTAGGTCCATCTCAACGTTGTCCCTCCATCTTCGTCTTGGCCTTCCTACAGGTCTCTTACCATCAGGTTTCCCAAAAAGAATCCTGTAAACTCTTCTTTCCTCTCCCATTTGTGCCACATGCCCTGCCAATCTAAGTCTTCTAGATTTAATTATTCTAATAATATCTGGACATGAATACAAATTATGTAGTTATAAATTATGCAACCTTCTCCACTCACCTGTCTCCTCATCCCTTTTAGGTCCAAATATTTCCCTAATGATTTTATTTTCAAATACTCTTAAATTATATTCCTCTTTTAATGTAAGGGACCATAAGACAAAAATATTTTCTTCATTACAGATATGTAGGAGATGGGTTGATTTCTGAATAATATAGACTCTACAAGAGAGAGCGGGAAAATGCTTATTTAAATGGTGTAATATTTTATGTCCGTGTTGAAATATTTCCGAAATGAATTGTGTATTTTTATTGTGATGTGAAATCTTTTTAGTATCAGGTAGAAGTTTCGTACAAGAAATAATTATTTCTGAAATAATGGTTGGCGAAACTGGAAAATAGACACATTTTTACTTTACGTTACGTGCATCTGCATTGCAGCAACTCCTCGCCTCTTTTCTACTCTTTTGAAACTTCTAATTGCACAATTTAAATGTAGAATAAAAAAACACACCGTTTGCCTTCCGTAACGCCAACGGCTACAATCTCCGCAGCTAGACGTCTGTTATAAAGTTTGAAGTGATCTTCAATTCATTCTCATGCGTGCAATTGTTTTTTTCGTTATTTAACCTTCTGTCCAGATCCATGGGGTACACGTAACCTTTACTTTGTGAAGTGAAATGTAGAATGATGTAGTATTACTCAGATAATGAATTTGTGTCAAACATTTGGTTATATGTCCTCTGTATATAAGAGGTGAATGTTGTCCTATTTAACTTTTCGGCTCTCCGATGCCAGTGCTTGTTCTCACAGAAAAATGTGGAATTAATTGTCACCATAAGCATATCTTGGGCCAGAGAAGAAAGAGAGAGAGGGAGGAGGGGAGAGAGAGAGAGAGAGAGAGAGAGAGAGATTATTTCTTAATATATCAATTTCAAACTGCACAGGCTTATCTACTTTACGTGCATTGGAACAAATTTTAATTTATGGGATTGTATTTTTGAAGATATAAAACATTCTTCTTGCGACTTCAAAAACGCATCAGAATAAGATTAGTATTACATTTCATAATCCAAGTATTGATTACGCTCGATGCTTGTGCATATTTTATCTTAAGTCAGAAGTTGATAACGGACTGTATTCTATATGTTAATCCCAGTACTTTTAGATTTCAAGTATATTTTTTCATAGAAACTTAATTGGTTTTAAGGCAAATGTTCAATATCGAATACCATTCAATTTTAACTACGACGCCAGGGGTTCCGGATTCGAATCATGGCCTGTGCATGGGTGTTCTATGTGAGTGTTTCTTCATCAATAATCATATCATCTTTCATTCTCATCTTTGCGACTAGTCAAATCGGCAGAAAGGCGAAGAAAAATAAACCAAATCAATCAATAAATCAATCAATCAACCTTCCATCTTAAAGCTTCTTCTTCCAACGATGTCAAAAATAGCAAAGGCTTTCATTATTTGCTTACATATCACGTAGGGTTTGTTCTTTACATTTGAATAAGTAATACTTATATTTTTTACTACATGTTTATTTTTTTGAGAATAAATATCAATGAGAACTACTCTTAAATGTTTCTGCCTCCTTTGTTGCCTTTTCAAAGAAAATCGCGTCATCCCCATGGTTCATGGCTTTCAAGTGCCACACAGCTACCATTTCTTTTCAAACTTCACACTATTACGACCTGTTTGTCCAAATAGTTTGGAGGAATTTGACTTCCTATGACTCCGTATTAATGATTACTAGAAATCGTTCTTTATTCTTCTCCTTGCTCTAATGCGGGAAAGCTTCAAAAGGATGGCTAGAAACGTCGATTCAGATTCTTTCCGCAGTTCATAATTTCCTTCCGTATACGCCTTCCGGTGAAAACGGATATGAGATTTGTATTAAAGGAAACATTATCTTCAGTCTGAAGAAACTTCGGAGCTAAGAATTCCTAAGTTATTATGTTTTACGAAAAAGAACCGGCAGGTTCTATAAGCGAAAGGGACGTCATCCGTCGGAGTACTCGCCACAAAACATTACAGTTTTAGAAAGAAAGGATAAGGAAGGGGTGGATGTCAGTCGCACAGGAAGAAAAGAGAATGAAGCGTCTGTGCTGAACGACCTGAGGAGTTATTTTTCTCTCTTTTTTTATAGTAGCGATGAGAAGTTGAATTGGGATATTAGGAGGAGAGTTTGCATAAACTGCCTGGGATTTCTCAAAGGAAGGTTGCCAAATGACCATCCCAGGGATTTGCTGATAATTTAGACTTTTCTTTTGGCAGAATGTACAGAGAATTTTCGGCATTATTCCACGAGAAACAAACAAATACGGCTTGTTTTAAAAGTTTGTTCTGCGTTAGCATAGAGGGTGCCGAACGTGCGTTAAGGAATAATTCAACACACACATTATAACATACCAGGAAATTCACCCTACACTCACCGAGACACAAACCTTAGTGGAATAATTTTTGTCGGTTCAGTGTGTTTTCTCTGGTGGCCATAAAAAGGGCTTAGTTCGTATCGGATTTCACCCTCGAGCCGTGAAGGTCCTTTCTAGGCTAGGTACATCAATTACAATTACTTGTTCTTAAATGATCAATCCTGAAATTTATTTGCTCATGTGTTTCCTTCCATTCGAAAAGTTTTATTCCTCCCCTGCTATTCCCTGCTCGCTTCATATTTTCATTCATTACGTTTTCGACGTGTCATCTCTAACAGTCCTTACCTGGAGATTCCAAAGGGGGACTATTTTACCTACGGGACGTTTTACTCCTGAGAACGCCATCATAAGAGCTTGATTTCCTGGGAAACATGTGGTTGTAAGATTGTAAAATATATTCCTAAAAGTAATGTTATAGTTATTGCTTGGGTGGTTTGCGTATGCTTTTTCCTGATAAGTTATAGAGAGTTTAAGTGACTGTAACTCTTGTTAATAAAAGCTTTATTTAATAAAGGTTCTTGTATAGGATTGAATGGGATATTCCTTTAGGTTGTGAAAGTTGCTAGAGGGACTTCTGCCTCCCTATCAACTACTAATAAAGTGGTATATTTAGTTAACAGTGCAATTTGCACACAAAATTTCACTATTTTAAGTAACGTAGGAGACAAGGAATAGTAAACACTCTATCAAAGGTGCTGTTGCCAAGGACCACCACTTTGTTTGTGCCCATGGGTCCAATCACGGCTTTACGCTTCAGTGGTTGCTCGTCATTCCATTTCGCTGCCTGCTTGGGAACGGGGGTGTCGTTGCTCTGTAGAATGTACTCTACCTTACGGATAATGTAATTTTCAACCTTTCCACATGTAGAAATGTAAACTGGTACAAATATGGAACATATTAAAAAATATACAATTGAAGTGACAAAATCATATCTTCACTACAGTGAAGCTAAGTAGTAAGCGTAGTGTCATAAATATTGGACAGTGTATATAGGTTGTATATATACAATTATCCATCACAGTGACGCATGAAGTTATAATACCATGTGTCATATTCTACACATGACTACCGAACCTGTTATTGTGCTATGGGGTACCATTCTTGCGCCATTGATACCCTTCGCTTCTGCCAAGTGTAGGGTATCTTGCAACATGTCTCCGAGTTTCTCCCGTTTGGTTGAATTTGATTTAAATCGGGAGATCAAATTGGCCACTCTAAATCCGCTGCCAGGCGTTCGCAGCCTACACGCAGCAGCCCGATAAAGATGTACGTTGTACATTGTTATATTTAAAGAAGTAGTCAGGCCCCACTACACTTCTGCATGCCCGGACATCGCACAATAACATCTAGCTATCGCTGGCCTGTTACCGTCACTGATCCTGTTCGAACACAAGAAGGGAAGCATGTGAACATAACATGGTAAACGTAAACGAAATACAGCCGCATTGATTCACTGTTCTATACCTGCCGCGAAATTAATTTGGTATTGACGCTTGTGAAGCACGTGGAGAAACCGGGTCTACGTCACTGCGGGAGGGTGGGTTGCTGGCATGCGAGCCAATCAAAATCTTGCTGATGGGATTGCCGCTTTGAAAAAGTTCCACAAACCACAGCGGGTCTCCCGCATTAAAGTCAGACACCCCACCAACTGCACTTTTGTGCACTTCAGTTGGGGTATAATTGAAAGATGAGCAGACTTTAACGGCGACTTCGCAAATAAATTGTTATTGCAAGTGTATATATTCAATATTTTTAGAATGGATTGAAAAGGTAACCTGTAAACAATGCTCGTTTAGTTAATTCGTTCATGTTGTAAGGGAGATAGAAATGAAGAGAGAAAACAATAACACATTTCATCATTGTTGTTCCTTTTCATAACACGTTTTCCTCGACACAGCCTCAGACGGCTGCACTGCGTACCGTACCGTCCCGCATGATATGGCAACACCGTGACGCGTGTTCCTTCAGCTCTCAATACCAAATTAATTTTGCGGCAAGTATAGCACCATGTTCAGCTTGCGTAGGGCAACATTTTATTGTTGATTCTTTTTTACAATGAGCATACATTTATGTTGAACATTGTTATTATATTAACCAGCGGCGCCAACTTATACGAGCCCCTGAATTTCGATTGATTGATTGATTTAGTTTATTTTACTTCGCGTTTTGTGCCTCTTGGCTAATTTGCGAAGATGGGGATGAGTGATGAAATTGATGAATGGACATTCACAAACAACCAAGCCCGAGCGGGATTCGAACCCGGGCCCTGAATTTCAATTCTACTCAACAATTTGCTGATTATTATTATTAAAGTAACACTTTAACAAAACAAAGATTTACATAATTATAATTTTGAAGTACTTCTCTGAATTTTACTACACTACTACTTTCTGAATATTTAATTACTAAGTCATTGTTATTTCCAAACCATTTTCATAATCATTGTGTTAATTCCATTTTCTTATATTTCCAGTGCTTATGTTCTACGAATATTATTTATAGGTTACTTCTATCCGTAGTCATGTTGCTTTCATGTAAGTTAATCTAACGATCAATACAAGGGAGAGTAAGGTTTATTTTAACATTTATTTTTTGAATGAAATTACAAAACAATTCTTTGGCACGAGTTCATCGAATGTCTTTCAAAAGCTGCCGCCACTGGTATTAGCTACTACCAGCGTGGAATTTGTCATCAAGGAAACTCTATCGTTTAGATTTATCATCTTTGGTAAAAACATTCTTCAGAACGGTACTTCGGTATCATTTGATAGAATTTCGTAGATCATCCTCTAAATTTGCTACTACACTGTGTCCCGGGTATCCCTGGAGCAAGCGAACGAAAACAAGTCTGCGCAAGTAGTGACGCGAGACGGCTCCACCAATGAACACGTGAGAGGGAACGGGATTACGTGGAAGAGGGAAAGCGACTGCAGTTACCAGCCTTTGCAACAGCGTGTACAGCTTTGCTCTGCCCACTCGATTACCCCCCTTCTCTGCCGCTATGCGAGTCCTTGCTCGCCAAATCGCGGGGATAGAGTGTAATGGTGTATGATGCACACGGTGTTAGGCAGTTTTAAACAATTAAGTTGATTGATTGATTCAGTTGGTGTTTTTAAGTCCACTTTATGCACAGTAAGGCTAATCAAGACTGGATCTACAGTTTAAATTGGAAGCCGAACCACTATGTGTCTCCCCCGGGAATCAAACCGGGACCCCTTGATTACAAGGCGACGACGCTACCACTGCGCCATCGGGGAGGCCTACAGTTTTAAACAAAGGTTTTTATTTTTGTTCTTGTAAAAATTATATTTTTTCTGACCCTGGTAATAACAATAATATCCTAGCTTATTAGTACATACAAAATCCTGCGAGGCAACTATATGAATATGAAGCGGAGAGGAAATAAGAGTGCATCTGCAAAGTAAGTGATGGTTGTACTTGAGCGCGACCAACAAAGGGACTAGCGGAGAACGCGATGAAACATCTGCTCGCAAGCGAACTGTTGGTGTTGGCCATGTCAGTTGCTGTGTTTGTGTGGTTTACCGCTGCGTAAAGGGAGCGTCGTGCTGTGGTCAACAATGGAACGCGATGTTTTTCGTCCGTTGGGGAGACCGCATCACGAACCGTAACTAATACGCTATGTAGAACTTCGGAAGAGAGACCTACATCTCGCCACCATGCAGGGAATCCCGTGCCTATGTTTTATATGTATGACAAATGAATGAATACTGCGAAAGCCTGTCACGTCCAATCCCACTATTCAGTGACACGGCAGGACAAAATACACCACGGAGGAGGAAGTGCTATTGTCACATTTCGGAATCTCGCGTGCCTCGTAATTCCACCCATTTATTTAATTACAGATTCTCTAATGTTGATAGTAGTACTCATATGAGTATGAAGATAAACTGAATAAGTCTAGTGGATTATACTCTGTCCCGGAATATCTCTGGAGCAAGACCGCGCATAGCGGCAGAGAAGGCGGGAAATCGAGTGGGCAGAGCAAAGCAGTACACCCTGCTGCGAGGGATGGTAACTGCAGTCGCTTCTTCCCTCACGCAATCCCGTTCCCTCTCACGTGTTCATTGGTGGAGCGAGACGAAAGTTTGCTTGATGTTACAGGCACCATCCTCACATTCTAGGTTGCTAGTTATCTGATATTACTAAAAAAGAATGCTAAAGGTTAACAAAGTATATACTAGAGTAAAATTAATGTTGAATTGAGAATATAAAACACCACCGTTAAAATATGCTGTAAATAAGTCTTAAGTAAATGACACAGAACGTCAAGTACATATTTGTTGTTTTTGTCGATGCTTAACATTTGCTTAACATTTATAATTCTTGATTGGAAACATATTGCTTAATTTCGATACATTTCTTTTTCTCTGATTCTCTGTTTTTGAATGAACATTGGCACATGTAAACTTTTACTTGTATTGATTATCCTCTGGTTCATCATTTTGCCTCATTGGGATGTGATCCCTAATTGCATTCCATTGTCGTTTATCACTTGCATCGACTAACAATTTTTCACTGGCCCTCATAATCTCTTCCATGTTATTTACATTCTTCGTCCAATGGCCATATTGTGAAGAGCGAAAGCAAACATTGGTCGATGACGCTTCCTCCATATTCAAAGGAAAGTGATTAATAGGAAAGTGTAGAAAATGGATTACGCGTAACGGGCAAGAGAAGTTTAATAAAATAGGTATATTGCCAATTCTGGTTCCAGGCACATGCGATTTAAGTTTAAATACTAACACTTGCACGTTAAAAAACAACACACAATCAGAATTCTAGCACCGATAAAATGCAATTAATGAAATCAATATTTTTGGTATTGTCTCGTGTTGGTTACAAAATGGTTATATATTATTCTCTCGGATAATTTCTTAGGAAATTTGACGAAATGATTAAATATAATTTGCCACCGTGATTATCAATTACGTAGTTACAATGGTTTCGAGTTATCAACCCAATGAATTCGATTCAATTGTCGAATGATTCTGACAGGAAATATTGAAGGTTCTAGGTTCGGGTTCTAACCAGACTAGGGTGTCATACTGTGTTTATTGTTTCATCTAATTTTATCTTACATTATTCATCCTTATTGTCAGGTACATGGTACGTACAAATAGACAATAAACAAATGTATTCTAAGACAAAGAAACTAGGAACGGTATGTTCACAGTCAAAAGGAGCGGTTTGAAGATAAAAATCAGTGAAATCTCTCTTTCTATTAGTAAAATCTAATGACTCAAGTTTCCAAAGTTGAGATTAATAAATTTGGAGAACTTTAGGGTGTTTCACGGATATAATTTCTGTGCAACTTTAAGATAATGTTCTTATGTGTGTCGTAACTGGTTCAGCTTGACTTGCACATGGGATTTATGGATAAACTCTTTCATATACTATCTCAAAATTTCAGCATATTGGTGTTGATTGAATATTGAAGTTTTTTTTAAAAATAAAGGTTATTTCTATTAGAGATATTACTTCCTCTTTTTTAAAATACGTGATTGCCCGTTGTTTATGTATTTCCAGTGCACAATCTACATGCCAGATCAACTCGTAAAGGCTTTTCGTCCACCCGAAGACTGTTCCATGTGTTTGGGTCTTGGCCAGGTTGACAAAGTATCGAAAATATCGCCCGTCTCTTTTGAAGATCGGTAAGTACACGTTTCTTGATGTCTGTGAGCTGTATCATTTGAGGACAATATGCTCTCATAACAAGAGTACAATTGTTTTTTACTTCTACACGAAATGTTTCGGCATCAGAAATTGAATATCAATAGGTTGGATATTTTCATGATATCGGTTTATAAATGTTACATTAAAATAATTTAGTTCGATTTACGAGAAGGACTCTCGCAAGACATCGTATATGTCAATTAAGAGGTTTTTTTTAGTTTTGTAGGTTATATACATATATTTATCCTACTATATCAAAATACATATACACAAATCGCCTCCCGATGGCGCAGTGGTAGCGTCGCTGCCATGAAATCAAGGGGTTCCGGGTTCGATACCCGGTGGAGGCACATAGTGGTTCGGATCCCACTTTAAACTGTAGGTCCAGTCCCAATTAGCCTGACTGTGTATAAAGTGGACTTAAAACACCAACTCAATCAATCAACATATACGCAATGAAGAGAAGTCCCAAAGAATTGAGAAAAGCCAGCCACACGCTGAACGAAGGTATCGATGTTTCAAAAATACAATTAAGAAAGCCAATAACTTCATGCTCCCTTCTGGCCTTTTTGCTTTCTGGGAAGGAGGTGGAGGAGGTAATCTCATGCATGCTGTTACATTACTTCCAATTCAAAATTTTGGGGAAGGAATGGCTGAGTATTATTTCCTATTGTACGTGATGGCTGAGTATTACGGTTTTTACTATTGTACGTGATTGATGAGTGAAGAGTGAAGCTGGACACAAGAAAATGTTATCCTTGGGTTCAGGCAACCAACATAAAATTGCATCAAAGTGGGATGCATAACTAAAAGGGGCTATACGTTTATCTCTCGGGGAAAACCACCTGCTATTTTACTACAGGCACAGATAATATGTTTATCTGGGCTAAAGGTGTTTGGGATATTTGAAGGAATAAAGGATCAACAACATTTCCACATTTTCCCTTTTCCGTAATGCTATTGTGAACACTACTGACCAGGGTTGTTAAAGGTGCAGGAACCTAATGGATTCTGTTGGGTTCCGTAACAGGACCGGAAACTTTTTCTCGCACAATTTAAATTCGGTCCAAGTTCCGTATTGTTTCATTTCAATACGGAACTTGGACCGTATTTAAACTGATACGGGAAAAAGGTTCCTCGGCCGTATTTAAATTGATGCGGAAAAAAGGTTCCTGGACAAAATTGAAATACTTTAAACATAAGAAGGTCCAGAACCCATTTACGCCTGCTGATTTTCTCTCCTGGACCGGAATTGAATTTATTTAAAATTCCTGGACCTTTAACAACCCTGCTACTCACGATTGTTAGAGTAAATCATGATAATGCCACACTTCCCTGTTTGGCTCTTCTCAATCTTCCTTGCACTTTTTAGAAACAAGGCTCAAACACTTCTCGATCACCTCTCATTTCATCCTAAGGTGACAATAAATTCATAGACCATTTTTCTTCCGTTTCCCTGTAAAATTTCCAACTTTTCCATGCGGAACTAACATCGCAAGTACAGAACCTTCACTTGGCATTGGTTTACCATGTGAGGTCATTTTTTGTTTCCTCGGCCACCGGTTAATATATTAATTATATTTATTGTGTAAATAAGTGTTAACACATCATGTAATATTTATATTTATGGATTCAATTTATTAAGTTTTGCCCACCTGGTGACGTATGATAAGGGTGTCGCCTTGTACTCAAAGAGTACCGGCGTCGATCCCCGGTGGAAGCACATTACACAATGGTTTGAATCCCACTTCAAACTCTAGATCCTGATTAGGACATATGGGCATGCAGTTGACATTAAAAACTTTGACAAACTTTTGGTAACCTCTTAAATCTCCGCCGAGTAGCAGTGCAAGAGAAATATATCTGCGAGAAAACTTCCACCATCATGCATGAACTTAGGACAAAGCAGAGAAGAAATTTTATTGTTGACGTGGAGAACTATTGTATTGCCTCCGAGCTTAAATTCATCTTGAAGGAATTCACTTTCATGGTTGGGAAACGAAGAGAAAACATTCAGAGAATTGTCAAATCTGAATACAAGTGGAAGGACGAGGGGAGATGGGATAAAAGAAGCACAGTAATTCTTTATGGGAATAACTCAAGACCATTTCAACAAAGAAGCAGCTGCTCATTTTTTAGGCGCGTCACTCCTCTTAGAAACTTAAGAAACATCTCTTCTTTTGTTGTGCTGAGATATCTTAGTGCATTACTAAAACTCTTGACGCTTTTTGAGTGAAACAAGGGTTCGGCAGATGGTGCAGTGCGAAACGTGCAATGAACAGTTATCATTCAAAGTTAACATATTCGAGTTAAAAACTTATCATATTCCAAGAGATGTTATGAATTTCCAATGTCATTTGAACTTTTGGAAATGATTCTCTCCCCTCGAAGTATATACTATAAGACGCTACACTCAAAACTGACCCTAATTAAATTTGTTACTCCTAGGCGTAGGGATGTGACGACCTCATAGCCCACTGACTTGTTCACTGCAGTTAGTCAACCAACAGAGTGAAATGGTCAACATTTTGCTCTGTTGGGATTTACAGAGCTGCCCTGTCATGGCTCTATGAGCGTTCCACAATCGGCAGAAGTGAGGTATGGTTGGTGGACTACAATGTGATCCTCCCAACTAGATCCGAGGGATCCGCTGACCAACGACAGGTGCGGTCCTCCATTCATATTGGGGGTTAGGCGTAGAGCTGACAACTCTGCGCTGTAAAAAGACATGTCAAGAAACAGCAATATGAGGCCATGGATGTTCCCAAGGTAAAATATTCCGGAGCTAAAATAGTCCCTTATTCGGATCTCCGGGAGGGGACTACTTTGGGAGGTCCCTGGACTAAGGATAAGATCTACATTAGGAATAAGGATATTAAATTAGGCACCTGGAATGTTCTGAGCTTTTACCGGCCTGGGGCATTTCAGTGTACAGTTAATGAGATAGTTAAGTATAAATTAGATGTAGTAGCTGTCCAGGAAGTTTGGTGGTCAGGAGAAGGGAATTGTAAAACTAAAAATTATACTTTTTTCTATGGTGGTACTGAAAATCATTATTTTGGAACAGTTTTTTCATAAATAATAGAATTATCTCTGCTCTTAAAACAGTAGAATTTATTAATGATAGGATATCATATGCAGTTTT
This sequence comes from Lepisma saccharinum, assembly GCF_977018435.1. Classification (NCBI taxonomy): domain Eukaryota; kingdom Metazoa; phylum Arthropoda; class Insecta; order Zygentoma; family Lepismatidae; genus Lepisma; species Lepisma saccharinum. The sequence continues at coordinate 212,094,672 of NC_139230.1, forward strand.
ACAGGGTAGGTGGTGTAAAATTATTTTAAGAAACATACACGCCACCAAAGGAAGATAAAGATGATAATACTAAAGATGATTTTTAGGCAGGGTTAGAACAGGTCTTTGATACATTTTCTCAGTATGATATGAAAAATCTGTTACGTTACTGTAATGCACAGATTGGCAAAGAAGATACATTTAAACCCACGATTGGTAAAGAAAGTCTTCATGAATTAAGTAATGATAATGGTATAAGATTGATTACTTTTGCAACCTCAAAGAATTTAATTGTGAAAAGTACCACTTTTAAACATAAAGATATCCATAAATATACCTGGTCTTCTCCAGATGGTAAAACTCATAATCAGATAGATCATATTCTCATTGATAAGAGAAGGCATACTAGTATAATTGACGTTCGTACACATAGAGGTGCTGACTGTGCCAGTGACCATTATTTAGTAATTGCTAAATTAAGAGAAGGACTCTCAGTGATAAATCATAAGCAACAAAATCTAAAACTTCTAAAATTTAATACAGGAAAATTTGCTGATGAAAGAATTAAGAAAGATTACCAAATTAAACTGTCAAATAGATTTGATGTTTTGCAGGATTTAAATGATGAAAATATAAATGAAACAGACGTAAATAAGAATTGGAAGCACATACGTAATGCAATAGAATCAGCAGCTAAAGAAAGTATAGGATACCATAAACCAAGAAAAAGTAAGCCATGGTTTGATAATGAATGTCATAATCTAATAGAAATAAGAAATCAGGCTAGACTTAGGTGGTTAAATACCTCTGATGATACAAATCTAAGCAATTATAATAGAATAAAGCGAGAAGTTAACCGCACGTTTAGAAGTAAAAAAAGAGATTACTTGAAAAGCAAAATTAACGAAATTGAAACAAACAGCAAAAATAAAAATATCAGAGATTTATATAAAGGTGTAAATGAGTTTAGAAAGGGGTGGCAACCTAAAGTAAACTTGATAAAAGATAAAGACGGTGATTTTCTAGCTGACCCAAGTGATATTTTAAATAGATGGAAGAACTACTTTAATGACCTTTTAAATGTTCATGTAGGAGATAAATCAGAAGTAAATGAAGTGCACACAGCAGAACCTAACTTGACTGAAGTTAAAGATGCTATTAAAAGGCTAAATAATAACAAAGCACCTGGCATTGATTTAATACCAGCTGAGTTAATTAAATATGGTGGAAATTCATTAATATGCCAAATTCATAAATTAATTTGTTTAATATGGAATAAAGAAGAAATCCCTCAACAGTGGAAAGAATCCATAATTGTTCGTGTTTAAAAAAGGTGATAAAATGAACTGCAATATTTACTGTGGAATTTATCTACTCTCAACAACATATAAAATATTATCTAACATTCTTTTAACAAGACCAACCCCATATGCTAATGAAATTATATGTGATTATCAATCTGGATCAACTACAGATCAAATTTTTCACATTCACTTGAAAAAAAGCGGGAATATAATCAAAATGTCCATCAGCTATTCATTGATTTCAAAAAGCATATGATTCGGTCAAAAGAGAGAAAATATATAATATATTAGTAGAGTTTGGAATACCTAAGAAGCTTGTTAGTATCATATAAGTATGCACCAGTAAAACAGAAAGTAAAATTCGTGTGGGTATTAATGTGTTTGACAAATTTACAATTCATGATGGGTTAAAACAAGGAGATGCATTATCTCCATTGCTCTTTAATTTTGCCTTAGAATATGCTGTTAGGAAGGTAAAAGAAACTAACGAAGGACTAAAATTAAACGGCGTGACTCAGTTGTTAGCATATGCAGATGATGTAGACTTATTAGGGGATGATATAAATACAATTAAGAATAATGCTAAAATATTTTTCAAAACTGCTAAAGAGATAGGTTTGGAAGTTAACAAAGAGAAAACTAAATATATGCTTACAGGCCGAAACCAAGTGTTAGGTAATAATCAAAATCTAATTATTGATAACAACTCGTTTGAACCAGTTTCGAAACTCAAAAACTTAGGAGTAATATTAACAAGTAAAAATTATATTAAAGAGGAAATAAAAAGTAGGCTTAATTCAGGAAATGCATGTTAATTCTCTCTTCAAAAACTTTTGTCTTCTCGTTTAATATCTAAGAAACTAAAAGTTAAAATATACAAAACAGTAATTTTGCCTGTAGTATTATATGGATGTGAAACTTGGCCCCTTACATTGAAAGAGGAACATAAATTGAGAGTATTTGAAAATAAGATCCTTAGGAAAATATTTGGACCTAAAAGGGATGAGGAGACAGGTGAGTGGAGAAGGTTACATAATTTAGAACTACATATTTTGTATTCATGTCCAGATATTATTAGAATAATTAAATCAAGAAGACTTAGGTGGGCAGCTCATGTGGCAGGAATGGGAGAGGAAAGAGGAGTTTACAGGATTCTTGTTGGGAATCCTGATGGTAAGAGACTTGTAGGAAGGCCAAGACGAAGATGGAGGGACAACGTTGAGATGGACCTAAGGGAAATCGGTAGGGATGGAAAAGAGTATATAGATCTTGCTCAAGATAGTGACAAGTGGAAGGCCTGTGTTGCTGCAGACATGAACCTTCGGGTTTAAGAAGGCTAGAGAGTTAGTTAGTTACTCCTAGAAAAGTGAATGTTTCCAAAGTGGAAAAGAGTCAGTAAGTTATAGAACATGGCATTCATTTAAAAAAGTAGTTTACACCTCAACGCGTGCTCCTATCAGTTCTGGGCCGGTAGGGGAGATGCGGGTAATGTCGGTCACCTAAGGGAAACCTTTCATTACATCCAAGGAAAGCCACTAAATGTCTGCAAAAAAATCGCACCCCATACTGCATTCTTTGTACTACGAAACTACCTAGTCAAATTCATCGAATCCTTTCTTACTTTTTTATCAAAAATAAAAATCTTAACCAACTGCTTTGACCGCAATTCCCTACACATGCCGGTAATAACGGTCACTAGGTTCCTGGTATATACAGTCAGAAAAGATTTTGTTTTTCAAGTTTCAAAACATGTATTTCAATTTTACTCATTACAATTATGATTTATATAAGAAATTACTTGAATTTATAGATATAGAAATAATAAAAACTTCTTCTCTGTAATCAAAACTGATAAGCAACAATTAAAATTACGTCTTGTAAAGAAAAATGTAATGTCCTTTCGGAAGTTTTCAAATAATATAAAATATGTTTTGAAAAAAATAAGTAAAAATTAACCTACATAGAAGAGACAGAAATAAAAATAAGTTTACTGACAACATTCAATGACACTTTTTCATACAAGAATCATACACAAAATCTGCAGGATCTTCATTGCCACAACACTCTGAATGAGCACATATTCCACACCCCGTGCACCGATACCACATTTCATTCTTCCTTCCGAAATCTTCACAATAGAAACTCGTCACATACTCAGCATCTGAACCGACGGCAGGCAAATCATCATCGCTGTCGTCATCACAAAGTGCTACTACTCCCAGATCTTCATCCGACGATGACACAAGTGATTCTTCATGAGTTTTCTGGCTACGCAGTTTTGTTCTCCTAACCTTCGTTTGAGTTTCTTTTTTTCTATTCTGCACATTCTTCTCCTTTCTTCTGAAGCCTCTTCAATTTATTCTCCTTTTTTCCTCTAATATCTTCTTGATAGGGGTTCTAGTGATGATCTCAGAATGTTGTTTCCTTGGTCCACCTTTTTTTGCTTCTTCATGGACGATGGAGGTTGAAGGGATAGGTGAAATATTTTCGAATGGACAAGCTACTTCTCCTAAACTTCGACCTGCTGGTGGTGTAGAGGGAGACTATTTGTGTTGATTTGGTGAAAACTGGTTCGGTTCACATATATCTAGATGAGATCTTGCTACGTTGTCCTCCTGAACATTAGAAGTGCATGGCTGGGAGGGTTCAGCTCGTTGTTCAGCATTGGATTCAGCGTGGAAGACAAAATCTTAATCTGAGAAGACATTCCGATCCAGAGGGTAAATTCCTGCCGTTCGGAAGCCTACTTGAAGGCATTGCCTGTGTTAATAAAAAATGAATTATTTTGAAAATTAATTTTCTTGAAACGAAAATGTATAGGTACACACAGTTTTACATGATTCCTAAATATTTGGTCAAACCAGCTAAAAAAACAGTAGACACTAGCCTACAGCCATCATACCAAATATTACACTTTCTGGTTGTTGCAGGGAATTACGGTCACGTGCAGGGAATGCCGGTCAGTGTGACTGGGATTCCCTGCACTGACGCCATTATAAAACAAAAATCGAGGTCATGACAACTATTAATATTTTCTCACACTAATACCTCCACATCATAGAGCACTTAGTAGGTATTGACACCCAAAATAATTAGAACAAAGTAATAATAATAAGGTATACCTACTGTTGTCAATGTGATGTCCAAAGTTTACAAGAAAAACACTCGAAAACGAAAATCCCCTCTAACTGCGTCGAGAATTCGCATACAACTGAACCAATGGCGAGGGTGTTTCTCCAATCCCTCGAGTTGATAGCAGCACTAGTTGGGAGTCTCCACTGTCCTTTCCAGCTGAGAAAGCAGGGTGACTGCGATTCCCAACTGACTGTGATTACCTGCCTTTCCTCTATATTGTACCTAAAAGGAATGTCACTTCAATGTTCTAATACAAAAATTGAAATGTTTTCATTGTAGTAGAGTGTGATTTGTATTTTATTAAAACCCAATGGCGTACACAATACCAAGTAAATGTTTTAGCATTCATGCTTGGACTCTGATTAATGATTTCCATATTTTCTGCACTTAGCTTGATAAATAACGTTAATATATTTACTTTCATATGGCTTACACAAAGCTATACATATATGTGTCATTAATTAATTAATTAATTAATTAATATCTTACACAAGTCACCCTTCTATATTGTGAATTCCCTTGTGTTTTCATTGTATTTCCATTCAGTATTTGAGTGACAGAACTTCGTGCTGTTATAATATATTGAAACTACAAATTTTATTGTTTGTTTACTTTAGATATTGGTTCCCGGATGAAGTACATATATTGTGCGACAACTTAATGCATTTTCTCCTTTTAAGTGAAGGCGGAGTTTTCCTCATTTTACTAAATATTTTCTTAGTGTTTCTCGGATTCGCTATAAATTCTAGAAATCCTTTGTGCTTTAAGATCTTCAAAAACCCACGTAGTTGAGTTTTTAATTTTTAATGAACGAGTTCCCAGTAGGGTAAAATCTTTCTCAAGCACTGCATGGACTTAAGAGCTTTTCAATTCAAACATTTCTTAATGATCTGTGCTGGTTTGAGAACTACTTCAGTGTTTCAAACTACGATTTCCTTTATAAAACTTCGTAACCAGCATGAGCGATGAAGAAATTGATAAAACTGAATTGATTTGCATTATGAAATTGGTGAAATTGATGTAATCAACACCTTGCTCTAATACGTTTGTCTCTTATACTCTAGAGTATAGAAATGTAGAAAATGTCCTCGGAAACCACTTGAGATGAGTCAAAGTTGCTCTGAAGGTCGTCACACACTTTTGTCTTTGTGACCCTGAGAATTTGAATTATGTAATAAGAGCCTACTATGGTTCATGTATGCAAATGCCATTTATTCGGTTAAACGTACATACAAACAACTGAAACCGCTAGCTATATAATGAAATAAGCTCGTACAATAACATTGACAGTTGCAATTAAAATGAGCACGTACCTTGTTACAAGAGGTGTTGGAAAGGTTGTCCTACTGCATCGACACATTTACGGCATCTTTTTAGGAAAATTACTTCAATTTCTTTCCTGATATTTTCTTTCAATTCTTCTATGCGCTGTCCTGGATATCTCTGGAGCAAGACCGTTCGCCGCCACTCCACGGACAACTCGACCGTGTAAAAAAGTATGAAAATTAAAATAGAAAATGCAATGAGAAACCTATTCCACAAATACTCATACAGACAAACGCACATTACAAATCATGAATAACCTAAGATGTATCTAAATATTCGTGGTGTCAGGTAGGTGCACGCAAAATACAGATTAATTCTTTGTTGCTCCAGCATTGACGTATGTGGTAACGCTCAAGTGTTGCTTTTGCAATTGAAAACATGTATCCCGTTCTTCGATATTCCTGAGTGACGTAGCAGATGAAACATTTTCTGGTAGAGCACTCCAAGCCCTTGTGGGCTATAGAAAGAATAGACTTCCGAAGCGGAATTGTCAATTTCGAATATCGTATGAGTGTACTGAATCTCTAAATGTCAGTTTATCAAGAAGATAAGTAGATACTTTTAATTCTAATATGTTATACGCTAAACAACTTTGATGCCAAAAAGTCACATGTTTTTGTATTATGTATTGAGCCTTCATTTTTCTTAGTCAAAAGACTATAACGAACGCAGGAATTATATATTTTTCCTATTCTTTTTTTTTAAAATACATATCACAATACCAAGAAATGAATATACTCGACATTCGTTTCATTCCATCTATATTCGTGGCAGGGCAGAAGTTGATACTTTCCTTCGTAAATTTCTATCCCTCAAAATACCTTGGATAATACATGACTTAGAGCAATTTAATGTCTTTCGTCTCCTTGCCAGCTTCCTTAGGAGACTCTAATAATACGCTTTTATAGACTGTAAAAGCTGCCCGAAATTGTTCTCACTACAGACAAGCAGCAGCTACCGCAGTTATTGACGCGCAAGGTTTCAAGAAGATTGTGATTTTTGTAATGTTTCCCGGCCGCTATTACGAGCCGAAAATAGCGATCGATCCATTAGAAGGAGAGAAGACATTACAAGACTGTTGAGCTTTCCCTCATTTCTGCTTTCATAAAGATCTTATTAAAGAAAAGGAAAATCCCATTATTCCTAAGGGTTTCCCCAGAACCTTGTTTGTGATGCTGTGAACGGAGGGGGGAGAGAAATTGCAGTGTAATCAAGGATATTAAATCCTTGTAAGAAGTAAGCAGCATTAACCATTGCAACGACGAAGAAAAACAAATGAAGGTGCCGTGGTTCGCACGTACAACTACGTGATGTTTTGTTCCTTGCCCAATCACGCAAATAGGTGACGCTAGTGATTAATTTTTATTCAACGGGAACTATTTTAATAGTTCGGTGTCACTTGTTATGTGGCATGTTTATTTTGATGTTTTATTAAACGCTTGTTTCACTTTGGTGGAAGCACAGTGTCCACCTGTCCGTCTGGCACTGTTTAGTATTGGCATCCCACCAACTACTATAACTTAAAAAATGCAGTTTGGCGGGACTTCTATCCCACACTAATCTATTAAAATATACACTCCTTACAAAGAGTTTGAAACATTGTTATATTAGACACAGCAAGTTTGTAATATTATTATATTAGGTAATAGGTGATAGGAACGGTGGCATATGTCGGCGAAAAGAAGAGAACGTCCACGAGACAGATACCATGTGCTTTTGCATTCCAAGGCCCTGTCTATCACATATTCTCTTGACTTACTTGACTTAATTCCTGTTGTTCCCTGTGGAACATAGGGCATCAACAAAGCATCTCCACCTGGTCCTACTGACGGCAATTCTCTTCACTGCATTCCAGCTCTTTCCTTCCTCCAAGGCGTCAGCGTGAACAGATCTTCGCCACTTCTGTCTAGGCCTCCCTCTTTTCCTTCTTCCCTGCGGGTTCCAGTCTAGTGCCTCTCTCTCGACAGCCTCATTTTCCTTCCTCAACGTATGCCCTATCCAATTCCATTTTCGCCGCTTTCTCTGTATGGACTCCTCCGTTTCTCCAAAGTTCTTGGTTTTGAATCACTTCCGGCCAAAATATATTAAATTGTTTTCTCAGGCAGCGATTGATGAAAGTCTGTAGTTTAGAGGTGATCGTTTTTGTTACCTTCCATGTCTCAGACTTAACATTACTTAGAAAAATACGAAGCTTGGTATTCATAGATATTTTCTTGTTTTTCCATACTCAATAGAGCCTCACAAATTTACTGTTTGCTTTTTGGATACGTTGAGATACATCCTGTGCAGCCTCTCCGTCTTTTGCCACCACACTACCCAGGTAAGTGAAGCTATCCATATTTTCAATAATCTCTTCACCGATACTAAACGTTTCTGTTTTTGTGGAGTTAATTCTCAGTGCCTTGGTCTTCTTGGAGTTAATCTTCTTTGCATTTTCTATCAAATCTGCTAGTTTTATTTGCATATCACCATGTGCTTCAGGCAAGAAGCACAAATCATCTGCAAAATCAAGGTCTTCTAGTCTGTTATTCAATCCCCATTGGATACCACGTCTTTTCCCTCTTATTATATTTCGCATCACTGCATCGATCAAAATCAGGAACATTGTGGGTGATAATATGCAACCTTGCCTCACTCCAGACTGCACATTTATTGGCTCAGATACACGGCCTTCATGTATAATCACGATAAGTTTCTCGGATAGGACCAATAATTTTTGTCGTTACTCCATAACGTTTCACTTCCTTCCACATTGCCTTTCTGTTGACAGAGTCAAATGCTTTCTCGAAGTCAACGAAAACTGTGTAGAGACGAGAAAAGAAAACAACAACATATTCTCTAATGTAACAATATTCCAAACTTTTTGTGAGGAGTGTATTATTTCTATTTCTTCGTCGATCTATCAGTGAATGTTTTCAATTAATGCCTGTCGATAGATCCTGGCTATGCATATCATAGGTCTCCAAAAAGTATATGGGAAACTAAATCAATCCATTAGCCATCTATTGGCAGTTAACGATGTACATTTGTATTTCGTATTGGTATTTTTTTCAATAAAAGAATTCCTCTTATGCTGCTTTTGGCTACTAGCGAAGATAAAGATAAGTGGGCGATTAGATTAAATTAATGAAGGTACATCCACAAAGATCATTCATGTCCACACCAAGACTCGAACCCAGGGTCGTCGGTGGCGAGATCGAAAGTCTACAACTTAACGCGATCGGACACCGAAATGGCTATACTCCATCTCAGGAATTCCTGGAGCAAGGTCGCTCATAAATGAAGAGAACAGAAGAAAGCTAGTGGGCTGAGCAAAGCAGAACAAGTGCCTGCTAACCGTTGTTAGGCTCGGTTCCTCCCCCCCCACGCAGTCCCCTTTCCTCTCACGCGTCATTTTGTCGAGCCCTCACGAGTGACTGCGTGCGCAGAGAATTCTTTTAGTTCGCTCGCTCCACAGATTCCCAGGACAAAGTTCGTATAATAATTGAAATAAGGAATTTTTACGGTTGTGAGAAAGAGTTGCGTTTCGATTCTTATAAAAGTTCTCCCTAAGAGTAGTTTAGGTACAAAAAGAATCTTGATTTGTTCTAATTGTACAACAATCACACTCACTCGATTGTCTGAAAAGGCTGATAATTATAATATTGAAATGTTCCTAATTTTCCCAAGTTTCCGGGTTGAAAACCTTCTTTTTTGGTGCTGCCAACTTCTTTTTTCGAGTTCATTGTAGGCGTGATGATTTTTTCAGCCGATTTGAAATAATGCTGGCACGGTTGTAGAAAAGTTGTCAGTAAGTTATATGGTGATTATAGGGCTTTCCCGATGATGTAGTGTTAACGTCGTTGCTTTGTAATCAAGGGGTCCCGGGTTCGATACCCGATGGAGACACATAGTAGTTCCGACTCAAACTCAAACTTCCATGGTGATTGTAGCAGAAATGTATCTCACTTGTTTGCTTTATCAAAAGTCCGTGCACTGTGTGCAGCACGTTGGTTGTGTAAGGAACCGTCGGAAAAATATATTCACAAACACACTCTCCCATCGCCCAGAGTTTTGCTGGTTTCCAATTCAGAGAGTTTCCTGTAAAATGTGAACATAATATGATAATTTTTGTTTAACCCGAGGTGATAACGGAAGGATTCAGCGAAGTGTGCACTGACCTGTATGCAGCTGGAAAACCAGGATCATACGAGAAACAAATTCACTGGGAGTGCGTCCTTTGTGTGGTTTATCGGGGGTTAGTAAACCCTTTTGTGAGGTTTTCAAGCGTGAATGCAATTGTGAATCTGCAGTGTGTCGATGTGATTATACGAAGGATATTTGTTCTCTTTTTTTCTCTCTCAGATTTTTCAATATTTTTAAAACGTGAAACGTACGCGATTTAGTTGATCAATTAGTAAACAATTACAACAGACCATTATGTATTTATGTTGGGATTAACTGAATATGTCTTGATATGAACGCGCTTTCTTATTAACGAAGTAATTTGTTTAAAATTTATAAATATCATTCGCAAATTCATCATTCATCTAATTCTGCGGCTCAAATCCTATTCTTAACTTTTTCCCTGATTATTTTATCTGTCCCCAAAATATGTAACCCCTCAAATGCTCCTTTCTTAACATTTTGCCTTTATTGTAAGAATTTCTAATTGTGTGAGAACGTCACTATTATCAAACATATACAAAGCCCCGGGGTGTCCCTCTAATCGCACTTCTGAGAGTTTTGGGGAACCCCACAGCCTCTTTATGCAGGGGCATTTTCAGTAAAATTCCTCACCTGTATCATCCAACCCGGGACTGAACCCGATTCTCCTGCGTAGCAGACTGTGGAATTCTAGCGGCTCTTGACAGGTCTCTCTACCAAAGAGGAAATATTGTGATAAAATATTTACATTCCCTCACATGTTACGATGGTGGGAATTATAAACCTTGTTTTTAATATAGAGAAAGGAAATTTGGGAAATAATGTAAGAGAATATTTACCATGCTGCTTCTTTACAATGAAAGCAGAGATTTCTTTTGAGACTTGAAACACTGAACTAAGCATCGTTCTAGCAGAAGGAAATCTTCTGATGTAGCCTTCACCGATTTACATTTATCACAAATGCGAAAAACGTACTTAACGTCGTTATGAATTAATAAATAAGGAAATAATTTCCATGTTCATGAACTGTAGTTACAGAAACGACATAAGAGCAAAACTTACGAGTCCCAGTCTAGACAAGCCTTTCGTTTTGTTTCTCCTTTCATCATTTTAATCTAACCATTGTTTATTCTGGTCATTGCCCTTACCTATTGAGCCGAAAAGCGTGACATTAACAAAAATATATTAAAAAAATGAACCTACTTTATTTCCAAAATGGAATAAGAGAAATTAATTTTTATCCAATTTGACTTTTGTTGTTGCTTCAATATGCTACCCGATAGCGTATCGCTGTGCCCTTCTAATCAGGATACAAGGTTCAATTTCCGGCAAAAACATATTCAAATCCTGTGTTTTTCTTGCATCCCAAGGAAAGAATTCCAATTACGGTTACCTGTTTTAGTCAATTGTCCTGGAGCCCGAAGAAAACTATGGATACTATCTGTAAATATCGACTGTGTATAAAGTGAGCTCAATGAAAACTCTTTTTTTCTTTTGTTGCTTCAATTGAGCTTCAAATTTGGTGGAACTACAAGTTTCAAGGAAGTTTAAAAAATATATATGATTATATTTAATTGTATATGATATATGTATGATGATATATATGATTATAGCTCAATGAAAAACTTTTTTTTTCTTTTGTTGCTTCAGTTGAACTTCAAATTTAGTGAAACTACAAGTTTCAAGGAAGTTTAAAAAATATATATGATTAATGTCAACTTAAATTTTCTGATACCAATGTGGAACAATAACTTGCATTTCTGACAAAAATCTATAACCGCTATATCGATACCATGTTTTACACTGAACAGATGGGTTCTTCAAACCACGTTATAGAACTTTCCGAAACCTCTTGTTCCTTATTCAGTCCTCGATTGTCGATTTTCCTTCTTTTGAAATAAACTGTCGTGCATTATTCATCAGCATCAAGCGGAATTAATAGGGCACCGACTGCAGGGAGGCTCAGTATTCTATTGCGCTCTAATCCTTTATTGCAAACTATTTACACACTTTATGGTTAGCTGCGCATTTTATTTGCACATAGCGCTAATACCACACCATTTTCCTGAAAAGCAATTTTTTTAACTAACCTGAATCGAACGGCGTAAATACAATTGGGGAAACAGAGAAATGACACGTGAATGCTTATATTTGTCGAATGCAGGTGAATGTTATTTGATGTGTAAATTAGTTTTTTATGGAAGCGAAAATGGGCTATCGCAGTTAATTGGTTTACCTTACGCTAAATATACAGTAACGAGATTAGCAACGACACATATAATATCTACACGTGTAGAATCGTACGTGTTGTAGTCTATAATGCATTCTGCATTTGCGAGGTGATGTCCAAAGAATTCAAAATACACTATGAAGTCAGTCAGACAATATTTTTTTATAATTTGTTTTCTTACAGTACATAACCTTCAATTCATATCATTCACGATTTTGTTACTTGTGTTTATGATATTCAGTTGAAGTTCTGCTCAAATTTTGACATTTGGAGATGTATACTGCAAACATTTAAAATCTACCACCTTGGCAAAACAGTTGGTATTCGTTCAGTGTATCATTCAAGATTTCCGATCTGTACTCATTTCTTTTTTCACTTTTTCTGTCTGTATTTGAGAAGTCCAGTTGTAAGTTAAAAGAATATTTTCTCTCAAATTGTATGTTTCGGTTTCACTGCAGTTGTCGTATCAGCTTGTTAAATAAGTTCAAATGGATAGAAAATCTCTGCCGAAGTAGATAAATAAATGTTACTGATTGAATTTTTAAAATGTTTTCACTCAGCTCGCACAACGCCTTACCAATTGGTACCTGAACGTGGCCGTTGTTGAAAGGGGGGAGGTAAGTCCTACGTAACATCCATTATTACCGAGATCGAGAACGTGTGAAGCCACATCTTTACGCCCGTATGACTTTCTCATGGTACGGTGTAGTACACTGGGGACAGAAAAGTCGAGAGGAAATCTAACATTTAGTTAGTGTTGCGGTTGAGATTGAAAATATTTTGACCTGCATCTTGATTTGACAATAATTCAAGCCTCTATAGCTCTTTGACGAGAGAACCTGCGGGTCCATTGTTTAGCCTCTTCCCGAGAGCTTCCTTTTGTGCAGTTCATTGTTTGAGTTTCACGGGGGCTGGACATTAGCAATGCTGCGAGGCAAAAGCAAGTCGAGGCAGTAGATTGTGGCGTTGGATGTTTTAGGATCAGAAAACCCTTTCCTGTAATAGAACCCGCTGTTGTTCGTCTGCTCGGAGCATGAAGCTGCGAATGGTCGGCCAAAGACCAATTTGGTTTCGCGCAACCGGCATCCTCCTCTTCACTAAGGCTCATTATCATCAACTGTGATAACACGAGTTTTCACTTAATTCCTGCAAGTTTCATTCGCTGAGTTACTTAATCTAGGGCATTTGGAATTGACAGTGGGCATTCCAGCCTAACGAAGTCTTAACGGTCGCGACAAATGGTGCTCAGACTTTCTCATCACATTGGGTTTATATGGTAATGAAGGTACGGAGATACATGAGGAAATTGCTGACTTTCACCATAAGTGCTTTGTGCCTTCAACACAGATCACATTAGTTTATTTGGTACTGTGTGAAAGTAGAACGTACAGCGTACTGGACGAACAAGTTAAGACGATGAAAATTTCCTAATGGGTGTGTGTTATATTAACCTCCTCCTCCATTTCATCCATTTGATAATTCCCCTATTTCACATTTGTTTATTACTCCCTCTGTCCCATAATTATTGTCCGGTACACTTTTGTTTGTTGTCCCATAATAATTGCCCGATATGCAAACCGTGGCATTGGTGTATACAGAAGAAGAAAATGAAACACGGGAATGTGTCATACAACGTTATTACTCAAGGATCAGTACAAATTGGCCAATCAAGTATCCAAAAGAACCTGAATAAAAAGTTACCATTTTGGCATACCGGACAATAATTATGGGACAGAGGGAGTACATGTTTTTATTTTACGTCGGTTTTTGTCACTTTTCTGATTGCGTCGATGGAGGTGAATGGTGATGAGATGGACAATTTCCAACACACATGGATGGCACACACAGATGATTATCCTGACTGTAAGTCCAGGCGCCATAGCATCGTCAGCCAGAGTGCACTACGTGGAAGAGAGATTGACACTTTCATATTCGGTGTTACACACGTTTAATAACAAATTAAGTTCATTGAATTTGACACGATAAACAGAAACTGAGTGAAAAGTATGGATCAATCTGAATCAATATATTTATTGTCAGTTCCTTACTGCCTGACTCAAGTCACTTTACTCTGAGTTGTTAGTCTTTTTTCCGATAATGGTTTCTGTCTTTCCCGACAGCTACACGAATGCTACGTGCTTCAACATGAAGGCGTGTGTTACACCATATTTAGCCTCAGTACGTGCAATATAAAGCATAGTACGATTCTGGTTTCGAGGTCTTGTCAAACAATATTTTCAATTATCACGCAATTGCTTCAATTAAGTAAAATTACTTACAATACTTACAAAAGGTCTTAGCGAGTGAACTAATACGTATTCTACGATGGTATTTAAACTCGTGTATGTTTAGTGTGTTTAAATACAGGGTCCTTTTTTCCCCTATGGGCGCCTGACGGCGGCACGATTGGCGGCCGCCCGGACGCCAACTCCCGTCAAATCGCGTGCGATATCTCCGCTATGGAAGCAGCAAGCTTCGAAATGACTTCAAATTCTCAGAATTATAGTTAAAATTACATTCAAAATAAGCACGTTAATTGTCACGGGGGATGTTGGAAATGTTGTTCTCGTGCATCCACGCCTTTTTGGCATGTTTTTAGGAAATTTCGCGGAACTTTGGTAACAAGACACGGTAAAAGGAAATTTCCTAACAGCTCGCGGCGCAAGAGCGGCAACTGAAACACGTGGCTTTGAGCATAACTTGTAAATTTCTTTCATAACCCCATTCCATTTCAGTAACTTCGCGATCTCAGTTCAGTCGTATTTTTAAAGTGTTACAAGTGTTCTTGCGATTTTCTATTGTTTTGTAAAGTGTTCGTTAAGTGTTATTTCTGTTTTGCTATAGTTTTAATAATGGCTCATATGGCCTCCCCGATGGTGCAGTGGTAGCTTCGTCGCCTTGTAATCAAGGGGTCCCGGGTTCGATTCCCGGTGGAGGCACATAGTGGTTCGGATCCCATTTTAAACTCTGTCCAGTTCAGATTGGCCTTAATGTGCATAAAGTGGACTTAAAACACAAAATCAATTAAATCCGAAATAATGGCACATACGTACAGATTACACGTCTGGCTACCATGCGAGAGACCCGGGTTCCTTCCCCGGCGGGGGAGAACTCGGAATTTTTCCACCTGTTCAAGCGGCTCCGCCGCCCACCCAGCGTCGTATAAAGTGGGTACCTGGAGGAAACTCCGGGGGTAAAGGCGGCCAGGGGCGTGGTGCTGATCACATCACCCCCACCTTCGGCCGTGATCAAGAATGTGTGGTGTGGGGCCCTAACCCCACACTCCCTATACGCCTTCATGGCGTGCTGCATAGCACAGGGTAGCACTTTTTTTTACTTTACGTACAGATTACAACAAAAAGATTTTATGTAAGATTCGTATGTGATTACAAATTCTTGCGGGGACGTTCGTAGACGATTTTCAACAGAATTCCCAGGTGTGCCTGTTCAACACAGAAACACCGTGCGAAACCTTGTGAACAAATTCAGGGAAACAGGATCTATTCTCGATAAGAAGCGAACGGTAAAACGGCGTGTACTTACCGAGGATAAATTGCACGAAGTCGGAGAAAGATTAGATCATACTCATCAAACATCCCTCCGACGACTTGCACAGGAATTAGGAATTTCCGTAACAACAGCATGGCGAGCTACCAAATTTTTAAAATTGAAACTGTACAAGGTCACTGTTGTCCAGGAACTGGTACCACGCGATAACGAGAGTCGGGTAAATTTCTGTAACTGGAATTTTGGGAATGTTAATGGTGGGGTAATTGATCCACGTTTAATATTCTTCTCTGACGAAGCATGGTTTCATTTAAGGGGCCATGTTGCGTCACAGAATAACAGGTATTGGAGCTCAGATAAACCCGATTTTATACACGAAACTCCTTTGCATGACCAGAAAATCGGTGTTTGCTGCGCATTAAATGCATACAGAGTTATAGAGCCCATATTTTAGGAAAATACCATAAATGCACAGAGATACAGTGACGACATACTCACACCATTCTTCGAACAACTAACTGATATTTAATGCCAATCAGGGATTTTCCAACAAGACTCTGCCACCTCACACACACAGCTGAAGAGTCGTTGGATTTCATTCAGAAAACTTTTGAAGACCGGGTTATTAGCAAAGGATTGTGGCCCCCACGGTCCCCTGATCTCACAGTATGCGATTTGTTTTTTATGTATGGGGGAAATTGAAAAATAAAGTCTATGCAACAAGCCACCACACATTAGAAGAACTGAAGGAGAATATCAGGAGAGAAACTTAAGCAATTTCAGAAGCTGAACTGTTGCGTGTTAATGGAAATTTTCTGAAAAGATGCCAGAAATGTGTGGATGCAGGAGGACACCATTTCCAGCATCTCTTGTAACAAGGTACGTGCTTATTTTGATTGTAATTGTAATTGACACTTTAATGATTGTAACTGTATTTGTTGCAAGAATAAATTTGCAATAATTTTCATAACATAGTAGGCCATTACAGTAAAAATTGGAATCTCTGAGAGTCCGATCTGCCACCTTTCAAAATATTTTTTCTTAATTATTAAGGGCAGTGCCCTCCCGTCGCTACGCTTTCGACGCCAGTATTGCCATGAAGCCAGAAGTACACTAAGCTTAAAGAAATGATTGTAGTTTAGTGAAACAAAAATAGGGGACAGTGCCAGTGGCGTCAATTTAAATGAGCCTTTGGGGCTCGAACCCACACAATAATTTGCCTGTTATATATATTTTTTAGAAATAAGTCTCTGCGATTAAGAAAAATTTTCATCATTATAGACTGAAAGAATTATCGCAAGTTTAATTACTAACTGTTTTCAAAATGTTACATAATTTTTATATGAGACTTTTCAGTGTCCTATATAATTTACACCATCCACGGTCATCACTACTACAAATCTAAGGGAGGTTAAATAAGGACTTACTGTATAAACAGGATCAGGATTGATAGGCACTAAAAACTTGCAAAATAAGCAGGCAAATAGAAACAAAATACAAAATAGGTACTAATCGTTCTGCACATTGCGCTACGACGCCAGGGGTTCTAGGTTCGATTCCTGGCCTGGGCATGGATGTTTGTGAGTGTTCATTCATCAATTTCATCATATCACTCATCTCCATCTTCGCAAATTAGCCAAAAGTGGCACAAGAAGAGAAGTAAAATAAATGAAATCAAATCAAACTAAACGTGCTGAACATTTTTCATAATTTTCATGGATTAGGCACTGAAACGTTATCTTCGAAAGAAGCACTTGTGACTAAAACAGTCACAAAAGAACACTATTCCTGTGAAACATGAATACCACTCACTCAGGCACATAGTGGTTCGGATCCCACTTTAAACTCTAGGTCCAGTCCCGATTAGCCTTGTCATTGCCTTGTAATCGAGGGGTCCCGGGTTCGATACCCGGTGGAGGCACAAGTTGTTCGGATCCCACTTTAAACTGTAGGTCCAGTCCCGATTAGCCTTACTGTGCATAAAGTGGACTTAAAACACCAAATCACAATCACCGATTAGCCTTACTGTGCATAAAGTGGACTTAAAACACCAACTCAATCAATAAATCAATGAATGAATGCCACTCAGAAATGCCACGAGACGGTTTTTTAAACATAAAGGCCTACATTATCTGGCCAAGGAAAAAGAAAAGGGATTTTATGACAAATCGTTAGCCTATTATTGCACAAAATTTAAAACAAATCTCCGGGATCACCCTACAAATTTCCTAAAACCATGCCAAAAACGAGGGATGCACGAGGACAACATTTCCAACATCCCCCGTGACAATTAGCGTGCTTATTTTGATTGTATTTGTAACTGTGATTCTGAGAACTTGGAGTCATTTTGAGGCTAGTGGTTTCCATGGTGGAGATATCGCACGCGATTTGACGGGAGTTGTCGTCCGGGCGTTTTTCTACCTGGTTAATCCGGGCAGTAAGGAAGAGTGATAATTGCAGGGAATCGAAGGAAGAACACACACGTTAGTATGGACTAATCCGCTATGGCAAGAAATGAAGTTGAGCACAAAAAGCGGTCGATCACAGAGAGAGACAGAGAGAGATATTACTAACATCTTAATTTCAAACTGCACGGATATGTCTTCTTTACATGTTTGATTTCTGGAGCGATTTAAAGATTTATCGGGATCTATTTTTGAAGATGTCAAACATTTTCCTTGAGGCCTAAAGAGCAGGCTCCAAAACGCCTTTCAGGCCTTCAATCTTGGGCGTAGTTAGCCTCGCTGGGTCACGAAGACTTCCAAAAAGACTAACCGGGCCACAGCAGAATCTCTATGTTGGGTGAGCACGGAAACACGAACCCCGTTGCTGCCGCCGTTGAGATAATTGTCTAAGTTATTTAGAACTTTCTGAAGCAATCGAATATCAAACAAACACGCGAGATGCTTCAACGTCAACACAACAATAATTAATGTTCCAGTATCACATGAGCCACCGTACTCGAAATACCTATATTCAAAGCAATTTTTAACATCAATCGGAATTTTGGAACACCTGCAACGAAGTGTTTATTAGGTCATGTACCTATGAGAGTTTGGTGTATGGTAATGCTTCACTGTGCTTCAATAACAGATTATCCACTCTAGTTGTTACCTAGAATGGTCTTATTTAATTCTGAAATGGTTGAACGTAGTGGATTACTATATCAGATCACCCTTCTTGATGAAGAATTTTCATCAGTTTCAATTTTTAGAGGTTTACGGAACCTTCAAGGAGTTCTTAAGTTAAGTTAGTCTTCACTTTTATTATTTCTCCCAACTTTCGATCAAAAATCTAAACATGGAGTATCGAATCCATAATGAGTATGAATGAATCCACAAGCAAAAAGTAAAAAGTAAAGTGCTCCCCGGTGCTTTGCACCATTTGCACCATGCCATGAAGGCAGGGGGTGTGGAGTTAGAACCCCACACTATTTTGATCACGGCCGAATGTGGGGGTGATGTGAACAACACCACGCCCCTAGCCGCCTTTACCCCCCTTCCCCAGAGTTTCATCCAGGTACCCACTTTAGACGACTCTGGATGGGCGTCGGAGCCGCTTGAACAGGTGGAAAAAAATCACGGTTCTTTCTCTCGCATGGTAGTCAGACGTCCTAACCTAGCTATCGCGGCTCTGTAAGCTACCGCGAATCCATAAGTAATGCGATTATATTTGTTAAAAATTTGCAACATTATACAGCGTTATTTATTTGTAACATTTTGATTAGCCGGCCTCCGTGGTAGAATGGTCAGTGTAACGCGCCACGAAGTTAGATGTCCCAGGGTCGAACTGGATGTATCATTGTGTTTGTCCCATCACCCATCCACAGTGTTACGGTAAAACGTAAAATAACATTCAGAAAGAAAGTTTAGAAATAATAACTCGATTGTTAAGCATCCGTGTATGTTTTTCCTCTCATTTTCCGCCAGTTTTTTCTTTATTCTTTCTCTCTATCGATTTTCTGCTATTTCTCTCCTTCTTTCTGCCCGTTTTCTTTCATACTTTTCTTTTCTTCCTCTCAGGATTTTTCCTTTTCTTTCTTCCCCTCTTCTCTCTGGCTTATCTACCGGCATTTCTTTCTCCCTCGCTTCTCTTTGTTTCTCTCTTCCATTTCCATACTTCCCTCTCTCTCCCCCCTCTCTCACGTCCATATTTCTCTCTCTCTCTCTCTCTCTCTCTATCTCTGTTTGCTTGTTTCCTTTCTCTTTCCTTCTCTCTCTCTCTCTCTCACTCACTGTGGCTCATTTAATTCTGTTCCTTTCTCTCATTCTGCATCGCTTGGTTCACTCCTTTTTCTGTAACACTTTTTTCTTATGATGACATGTAAACATGATGTCAATATGTCCTACTTAAGCATGCATATTTCAGATTTTCTGCTGGCACCCATGTAAGAAGTACGCAAAATGTTGTGGTATGTTCATAAAGAATTGGGCAGCGCACGCGCACGCACACACACATACCTATCTTTTGTTAAAACAAAACGTTATTACTTTTATTGTCACCTATAAAAAGGTACACTCACCTCGCTTAGTACCTCCTGGATCTCCCCGATGGCGCAGTGGTAGCGTCGTCGCCTTGTAATCAAGGGGTCCCGGATTCGATAACCGGTGGAGGCACATAGTGGTTCGGATTCCACATTAAACTGTAGGTCCAGTTCCAAGTAGCCTCACTGTGCATAAAGTGGACGTAAAACACCAAATCATCCAATCAATCAATCGCTTAGTACCCCGGAAGTTTGTTTCTTTATACAGCATATTTGCAGAAGATACAATTAAACCTACAAGTGTATCAATATACTCTGTATAAAACACATCTTATTACTAACTTCATTGTCTGTACCATTGTGTACAGCCAGAAAAAGAACACAGATTGTGTGTGTGTGTGTGTGTGTGTGTGTGTGTGCATGTATATAGAGAGAGTTTGTGTTTTAAGTTCACTTTTATACACAGTAAGATATACTTCATATAGGTATAACCTAAAACTTAATAGAGTTTGTAGGATTGTACTAACCCTTCATGCCATGAGTCCGGCATATCCATATATACACATGTTCTTAAAATAATGAAACTATTGAAACAAATAAGCATGTAGATTATATTGCGTAAAGTAAAGGAAAAATGAGGCCAAAGAATGGGAGAGCATAAATATAGGCTGAAGGAAAAGCAAAAGTGAAAAACAGGATACTGAAGAAACCGTGGCCAAGATATCGGAGATATGCAACAAAAGACGAAGCAAAGTTATTGCAGCTTTTTCCCTTTGGCTACCTGCCATGCAACCACGTTATTGAATTTCATTTACTTACTCACGTACTATGCTATTGCATCTACGTAACGAAATGTCGAAGCATATTTATGTCGTCTGCGGTTTGCCCGTCTCTCTGGAGGAAGTGGACGTCGTGGAGGAATGTATAAATTAAGATTACGAGAATATCAATCGGAACTTTCGTATGGCCGCATGCGAACTTAGATGCAGATTTAAGTGATCCACGACCAATTTAATTCACTGAAGGGGTTGCTTCCACCAACAAGCCCTGTACGGGTAACAAAATATAAACAGAAAAGGAATCCTAGTCGTGGCACCCAGAAAGTTGAAACGCAGTGGGTAAGTAAATTTGCTTCTACATTACTGTTGAGTATAAGCTTCTGGTTGTGACATACCCAATTCTTCTGATTTGCATACGAACCTGCAATCAGGAATTGCATCCGTCTAATAAAGAGTTACATTGGCATGAATTGACTTTACTCTCAGATTTATGCCAGGGTTGGCCTACATTTTTACTCGAAAAGGCACAAAAATAAAAATAATTTAGACAAAATTGTTGCACTTGTATTTTTAAAATTTTGCATCGCTTTTCTGTCACTCTTACCTAATCACAACGATATGTACAAAATGGATGATTGATTGATTTGCTTTATTTTACTTTGCTTTTTGTGCCACTTTTGGCTAATTTGCGAAGATGGGGATGAATGATGACATGATGAAATTGATGGACGGACACTCACAAACATCCATGCCCAGGCCAGGATTCGAACTCGGGACTCCTGGCTAACCACTCCACCACGGGGGCCTGTACAAAATGATCGCATGAAAGTAATGAAGGGACACTCACAAAGAAACACACATGACCAAGACTCGAACCTGGAACCCTTGGTCGTAAGTCCCCCAAATAAGATTGTGTATTTGAATATTGCATAGAATTTCGTGTTAAGAAAGATTACAAAGAAGAATATACTACTTTGTCTCGTTCGTTCTCTTTTTGTTCTCTGCCCACTGAACAGTTTTTTCACTGCAGTCTCCAGGCTTTCAGAGCATGCCTCTTTAGCTTATCAGTGTATCTTCCATTTAATTTAATACCACCTGACAGCTGATATCTTCTTCCCCGAACTTTTCCCTCGTTACCAATCCAAGCAGGTAGTTCCTCCTTAGCCAGTTTCCCAAACAATTCCTTTGTCTTTTCATGAACACTCCAGTATTGCTCTTTTTGCACCAACTCTTTGCATCACTGTTTCGTTTCTTACTTTGTCTACTACGTCACTAGCTCCATTCTTCGCCATAGCCACATTTCTAAAGCTGTTAGTCGCTTCTTCGTAGCGTCCATGGTTCAACTCCACACAAAATACACCATTCGTTCTTTCCTTAAAGGTCCACGAACAAAAACACTTCTTCTTTAATAAAATTCTTCCTTTGCCATTGATATTCCCACCTTGACTTTCTGACTGCAGCTCATGTTATTGCTTATAATACATCCTAGGAATCTGAAGTTGTCAACTTGTTCTATTTTATCGCCCCATGTCCTCGTGTAAATTTTTCCTTGGTTTTCTTCCGATAACCATTTTTTACTGAATTCAGAGTGAGAGCTTTAATGAAATGTAATTTGAAAACTGTTTGGTCTATTCATGATTGATTTGGTTTATTTCACTTCGCTTTTCTGCCACTATTTGGCAAATCGCGAAGATGAGGATGAATGATGAAATTGATGAAGGGACACTCACAAAGAACACCCATGCCCAGTCCGGGATTCGAACCCGGAATCCCTGGCGTCGTAGCACACTGTGATGACCACTCCGCCACGGAGGCTCTTTGGTCTATCCATTCTATTCATTTTAATCGTGCTTGCGACCAATAAAATTTTTCACCTCACGACTTAATCTAAATCATCTTATTGGTGATAGTTGCGACAACAAAAGACAATTTTTTGCTTAAATTAGAGAAATCGGAAATACGAGTGACAGAATGGTGCGAAGCAAAATAAAAGCGGGAAGAATCAAGGGCATTATGCATCGGGGTTGGTCCCCAGTTTTGACGTCGAGGAAAAATGTAGGCATGTCCCTCCGCAACGAATTAAACACACCTGTTAAATTTCATTTGCTCTCCTGCCTCAACTCGAAATTGTCTATTTGATGCGGACGAATTTCAATCCCAGCCACCCGACGCGTGTTTGCCAGGCATCATGCGTGCTTTGCATGTCAAAAAGTGGTTTTGCATTTTCCATCTCCTGTCTCTTTGCTAAACACCACACAAAGAAAAAAGGGGGAAGCAGTGCAGGCCGCTTTCCAGCGAAACATGAGCATTTATCGGAAAAAAAGCACCGTGCAGCATGGTACTGAAAAAAAATTGCTTTTCATCCGCATGTTCTGATGGTAACACTTCAAATGCCCGTGGACAACAGATTTTACTTTTTGGAGTTTACAACGGTTTGATAAGAGTTTGCTTTCCCCCTCCCTCTTCGTGTTACTCCCAGTGAAGTTAAACAACTGAGGGGGCGGGGGGATGCAGAAAGCGTACCAAAAACTGACATTAAGATACACAGCAATTTTGAAGGACTTTTTATGCGACATATATCATGTTTAGTTCTTGCCTTTATTTTAAAAATCCTACATCGATATCTCGTGACATTTATCGGCGAGTTGGCAATCGGCCAGTTTAACCAAGTCGTAAACCGTAGGTATCAGAATAAAATAATTTGATTAGTCTTCGGAAAGTTATTTCGTATGTAACTTAATTGTACTGGCAGTTAGTAATGCTGATTGTAAGAAGCCTATAAGCGCGGGTTTATGTTCAATATACAAGTAACGTTATGTGGAATAAGAATGTCGATATATGAGTGAGATGGATATTTGGAACAAATATTATTTTTTTATTTTAATTCTGTGTTTTTCATTTTTTACTCTCCACAGAAAGAATCAATAATCATTTTGGCTTCTATTATGAGAAAACTCTTATTGCCTATTGTCATTCACGTAGTAATGAGGGAGCACGAGTTTCGTATTGGAGTTCAGTGATTGCAATTCGAATGGTATGGAATTGCTTGCACTTGCTCTATGCATGATAAATTGGACGGTCTGCCATAGATTTGTACTCGCATGCTATGAAAGTTTATCATATGCACGTTCAAGGAACAATAATCTCAATATGATATTAATACAGTAAAACTTCTCCTAACGGACACCTCTAAATTACGGACATTTTTAAATTCCCCGGCAGAAATACATGAGGTTTAATGGCAATATTACTTCTCAATAACGGACATTCTTAATAACTGACGCGAACACTGAAAACTACTGTACCTCCCTAACGCAAGTAAAACTTCATAATAATGGACAGCTTGAAAGAAAACGGTCGCAATTCCTGGAATTCGACACAACAATGGCCAGTATATCGAACCTAGCGCGCATTGTTTCATGTTATACCAAACGTATTTATTTTTAAAAGTGCAGACAGTAGACAGTATTCTTTGTGATTATCTTGAGAAGTGTGTGTCACTTCTGCTACGTATTTTCTTTTTTGAAATTTGTAATGTATGTAGGGATACTTTAGTAAATTTAAATTCACCGTATGTAGTACAGTATTTTGTTCCTTGAATGTAGGAAAAAAAACATCGTGTTCGTAAAGTACGTACTCTAATATACTTATCCTATTGTGTAACATCCTACACTTCTTTCTGAATAGGGGACACTTCTTAATAACGGACATTTTTTCCCCCAGGCCTGTCAGTTATTGAGAAGTTTTACTGTATATGTAAGAATTTGCAACTTTTGCCACAATCTAGTTTTGGAACTGAAATTTACATATGGAACCGAACAAGTCAACTACTGTGCATCAGAAACTGAAATCGTACTTATGATTTCTCTATTTGGTACATCATAGATTTTCCATCCACAAAATTTGTAAAACGCAGTTGTGTAAACTATACTCTATCCCGGGAATGTTTGGAGCAAGGTCGCGCAGAAGGATAGGGGATTGGCGGAGCGAAACTGTATACGCTGATATAAACAGCTTGGAGCTGCAGTCCCTTTTCCCCCTCCACGTAATCCTGTTCCCTCACACGTGTTCATTGGTCGAGCCCTCTCTAGTCACTACTTGCGCAGAGACTTGCTTTCGTTCTCTCGCTCCAGAGATTCCCGAGACAGAGTGTAGAAAATGACGATTCATTCCTGAAAGCGATGGTGAATAAAAATACACTTGCTTGAACCAAGAACCTTTTTCTCACTGCGCATTACATTTAATTCCACCGTTAACCTAAAATACAATAATATTTATTTTAAGTACGTAACAAATTCATTGTTGACTGACAAGCAGCAATACCAAATTGTTACTGCAATACATTTCAATATTGCTAACTTGAAGCTCACATTAGATTAAAAATTAGTCACATTGTGCAAAACAAGCATCTCATAAATGTTCAAAAATATTAATTAACCTATGCACTAAACTCGTTCGAAAGTGCATATAACGCAATGTACGAGTATATTGTCATTTTCAAAGTAAGGTTACATCAACAAGTGCTCATCTTTCGCCTCTTACTAATTGTTCCATATCCAATGACGCCATTTGAGAATTTTGGCGGAGTCGGGTTCAGGCTAATTATTGGTGGGCCAGTGGCGCCAGTTGTTCCTCTGGTTCAGAGTACTGAACTAAAGTCTTCCTCCAGGAAGAATGTTAAATCTAATAAAATTTGCGCTATAACACACACACTGCAATGCTAACAATATACCTCATAATGCAAATATGCGAACTTTGCCAATCGCTAATCACAATGCGTTGTAATCAAAGGGTCCCGGGTTCGATACCCGGTGGAGGTACATAGTGGTTCGGATCCAACTGTAAACTGTAGGTCCAGTCGCGATTTGCCTTTCTGTGCGTAACGTGGACTTAAAAATAAACTCAAAAAACAAAATAATCATATTGATGTCGAGTTTTTGGACTTTTAACCATACTGTTTTAAATTTATATGTATCTACGTTTCGGAGACTGATTCTGTCTCCGTCCTGAGGGTAGTGTGCTATTCTCTAATTAATCACTTGTTCCTAGTCCCCAGGAACACTTTTCATAAGACCTAACTGGGGCTCGACCTACTAATTTTCTACGGTTTAGCAACTGGTTTTTCTCTTTTTTTGTTTTCCAAACCTTTCACTGTGCTACTGATTGTTTCTAAAAAAGGCATTGAGATATCCTATCTACAATTTCTAGTAGGTTTAATTCTAATTTTTTTGTTCGTTTTGCTGTCTGGCACTTTCCATTTTTAAGATCACAATTATTGCTTCTAGAAGAATATCATCACGATATGAACTTATACATTACATCTTATCCGGATTACAGAGAATATTTCAAAACATTTATTTTATATTTTTGAAACGAAGAAAATTCACTTTGGGTACCAGCACTTTCTCTTCGCACTGTTTTAACTTCCTGCTTTCGGAGTGGAAGCAGTAGCCATGATTTAAAGCTTCCCGCTTCTCTCTTTTTTTTACGATCACATTCTTGTAATTAATGAATGAGCACAGTACATTTCATTATTAAAAGGGATATAAAATGGCAGCTGTGGAGTTAAAGAAAAGGACGTAAGTTTTGGGTCTAGAAATATTTTCCAGTCAGTTTCCTGGTCGGGAAAAAGATGTAGGCTATTTCCTCGTCTGGCCCTTGTCTCTCTAATATTAGAAGTTCTTGCGAAGGAAACTTCCAGCATCTTCTTCTGCTTCAGTTGGCTGGGAACTTTCCAGCAGTGGCCTTTAGACAGATACTTCTCTCTCCCCCGCATACCGAAGAAAAAGGCTGACCGCCTTCAGGAAGCTCGGATCTTTGCTGTTACCCTCTTTGAACTCCCAGCCAAAACTCTTTCACCGCCACAAAAGAAACCGTAGCAGGTTCTTCTGGTAATGAAAATACTTCACAAAGAAAAGATTATCTTCACTGAATAGCTGATATATTCATATTTACACGTAGAATAAGATCATACAGTTTGTGTTATACTTAATAGTTTTTGATCTATTATTAATAATAAACAAATGTGAAATCAAAGAAAACAGAATTAGTCCTTGTTTCCATGGTACAAAAACACTAAATTCACTGCCCAAGGCAGTTTTGTTAATATAAAAAACACTATGCACGTAACGTTTCGAACCTGAAGAAGGCCCTGATACAGGGTCGAAACGTTACGTGTATAGTGTTTTTATATTAACAAAACTGCCTTGGTCAGCGCATTTAGTGTTTTTGTAAAATCAAAGATGTTGCAAATTTTATAAAAATTAGAGATCACTGAAATTATAATTTGACTGCGAGGAGACTCGGGTTCGATTTTTCGAAGTGGTGATCTCAGAGCGACTCTAGGGCGCACCCAGCCTTAAATCTACGAGTACCTGTCGACAACCATGGGGATAAAGGCAGCAGGAGCATGTTGCCGACCACATCACCTACAGTATGGTCTAAACCTCTATATGCTTTCATGGCCCCGTGCAATGCACAGGGGATAGCTTAACCTTTTAAAAAATTCTGGAAAATAAATACAACAATTTAGTTTTGAAACTGAACTCAAAATTCATAATAATTTTGAAGTTTTTTTTATTATTTCGAAACAAAACATGAAAATTAAGGAATTACGATGGCTTGTTCAACTGACAGCAGTTAAGAACATTGTTCATATGTATTACTCATTTTGAAGCGATGGTGAGAATGCATGAAGATTAAGTGAAATAGTGGGAATATAATCAAAATGTCCATCAGCTATTCATTGATTTAAAAAAAGCATATGATTCGGTCAAAAGAGATAAATTATATAATATATTAGTAGAGTTTGGAATACCTAAGAAGCTTGTTAGTATGATAAAAGTATGCACCAGTGAAACAGAAAGTAAAATTCGTGTGGGTATTAATATGTCTGACAAATTTACAATTCATGATGGGTTAAAACAAGGAGATGCATTATCTATCTCCATTGCTCTTTAATTTTGCCTTAGAATATGCTGTTAGGAAGGTAAAAGAAACTAAAGAAGGACTAAAATTAAATGGTGTGACTCAGTTGTTAGCATATGCAGATGATGTAGACTTACTGGGGGATGATGTGAATACAATTAAGAATAATGCTAAAATATTTTTCAAAACTGCTAAAGAGATAGGTTTGGAAGTTAACAAAGAGAAAACTAAATATATGCTTACAGGCCGAAACCAAGTGTTAGGTAATAATCAAAATCTAATTATTGATAACAACTCGTTTGAACCAGTTTCCAAATTCAAATACTTAGGAGTAATATTAACAAATGAAAATTATATTAAAGAGGAAATAAAAAGTAGGCTTAATTCAGGAAATGCATGTTACTTCTCTCTTCATGAACTTTTGTCTTCTCGTTTAATATCTAAGAAACTAAAAGTTAAAATATACAAAACAGTAATTTTGCCTGTAGTATTATATGGGTGTGAAACTTCGTCCCTTACATTGAAAGAGGAACATAAATTGAGAGTATTTGAAAATAGGATCCTTAGGAAAATATTTGGACCTAAAAGGGATGAGGAGACAGGTGAGTGGAGAAGGTTACATAATTTAGAAGTACATAATTTGTATTCATGTCCAGATATTATTAGAATAATTAAATCAAGAAGACTTAGGTGGGCAGGCCATGTGGCACGAATGGGAGAGGAAAGAGGAGTTTACAGGATTCTTGTTGGGAAACCTGATGGTAAGAGACCAGTAGGAAGGCCAAGACGAAGATGGAGGGACAATGTCGAGATGGACCTAAGGGAAATCGGTAGGGATGGAAAAGAGTATATAGATATTGCTCAAGATAGGGACAGATGGAAGGACTGTGTTGCTGCAGCCATGAACCTTCGGGTTTAAGAAGGCTAGAGAGTTAGTTAGTTAGTTAAGTGAAATAGACGAAATAACAAGCGTAAAGAGACACAGTGCTCTGGCGGAATCAAGAAACTCCGAAGGTCAGTTTGTGAGTCCATTACTAATTCATCACGTTGTGCCACCGACACCTAATAGTAATAGATGTTTACATATTTTTGTTCTTTGTGAATTGATGAACTTCGACAGAATAGTCAATTTGTGAGCAAGGGGAGTTTATTTCGTTATATTCTTGTATTTGAGTGCTTCCAATCATTACTTGGTTGTAACCAAGAAGTCCCTGACTCAGTCCATTCCTTATCGGCCACATGTTTTGTAGTTATGACCTCACAAAAAAACTGAACGTCCAGGTCCTATTCACCTATGTGAATAAATTAGATTTCGAACCAATATCTTATTATCCTGTGTCATTGATCGCCAAATTTTTAACTATTATTCGAATTATGGAATTACACTATTTTTAGGTAGAATTGTTTTTGTATTTGTATACATGCATTATTTTGAGCATCTGTTATTGCTCCCATACGTTATGTCATGATATGAAATTAGGAATATGATATTGTTATTATTAGTAGGAGTCGTAGTAGATTCGATTTTATTAAATCAATAACAAGGAATGGCAAATTTAAATTTAAGAAAAAAGTATTATTATTCCCAATGAATTGGTGGAAATCTCTAATGTTCAACAATAGTCTTTGCTACATTAGATAATTCACGTCAAAATCTTACTAATGGTATTGTATTCTTATTGTTTCCGTAATCTACTCTTGGCGTGAAATCTGTGAACATGATTGTATTAACCACGTTAATTTTACTTGGTGGGATTGAATTAAATGGCAGGATAGAATTCGTGCTTTATCCGCATATCATCGACGGCATACCAGCCATTTAAAATCAGTCGCTTCAGCTGCATAGCAGAATTCTTTACGTGCTATGTTGATTTAGTGGGTGATTCGGAGAAACTTTAAATCGCTGTGGTCCGTACACTCCAGAAATCAATTCCAGCTCAAACCACTGGGGATTTGTCGCGGATAAAGCCCGCCTGAGATTTGAGGTGTTTTATGTTCTGTTGGAAATGAAATATGACTCCAAGAACCTCAACCTTAAACAGGGGAAATAGGAATCGGAAATATCATGCAGTGCTCTTAATACTTTAAAACAATAATATAAATGTGTACCTTAATATTCAGTTTAAAATTAAATTATTACAAGAAATGCAAGGTGTTTATTTAAAGAAACAAGGATTTTTTTCGAATGCCGCGAACATTTCCATAACTATAGTTGATATAACTTATCAACGGCTTCTTTTCAGCATAGATATGGTGGACACGGCCTCTCACAGAATTTCACTTGTACTTGCTTAAACATAAAGTCCAGCAGCATGAGTACGCACATGCTTGCTACACTGGCACTTCTTTGCACATGGGAGACAAATCAAGGAATGTTCTCTCTCCGGCCAGAACACAATAATCTTCTGTTGAATTTGAATTCTTGCTCTGAATTTGAGTCGTATATTAACAAGGCGACAGGAGAGACATGTCTTACCTCGGTAGAGACGAGCCCGTTGCACTTGACCATAGGGTATATTTGGTATTTTTCATGGATTGACTAACGAGGTATTTATAGACCAAGAATTGGAGTTCTGAAAACTAATCAAACGATTCATTGTTAATGGAATTCTTTCTAAACCCACTCTCTCCCTAATCTCTCATCCATCAAAAATTAATGCACTAAATACAATTCAAAAGACACTTTTGTGGTACAGTCCTTTTTAAATTTTAATCTCGCTTACCACCAAGCACAGAAACGTTTTTTAATGTTATTATAATACTATAGTTTAATAATAATTCTGTTAATACTAATAATAAAAATAATAACAGGGCCTCCCTGGTTCCGCAGTGTGCAACACTGTCGCCTTGTAACCAAGGTGTCCTGTCTTCGATCCGTGGTGTAGGCTCATTGAGCAGGAGTTCGGATCCCAGTTTAAACTGTAGGACTAGTCCCCGATAATCCTATCTGACTATAAAATAGATTTGAAACAAACTTAATTTATTAAAAAAGATATTATTATTATACATTTCAATTCAGTTGTTCTTGTTTGCGTTTTTTATCTTCAGTCATATTCTTTACCAACTGCAAGCTTTTGATCCGAATGATGATAACGTAACATGAAAACAAGTTGCAACTGGAAATACGCAACACTTCAATAGCTGTAAGTTGACAACAGGAGAATCAAAAACACGGCAAAATACTCTAGTATCACAGGAATCTGTGCTAGACCCTAGACCACGAAGCTGGAAATTTGCCCAGAGTATACTTTTGTCTTTTCTTGTTTATTGGCATGGCCTCCCAGATGACGCAGTGGTAGCTTCGTCGCCTTGTAATCAAGGGGTCCCGGGTTCGAAACCCGGTGGAGGCACATAGTGGTTCGGACCCCACTTTAAACTGTAGGTCCAGTCGCGATTAGTCTTACTGTGCATAAAGTGGACTTTAAACACCAATTAAATCAATCAATCAATCTTGTTTATTGGTTGTTATTTTTATTATTGTTGCAATAAAGAAATGTTCTTCTATGAATTACAAATTTGGTGAAGCCCAGAACTTTATAGTGGAAATATTTTACACATTAAGAGAGATTACTTGCGAGTTTGCTTACGTAAGACACTGCAAGGGCCGAGCGGTTCCCGTCCAACGAGCTGAACGCACGGCTTTGAATAAGTCGTTCTTGGAAGACAGTTATTGCCTTTCTTAGGCTGTGCTCCCGAAGGCTCGTGGCTCTTCCACGAAATATCGACCATGCAATTACAGGCGACATATGCGGAAGCAGTTGGCCACCGAGATATTATTCCAAGGGTCTTCATTGCATCGCCACTCGAAGCTATTTTTTATTCGGAAAACGACCTTTTAAAGTTTTACGAGGGAAGGACACAAGTTTCGGTCCCAGGATGTGTCATTTTCTGTTGCGGCTTTGGTTTATTTTTTTCACTAAAATAACGCTCAGCGGAAGTTTATGCTTCGAAGAATGACATGAGATTATCATTCAGTGTGCATTTGTCTCATTGCTTCATTCCTCTTATGATTGGTTACCTTCTTTTGGTATCATAAGTTTAACCTTGTTTGCATAACCTGGATAAGAACAATCATGACCTCTCATTGATATATATATTTATCCTTCATCTACATTTGCCATCAAAATAACTAGAATAGTTAGAAATATAACTATATTATATCACTGGAATCTCTGGAGCAAGGCTGCGCATAACGGTAGATGAGGGGAGAAACCGAGTGGGCGGAGCGAAGCAGCACACGCTGCTGCAAGGGCTAGTAACTGCCGTCGCTTTCCCTCTCCAAGCAATCTCGTTCCCTCTCACGTGTTCATTGATTGATTGACTTCGATATTTTACTGCGCTTTTTGTGCCACTTTTGGCTAATTTGCGAAGATGGGGATGAGTGATGATATGATGAAATTGATGAATGAACACTCACAAACATCCATGCCCAGGCCGGGATTCGAACCCGGGACGTATTCATTTGTCGAGCCTTCCCGAGTCCCTACTTGAGCAGAGGCTTGTTTTCGTTCACTCGCTCCAGAGAATCTCGGAACAGAGTATAGATGACGAGGAATATTTGAATCGTTCTGTTAACAGAGTGAATTAGGCTTAAAAGTGGAGTCTGTGGTAGAGCTGTATTCTCAATCTCGCCATTCGAGATCTCAGGTTCGACTCCTGGCGTGCTCACCAGTTTCATCTAATCAACTAATTTTAATATAATCATAATAAATAAGAAAAATAAAAAATGCATCAGGCTTACTTTGATGAAGTAACGTACTTAGAGGGTGGTGTAGCCCCCGTAATATTTTTGGTTGTAAAAGGATTGAAATGTAACTGATCCTGCATTATTTGTAACTGGATTAACAATGTAATAACATTTACCCAGAAAATTATTGGAATTGGGCCTCCCGATGGCTCATTCGCCATCATTAGAAACAATAGGTCCCAGGATCGATTTCCGGTGGAGACAGATTGCAAATTGATTTACGTCCCACCTTAAACTGTAGGTTCAGTACCGATTAGGCCATATGGGTTTAAATAGGGCTTAAGACGTATAAACGTTGACTTTGCTTTGTGTGGAAGAGTAGATTTATAAATGTAAGTGCATTTACACATTTGTATTTGTATTTTTGGTTAGAGTTTTCTAGATTAATCGTGACGATGATGATGGATTGAATGAAAGAGTTAAGGTAACAAATAAATGTCCCTCTTATCCATGATGCGAACTTTATAATCCAAAATAGCTTAATTTAGCATAAAATCATGAAACGTGAACATTACTGTCAGGGTGTGTACCGAGTCCGTATATGTCTCCTGTTGTTTTTGAATGCATATATTTGTTTTTATTCTTAGGTGTACTATAGAATGCAATTTTTGTGATTGGGCAAAAGAACAGGGTGGCTACATACCGGGAATTCCTTGAATTCCGCGAAATCTGCGTGAATTATTGGCTCCAGGAATTATGTGTGAATTCTGCTTGAATTTTTCCCCGTAGACGTGAAAAATTGCAACTTTTATTAATCCAAATCCAATTGAACTTATACATGTTTATAAATGTCCTGATGTAAGTTTTTCACAGTTAAGCATTATTTCTATCAAGGAAGGATAAGAAAGCTGCGTGGAAAATAAAACAGAATTTTCTCAGTCCGTTTAATGTGAGAGTGTTCCATGCAGAACAATCTATCTGACAGACGTAATATTATTGCAAGATAAGATATCTTGAAGATGATTAGGTAATTTTTAGTTTGAAAATCTTATACAATTAACAAATTGTCGTAGATTATAGAACATATACCGTAACATTTGTGACTTGTTTTTGTAGATGTATTTCGAGTCTGAGTATGTGAAATGGCAAATGTAAACTCTGCACCTTAAATTAAGTAATTGATTTGAATTAGAATTTTTTGATTCATTGGAATCACTCAGACCCTTTATATTGTTCATATATTTGTGTGTGTTGCACGTGTGTGGGTGGTGAGAGGCGATAATACGGTAGGTTGAAATAGAGAAAATATGTGCTTGTAGCCTTGAATTTTTGGTAAATTCGCCTGGAAAATCGGGAATTATACTTGCATTTTATCATGATCCTAGAGTGGCCATCGTGTAGTCGGTAGGGTTTCGGACTCAGAGCTTCACTTGTATGTGGGTACAACTTGGAGGACGGAGGTAGCCGGAGCGGAGTGCCGATTACACCATTTCTACTACGTTAAGATCGGAATGTGTTGAACCTTACATTTTTATATTTGTCTTATTTTTCGTCGCTTTTTCCTATTTTACGCTAAACACGACTATGAAGATTAATGATTAGATGAAACTATTGAAAGGATATTCATAAAGGAACGGTCATGTCCAGGGAAGGACTCGAACCACGAACCTTGAGTGGCGAGAGAATGTGTTGATCTCTACCAGGACAATCACTATGTGGTTTCATTGTATGCCAGCCTCCGTGGCGAAGTGGTTAGAACGCCGCGCTACGACGTCAGGGGTCCCGGGTTCGAATCCCGACCTGCGCATGGGTGTCTGCGAGTGTCCTTTCGTCAATTTCATCGCTTCATCACTCTTCCTCATATTCGCGATTAGCTAAATGCGGTAGAATTCGAAGTAAAATAAATCAAATCAATCAATCAATCAGTTTCAGTGTACGTTGCTGGGTGCACCAGACAACTCTACTTTCTTGAGCACCCTCCTTTTGTTGTTAACTCGTAGCGTGAGATGTGCAAATCAAATAGATGCTCTGCTTAGTTCCTTCAGCGATGAAATATTTCCCCAGCAGCCGAATTTCTAGAAGCAAACCTCCAGTTATTCATTATTCCAAGCTCGTCCCTATATTAGCATGGAAAGTCATTCTTCTACCGCTCTTCGTTTACACAGCCCTTTGGAGTTTATCAATGGCTCTGTCGTCGCATACCTTTTACCCATCGGAGAGTTGATAATATTTACAATACTTAATAGAACTATAAAACATACCGTGTTTGCGAATGCCACGGTCGACTAACATATGTGATGTGCACACACACTGGAGGAAGTACTGACACTTGGAGAAATTGAATTTATCATTTTAACAGAATGATTTCATAGTCCGATTTCTACAAGTAAAATTTCCTTCAGCCAGAGCTTTACCTAGTTTTGTTTTTTATTCGGAGTTCGAATTTGAAAAGTTCAAACCATGATGATGACAACTGTTGAAGAGCTAGGCCACTTTTATGACCCCAAAAGTGAAATAACTTTTTTATGTATATTAAAATAGTGGTTGGTCATGTTTTGTCAAAGTTTCCTTTAAGTACACTTTATGCGTTACTTTTTTTGATACTTGCGTTAGTATCGTCGTACTTTCTCAGTACTTCCGTTAGCAACACCTTACGAAAACCACACGAGTAATTGTAACGAGACTTGTTAGAATGGATGTATCACTGTGTTTGTCCCGTAATGCATTTCATCATACATCATCATTGTCGCGATTAACCCAGGATATAGAAAAGTTAATTTTAAAATATAAGTCCACTTTATACACAGTTGGGCTAATTGCGACTGAACCTACAGTTTGAAGGGGAATTCGAATCACTACGTGGCTCCACCGGGTACCAAACCAGAGACCTCTTGATTAAAAGGACAAGCACTTCTACCATAGTTTGCACAATATAAAACAAACGCTGGAACTAAAGGCGCCCGCTGAGATTTCTGAAAAGAACTTCATAACATTCAAATTTTGAAATTGTAGCGTGAAAACATGGACAAGGGGTGCAGCAGATTGTGACTATGCAAATTATCCTAGTGCTGGGGATGCTTCATGAGAATTTTCTTAACCGGCCCCCGTGGCGGAGTGGTTAGCACATCGCGCTACGACGCCAGGGGTCCCGGGTTCGAATGGATGTTTGTGAGTGTCCATTCATCAATTTCATCATGTTATCACTCATCCCCATCTTCGCAAATTAGCCAAAAATGGAACAAGGAGCGAAGTAAAATAAATCAAATCAATCAATCAATCAATGAGAATTCTCTTAACTGGGGAAAGCATCACCTCACCTTTCCCTCCACTTTAAGCACTGCTACCCCGCTGAGAAAAATCCTGCGTGCGACCTTGGCAGGAACACTTCAATTCAGAGTGCATTGCGCAAACAACTAGAGCATGGGTGCTTTAATGGGTAAAATAATCCAGCTTACTATTTGGTATTTCTCGCACGACGATTCTTAAATGCAACCTTAGCTACTTACCAGAGTGAAGTGAAGAGTCGACCGAATCTGTGGCCGACAAAAACAGGTGAGGACACGTCACACCCTTGTCTCTGGAGATACTCCACAGCCGTATCCACTTTTTTAGAAGCTGTAATACAATCTACTTGCTCTCCCCGGGGACGAAGGGCGGGATTTGTTCACTTGAGAGTCTCCAGACATATCAATCTTCGGGACGGTCCCGTCTGACTTCTCCAAGAGCATCAACTTAGCGCTGTCTAACATTTCCTCCAAGAAATTGGAAGCAAGGTGTCGCCCGCACCACGGGATGCCTTACTCTTCCTTATGTTCAATCTATACCCCTGAGGGAGAGCGAGGGGGGGGGGGGAACTATTTCCACCATCTCCCGTAAATGTGTTCAGCCGAGAGAAAGTCGTTGTTGACTTCTTTAACTCGGCAGGAACATTGACTGTTCCAGATAACGTCTTCCGAAAGCATATTGGAGCTGCGTTTACGCCTGTCTCTCAGGCAGTGCAGTCCTCGGTGAGCTGGTTTCTTCCACAGCCAGCTTCCGATCTTATATGTCTACACTGCTCTTCTTCTCTCCCTTCTATACTCTGTCCCGTTAATCTCTGGAGCGAGCGAACGACAGCAAGTCTCTGTGCAAGTAGAGACTCGAGGAAGGAACACGTGAGAGGAAATGGGATTGCGTGGAGGGGAGAAGAGCGACTGCAGTTACCAGCTTTTGCAGTAGCGTGTACTGCTTCCCTCCGCCAAATCCCTGTCTCCCATTCTCTACCGTTATGCGCGGCCTTGCGGGATAGATTATAGATCTTCATCGTTGTTCAATATCCAACATTCATCTCAACCTTGTTTTTCATTGTTCTAGTGTTCTCTTAATATTATTATAGGCACAGTTTCTGCATCTTTTCTACATGCCCTAACAATCATATTCGTCGAGATTTTGTACTCAGCTATATTCTTTAATTGCATATTATCTAGGAGAGCCGCGGTGGTCTAGTTGTTAGTGTGTTTGACTGCTACCCGGGAGAGCCTAGGTGGGTGATCATCTGTGAAAACTTTTATGTAATGGTCAGATTAAATTGATGAAGTGACGGACACTCCCAAAGAACACCCATCCCCATACCTGGATTCGAACCCGGGACGCCTGGCATAGTACCGCGATGTGCTAAGCAATCTGCCACGGAGGTTGGCGCTCTACAGTAATTGCAGGCTTAAAATAATTTGTGCGATAACCAACCTATATTTCCGTTTACGTTGCCTAATCATGTACATAATTTTAAATACGCTCTATGCGTATATAAAGACCGGATATAAAATTTTGAACTGGAATCTGAGCCCATAAACCGTGTGCCTGCAACAGGGATCGAAACCGGGACCCCTTGTTTACAAGGCAACACAAACATGGAAGTCTTCCTTTTTTTCAGATTAGTTTGTTCATGCTGTATACTCTGTTCCAGCTCTCTCTGGAGCAGGCGAACGAAAACAAGTCTCAGTGCAAGTAGTGATGCGAGACGGCTCCACCGATGAACACGTGAGAGGGAACGGGATTCCGTGGAGAGGGGGAACGACTGCAGTTACCAGCCTTCCCAGCATCGTGTACTGCTTCGCTCTGCCCACTCGATTTCCCCCCTTCTCTGACGCTATGTGCGGCCTTGCTCCAGAGATAGATAGGACAGGGTATAATGATTTTATCTTCCTCTCCCCCTCATTCAGGATGAGGCTGGAGAGTTGTTTGGTGGTTTTGGTCATCGCATGCGTTCTTATTTGGCGACACGCGTTGTGCGCGGTATTTCCACACTCTAATGCACGAGTTCTCGGGAGTCGGCTCCCAAGATCAGAACATAGAGCCTACTTCTCCTCCGAATCCTCCCCTTTATCTCCTTGTGATACATGAGACTATGCTCTCCTCTGCGAGCCCCTCTCCATCGTCATCTCGCAGAGGATGCTGCGAGGAGCGGGGAAAAATGGCAGCTAGTTTATAGAGGATTTCTTTCGCATCTATCTTGAAGGACTGAGTTCTGCAGATTGGAGGAGAATCCGCGAGTTTGTGACTCAGATGGATCTGGCCGTGACAAGACATGCTCTGCCTGTTCTCCGGCTTCCTGCCGTGTGCAAACTGCTACGAAGAGTGCCCCTGCTGTGTAAACGTATCTATCGATCAGGAGAGTGACATGCCGAGGCAGCGGTCAGCGAGCTCAACTGGATTGACATCATTCTCCCTATTCGTTTCAAAAGAAAATCTTCGAGCTGGAAGGAAAGGCTGGAATGCATTTCTTGAAGGCTTTCTATTGAGCACTTTCATCTTAGGGGAAAAAATCAGGTCGAATCTATTGTGTACAGACATTTTTGCCAGTACCGTGGTCCCAAATTTTCACAGGGTATGCGCTAAGTTTCGTTTCGTGAAACGTAAAACTTTGGATTATATTTCCATTAAATATATAGATTAAAGCATTTAATTTCCACAAAAGGCGTCGTTCATGTTAAAGTACTGACGATGATGTTATACCCATAATTGGCATGAAGAGACAAATTGCAATAGAGAAGACTTTTTTTAAAAAAATGAAACCTGTAGCATGTTGTATTTTATTTTCTTGCTGATATTGCTTTTGTTAATTATCAGTTTGTATGCTTTTATTAACTTTAATAATAATACTAATTGCACAAAAAATAAAAAATTGAAAAAAATACTAAAACAACCGATAAAATGCAATAATTCTGTCGTTGCTTTCTTCCTCTCCGTGGTTAAAACTGAAATTCAACAGATTTCAATTGTCGCCTTTGACGATTGATAGTCCGCCGCCAATTGTTGCGGAAAAGAGAAACAAGATCATTGTTTCGCATGGGACTTGTTCCATACTTTAAAATCTCAAAACATGTAAAGTGAGTTTCTACATTGGCTTTCTGATAACAAAAAGCAGATCTCAATTAGCTGACTGGAGTTTGCCCAAATTACAAAAATAAATACAAAAGAAGCGTTCGTGGAAGGTATCCGCATTTGTAGAGGAAAGTACGCTGATGAGTAAGGTTAACCAGAGGCTATACGGCGTATACCCTCGGCTACAGCCCTGACGTGAGCATGGGAAATACCAAGGTAGCCTGGGCACCTCCCAATGTGCTCTCAAAAATTCCAAAAAAATGTAGAAACTAATGTAAATAATATCCGTGTTAAAAAAAAGTAAGCAATTTCCCTTCATTTGAGATACCCTGCTCTCTCTCTCCAAAAGAATATGATAGTGTTTACTGTAGTAATCATTAATCACGTAGTAAAGAAAGTGTTTTATCATTTTATCAATCGCCGGCCCCCGTGGCGGAATGGTTAGCACATCGCGCTGCGACGACAGGGGTCCCGGGTTCGAATCCTGGCTTGGACATGGACGTTTGTGATGTCTATTCATTAATTTCATCATATCATCACTCATCCCCATCTTCGCAAATTAGCCAAAAGTGGCACAAGAAGCGAAGTAAAATAAATCAAAACAAAATCAAATCACTTTATCAATCTCAAAGAGCTCCTCCACAAATCAACCTGCACTTCTCCCTCTCCCGATCGCAGCCTCGATTGCTAATGCAACATCAACTCACAAGGCTTATTGGATTATTTACATTTATACATAGGAAGATTGCAGTAACAATCGAAACTGCACCCACAAGGAAAAGTAATGATAATCGATTCATAGAGAATCTCTGTGCAATTTATAAAGTACTAATAATTGTAGCTTCATAACGGTAATAATGAGAAGTCCTTTCTGACGATTTATCTTTCAGTGAACCTAAAGTGATAACGAATACTGAGAGACTATAATGTTGAAATCT
Organism: Lepisma saccharinum; assembly: GCF_977018435.1. Classification (NCBI taxonomy): domain Eukaryota; kingdom Metazoa; phylum Arthropoda; class Insecta; order Zygentoma; family Lepismatidae; genus Lepisma; species Lepisma saccharinum. The sequence goes on from NC_139230.1 coordinate 212,134,476, forward strand.
CATCTTCATATACCTTGGTTTGAGTTGGCGTTTTAAGTCCACTTTGTGCACAGTAAGGCTAATTGGGACTGGACCTACAGTTTAAAGTGGAATCCGAACCACTATGTGCCTCCACCGGGTATCGAACCCGGAACCCCTTGAATACAAGGTGACGACGCTATCACCTTCATATACCTAATAGTTTCTGTGAAAGGGAGCATGAAGCTACGACAATTAGACTAACATAGTCCAGATAGGCAATTGAAACACCCCTTAAGCCACCCCCAAATAAATTAGTCTGCACACGCTTATAATGGTGTATCAGACTACAGCCTAGGAAATCTCGAGCTAATTTCCGCATTATTCTGTACACAAAATGGTTTTACACTATTCCCCATAAATTACCTAACACTTTAAGAGGTAACCATTTTTAATTCACCAACTTTCCCAGATTGGAGTCCTGGCATAGCCATAACTGTTCCTTTTGGAGTGTTCTTCATTAATATCATCCACTCATCAATCATATTCATCGTCGCGTTGAGACTATATATACAGAAAAGAGATGTAATTAAGAAAAATGCAAATACAAAAATGACATGTATTTCTAAGGAATTTGTGTGTTGTGTGAAAGTTCCGACCAGAGAATCCGCGTTTCTGTGTCTAAATACGAAAAAAGCGACAAAAATATTCAGAAATTACTAAATACTATTTAACGCAGGGAGTATATTGTAAAATACTTGAAGATTTTTATTTTATATTAGTTCAATACAGCTTCTATCATAGAATGCTGCCAGACATTTCTCTTCCGTGATTTCATTTATGACAGCATTTCAGCAGGAAGAGCGTTTGCGTGAAAATTATTCTGAATCTAACGTTATCTCGAAAAATGACTAACTAAGCAGCTTCACTTACAAGTGTGAATACTGTCAGACACACGGCTTGCTGACCAAATTCAATTTAAAAATTGCAAAGCATCTTTAATACATAAATTGAATTTTGTCAGCAAACTTTTTTGCCACTAGGAATAGCTGTGTTGGCATAAGTTCTTTCAACAAACTCAAGTGTTCCTGTAATTAAATTATCCAACTCTTTCGATCGATCGATTTATTGATTGATTGATTTGGTGTTTTAAGTCCACTTTATGCACAGTACGGCTAATCAGGACTGGACCTACAGTTTAAAGTGAGATCCGAACCACCATGTGCCTCCACCGGGTATCGATGCCGGGACCCCTTGATTACAAGGCAACGACGCTACCACTGCGCCATCGAGGAGGCCCCGCAACTCTTTCGAGATAGTCTGACAACCAAACTACGTTTTCATTCTTATGAGGTTTTGGAGATTCTAATTGTTGTCTTCTCACTGCAAGTTACTCTTTGAGTCACTTACCCCCTGTGAGGTTGGTATCCTGGATAAAAGAAGTCAGACAAATTGTATGAGGTTCAGCAGAAAGGCTGAGGTCATAATAATTGAAGTGTGCTAAAGGTATATAGATTTATAGCTAATAAGTCATTTATTTCATTTTCTCTCTCCGATTCTCAAAATGCGAGAGCACACTCCGTGGTCAAAATTATGTCTCTAATAGAGAATTAAAAAAAGACATATACGTGCAATAAAAAACTGATCTCCTATTGCATTGCCACGAGTTTTAAGATGGCACATTTTAAATGTACCACACACACAAAAATGGAAAATACGCTTGGCAAGGTTGATATGTTATTCCGGGAACTTTTCTAACGGTGGAAGCGGCCCCGGCGCCTACCCAGCGTCGAATAACATGGGTACCTGGGGGAAACCCTGGGGGGTAAAGGCGGTCAGGGGCGTGATGCTGATCACATCACCCCCACTCACGACCGGATCAAGAAAGTGTGGGGCGTTACCCCCACACCCCCTATACGCCTTCATGGCGTGGTGCTATGCACAGGGGAACACTTTACCTTTTACTTTTAAGGTTGATATGTTGTGGAGATATATTATTTGTATTTTAATGCATCGGACATAAAAAAATATACACAATGTTTTTTTTGGCGGTTCGCCGTACCAGCACCTTTTTATAGGTGAGAATAAAAACGAATAAAGTTTTATTTTAACAAAATAAGTGTTTGTGTCTGCACGTAACTGCTTGAATACGCAGTTCTTTATAAACAGATCACAATATTTTGAGTACTACTTACATGGGTGCTTAAGAAAATGTTCCAAGGGCGTGTCAAAGTCGACATCACGTTTACATGTCATCATAAGAAAGAATGTTTTAAGGGAGAAAATAAAAAAAATGAAAGAAGTAGCGGTAGAGAATTAAAGAAATCACACAGAGGGAGAAAAGGGAAGAGAAGTGATAGAGAAAAATAATGGAGAGAGAGAGAGAGAGAAAGAAAGAAAGCAAAGCGAGAGGGAGAGAAAGAAATATATATGCCAGAGAGGTATAGAGGGAGGAAGAAAATAGAAAAGCGAGATAGAGAGAAAAGAGAAATTTAAAGAAAATAAACAGAAAGAGATAGAAGATCTATAGAGAGAAAATATAAAGAAGAAACCGAAAATGGGAGGGAAAACTTAAAAATAAATGGTCTAGAAATGAACGCGAACGAATAGATACGTTAACTGAGAAAACGAACAAAGCTAAATGGAAGATACAAGGAAAGAAATAGACAAGTACCAGAGAGAGAGGAAGGAGAAATAGGCAATTTTGCCTTATTCCCCCCTCTTTAACTCGCACGTTGGACACCCATGAGTTCGTACAATGAACACAATAACAAAGCAAGTTGAAGAGTACCGGAACCTTTCTTTCCAGAAAAAAAGCATTGTGTGTGTCTGTATATACGTATATATATACTATTAGTTAGCCTACATGTTTACCAGACAGCCGAATAAGTTTGATTGATTGATTTGGTTTATTTTACTTCGCTTTTCTACCACTTTTGACAAATCGGGAAAATTAGGATGACGATGATATGATGAAATTGATGAAGGGACACTCTCAAAGAACACCCATGCCCAGGCTGGGATTCGAAACCGGGAACCCTGGCTTCATAGCGCGTTGTGCTAAACACTCCGCCGTGGAGGTCGAATGCGTTTGCTGATCCATACAAAGGCAATGTTAAAGTACCAAGAGAGACGAGAGATGGGAGAGACTGCTGGGTTTATTCGGCGCCTAGAATCGATTGCAAGCTTGCATATTCATCTTCACATACTTCATTTGCATTTTTAACTAGCTTTGAACTGAAGGTAGCGTAGACTTGTTGCCCCCACCCTTCCCAGAGAGAACGAGATAGTAGCTGCTATGCCGTGTAAATATAACCTGACAACAACTATTATGTGTAAAAAAGCTGCTGTTTTGCGAGAGAACCAACAAAATGCTGAATGTTCTCAACCCAAGATCACGAACCTAAATTTCGTATGTTTCTCTATAATTGAAAAGTGAGATGGAAAGGCTTTGCTGTAATGTTTTCTGAACATTTGAATTCGATAAGGTTTGCCCTATTGAAATTTATATCTGATACTGAGAATATCCCATTATTAGAACTTACTTGAATCCCATGTATAGTTTCTATATATATATGGTAAAAAACTTCTAGATACAATATGGATCATTTCGTTTCTGCTTTGAATTGTACATTTTTATTTAGGTAGAAGGCACTGACTAAGAAATTCAATATATAACAGTGAGTACCAGCTTCTAAAATGTTCATTACTGTTTAATTTAAATGTATGCAAAGAAATAATGTTACATGTGCGATTCACGCAGTTCCATACATTTCGAGTAGGTATAAACATAACTAAACTTTAATAAAAGTATTTATTTTTGTAATATATCTGTACTTTATGTACTCCAGTTCTAACTCTGTTTTGTTTCCACCTACCTTTGTCAGTTTTTGATCACATAACCATATGCTCTGCTTTATGGAGGAACAAAACATTGTCCCCTGAGAATATGCGAAAGGAGCATCTTTCCAAGACGACGTATTGAAACCAAGTCCCTGAGAATATGCGGAAGAAGCATCTTTCAAGGATGACGCATTGAAACTATGTCCCTGAACATATGCGGGAGAAGCGTCTTTCAAAAGACGACGCATTGAAACCAGGTGCACGGGAAGCTAACGGAGCATTCAGGAATGAAAACGCAACAATCGGAGCACTTTTTGAATGAGCTATTTTGCGATCGATTCACGCGATCCGGTGCTTCCTTGGTGTGCCTCGACCGCAGCCTGATAGCATGAGGAATGTCGTGTTTTTATTGAACAACCTCGTAATGAGAAACACGATTTCCATTTAGCGAGTGGCGATAGACAGTCAAACGAAGAGGGGAGGGGGAGTCTGTTATCAAGAATAGTGCTTGTGTACGATGCGGGTCACATCAACGAGGGGCCAATTCATTCCGATATCGACCTTCACTTTGTGTCGATGCACAAGAGAGTGTATGAGGAAAGAGAGGGGGGCAGCACTATCTCCTCCCCTATTCCACAACCTCCATACAAGAGTTATTTGGCGTTTCGTTTCGCTCTGTGTAAAATGTTCCTATTTCGCTGCCCTCTGCAACCATGAAATGAATCTGATAATGCCCCGGGAGAAACACGTTGTAGGGGGTTCCCTTGGTTGGCAAAATATTTATGTGAGCAGCGGGTAATTTTTGCACAAAGATACGCACATATTTTGAAGTTAACTGCCGAGAGTATAGAATCGCCAGTGTATCAATGGAGTCAAAGTAATCTTTACAAACGAACACATTGAGGAGCCCCTTTGCGGGCCGTTGATTGCCTGTAGTGCATTGCTTATCTCCCTTTTTAGGTCGACGTAAAATGGACAAGCAAAACAAGGGAGAGATAGAGCAAGGGTAGGAACAAACAACAATACGAAATAATATTCATAATTATACTCTCTTGATCAAAATTGGTTTTACTCCATTCATGTATTCGAATTTAAAAAATCTGTGCACCGTTTCCGGCTACAATTTGAGAATAATGAAAGCAGGTGCTGATAATTAGACTTCAATAAATTAAAAGTCTACCTCATGCAGATTAGTCACGTTAGTAGCAATAATAGCATATAAAATATGCGTTAAATATATTGGCGCGAATGGATGGGAAAATGTTAGTATTTTAGTAAATTAACACAATATATGCTTAATGTTGAATGTAGATTGATAAAAATTAAGGCTCTTGAATTCTAGGAAAAATATGTTGATTGATTGATTTGTTGTTTTATGTCCACTTTATGCACAGCTAGGGAAATCGAAACGACCTACAGTTTAAAGTAGGATACGAACCACTGTGGGATTTGCCTCCACCGGGTATTGAACCCGCGACCACTTGATTACAAGGCGACGACGTTACCAGTACACCATCAAAAAATACGTTGAATCGTAAAAATATTTGACTATGATGATCGTGAATGTGGTACTTCAATTCTCTCTTATTATTGAACATTTGTGTAATAGCATTCTACATTTTTATTTAATCGTGATGATGAGGATAAATGACGATTAGATGAAATGATGAAGCGTCACACACCTCAAACTTTTGTTGGCAGATCGTGAATCAAGCACTCAACGTGATCGTCCTGGTCTTAAAAATTGAAAGTAAAGTCAAGCTCGAATTAAATGGAAAACCTTCAAACTTTTATTGCCCATGGTTGTGCAATGATGTTTATCAAAATGAAAAGTAATGCATCTTTACCGGAATGTGTGCGTAATGTTTTCTTGTTGGATAATAACGAAGGCTTACCTCACTTACCTCACAATTCGCGATTAAAATTATCCGATATGCCACCTGGTGAGATTTCCAGGAACCACTCCACGTAGGACACCTCGCTGCGCATCGCCGTGTTGAAGCCATTCAAAGCATGGGGAACATGCGAAAAAGTAGCTTATACTGTTCAGTTGTTGGCTCTAAATAGTTTTGTGGTTCAGGGCAAGTGAATAGCTTACATGTGTTTCCCACCCCGTGGAATCGACAAAATGAAATGTTTAAATAAATCAGGGAAAACAGAACTGATTGACAAGATTGGCATAACTGAAATGCGGCAATGAAATTACGAAGAATGTACGAGTCTGTTCACTCTATTTTCCGAAATATTCTTTCCGAATGATGATTTTATTGCCATGAAAGTAAGTATTAAATTGTTCATTATGAATATAACATTTTTTTAAAATTTATCATTGAATTGAACAAGAACATTCCTGGGATTATTAATAATTCCTACTCCGTTTTGATTAATACAATCACGAACCTCTATAATATATAATATAATAATAATAAAATTACATGAAGAATTCAAAACATTTTTGGGAATACTTAATCACCAAGGAAGAACTCTCATATTTATTAGTATATTTTCCATAATTCTATTGAAAACAATGTATTATGTATGTAATTTGGAACAGGTGCAAGTCGATTAAGTGCAAAGATGAAAATAGTTTGAGAATTAATTAATGTCCGTAATCATAAAGGTAAGTCAGAAAAACATAATTGCCATGCTAATGTTGCTGTTTCATTCAGTATAGCCTCAATGAAATTGTTGTTATTGTTATTATTATTATCATTATCCGGTGTTATTAAACCAACCAGCCTCTTTGGGGAAAACAACTCCAACAGCATGTTTTCATTTATTTCCTCCCAAGCTTTGCAATACAGGTGAATTGCTTTATTTTCAAATCATTTCTGAGAGCCCCAGATAGGCAGTTACAACCGAGGTTCAGTGCAGATGAAACAGCGACGCTTTGAAAAACCAGTGCGTATACATTAGTTTCGTGTGCGTTTCCCGTGTTATTTTTGCCTATCATAATTAAATGCTTCGCTCTCAGCACAGCTTCACCTTCGTTATAGTTCCTGGAATTCACATCGCATTCGCAATATTTAAATATAACGTGTAATTTAAACGTTTCTTCCATGCGAGCAATGTCAACTCGCTGTTATTACGTACTACTACTGAATGTAAACAAAAATCTATCCTACTTAGAGCGGCCATATTGGAAGCAACATTAGCGCTCAAGTGGTAATTTTAATCGCGAATATATTGATATACCCTGTGATATGTTTGTGTATTATATCACTCGAGTCAATTAATTTTCTGTGCAAATAATGAAACATTGGCGTAATTTATTAGTGCCTGTTGTCCTACTCATTATTAACATAGGATATCTCGGCACTACTTTCAACGGAAAAAGTAAGATGTGATTTTAAATTTCTTTCCAGATATGCATATACTGGTCGTCCTGTCGTGGTGACAGATGCCATGGAGAACTGGACAGCGCAGCACGTTTTCAGTTTTGAGTTCTTCAAGAACGTTTACGAGCAGAGTCTGGAGTACTGGAGCCTCCAGTTGGGCTGCCAGTTCTTTCCGTACGAGACGGAATTTACTCAGTTAAAGGAAGTATTCAACATGAGTGAAGATCGTGCACATATGAGGGATGGAACCAAACCGTGGTACATTGGATGGTAAGTACATAACTAAAAGGCGAGAGCCTTGACAATGTAGTGTACCATTAGCGCATGTTTGCTTTTAGACATTGGCTGAGCAACATAAGATTATGCAATTGGGGCCTCCCCGATGGCGCAGTGGTAGCGTCCTCACCTTGTAATTAAGGGGTCCCGTGTTCGATACCCGGTGGAATGATACATAGTGATTCGGATCCCACTTTAGAATGTAGGCCCCGTCCTGATTAGCCTATATGTGCATAAAGTGGACTTAAAACAACAATTCAAGATTGTAAAATGAGAATAACAGGGGGGACACGAAGGTGCGAATCTCCGCCACCACTCGCCACTCTCACTTCTTATACCCTCTCACTCAGCTATCATTTGTCGTTGGTGCTTCTGCTGAGTGCGGTATTCTTCGTGTCCCTGGGGTAAAGGATATACTTTGGAGTGGTTAACTAGGTTCTGGGAAGCGCCGCTTCTACACCAGTTTAAATAAGAAGAAGCGAGTAATATAAGTCTCGGTACCTAAGATAACACCGAGACGTTTGAAATTAGAGTTTGAGAATCTAGAGAAGTTTTCGAGAAGCATACATAAGTATAATATACGTAGAAAAAGATTCATATGATGAATATAATAGATAAAATATAGAGAGAATAATTCAGGGTCTAATAGGGCCCGTAGAAAACTGGAGTGGCCTTCAAATGATGACCACCAGGAACAATAGATTGCATGGAATAATATACAGTAAGAGAGAATATAATAATAAAGAAAATTTACAAGATGAGAACTGCGGGCGGACCAAGAAGGCCCACCACAAGATGCAGAAGATAAAATAAAGTAAGATGGACTAAAGGCTCTCCCAGAAGCTTAGGAAGTGCCTGGTATCTTCTGCTGAACAGCATCCGCTCGTGATGGAATCAGGTTTGCACTACGAATCTGCTTCAAGTTCTTCCAGCTGTTTACCTCTAATGGAAGTTATGAAGAAACGTCTTCTATTAAGGGTAGTTGGTCCTGTCTCGTAGTACCTGATCTCTTCTTGCTGATGATCTTCCTCAGTGGTCACAGTAATGGCTGATCTCAGTACTTGGGTTGATCTGCTAGGTACATTCTGAGCTGCGACAGTCCTAGGTATAGTAGAGCCAAGAGTGGTATCTCTCTCTGTTGGGTCAGGTCTTCTATACTCGAATTCCTCATAGCTTGAAATTATATCTGCAAGCTTGTTGACGATATTGAAAGTCTACTAGCAGCTCGCCATCTGCTGGAATGAGCCTCTTCTTAAATTAGTCCTCAGACGCCGAATTCGGACGTCGTCAAATTTCTCGCAAGTTAAAAGGACGTGTTCCGGTTATGACGGTATCATAATGAATACCATCATAGCATGAAAAATAAAATAATTTTTTATCAGTTGAAATCTAAGATTTAAGCTCATTTTTGGTAGTTCATATTTGTAGAAAATTAATTTGCATCACTTTGGCTTTGTTATAACTGAAGTACGTATGTAAACTACACGTATTTGCTATATTTTAATATCTTAGCGATGTAATTTGGTTAGTGAGATATCATGAAAATTGCCAATTTGTGCATAATCGCACATATGTTTGGTTTCTATAGCTTTATTTTGCTCTTTCATTGATATTTGGGCACAAACATGTATTTAAAATGTTTTACTACCATGTACAAACTATTTGAATTAATTTTTGGCAGAATTTCGATAATAAACTTACGATTTTGTAAAAAGAGCGCCTTGAAAAGTAATCCTAAACTTGGAAGTAATCCTAAACTAGTGAAACATAGCCAACTCAAATAAAGGGAAAAATCTAAGTGGCGCGTAATTAACCTTTTTCCCACAAAAATTGTAAAACTAAAAATAACTGAAAAGGGTGAAAATAAAATACGTAAACATGTAATAGATTATTGTAACATCCATTTTATTGTATATAATTTGTTTTACAAGCATTTTCATGCATGATATTTGTACAATTCAAAATTTGTAACTTGAAAAGTATTCGCAAGTTTGTATTCTGTGAAAAAAGTTGTAACAGTGTGGGTTCGGATACACTGCTTCATCTAAAAGATCATCTTGAACTGAGATGGAGTCACAAAAATGTTTCGGAAAGTGAAATTTGAAGAATTTGATTTAAAAGGAAGATCCGACGATATTTTAAAGCATATCAGCGCAGATAAGTATTATGTTTACTTTTAACAGTTGAAACATCATCGCTAAAGGCGTAAAAGGTCCAAAGGACATAAATTTGGTGACCGGCTGGAATCACATAAAATGGCAGCCATCTTCGTTTTATATGGAATCTACGAATGAATATGATACATGCATGTAGATACTTTAAATGAAAGGCCTATTTTCGTAAATGTACAAAAAGTGCTTAGTTGGGATGTGGAAAGTGAATTGAACATATTATTTACATAATTCGTCTTGGTTTTCGCCGATTGATTATCGAGCATTTCTTGCCGAATTACGACGTACAAATCTGCGAAAGATCGGAAGTAATTCTTCTTAGATACAATTTGACTTGAAGTAATAAAAGTAAAGATAAACCTGAAATTTGTCAAAAGGTTGATGTAAAGCGATATTTATGCTTCATTGCACAAATATATACTAAAGAATGTACAGAATTTATGTGTGAACTTGTCAATTTCACTTGTTCAATTTTGTTTAAATATATAGTGCATTAATACTCGATTTGGTAATTTTCCATGAGTACTAAAAGGTGAATACATATTTGTGTCAGTAATTTAACAACGTATAAAATATTAAACTTCAACTTCTTGTATTTTATCATGTAAAAGCTTGAAAATATTTTCTTTATTTCTTTTAAAATTTGAATACGATCTCGACCGTGTGCTGAGCCGAGGAAAGAAGGTCGTGATATTAAGATTATGAGACTCATTTACGGCGCCTTATGTCTCCTGAGTAGTTCAGAATCGTTTTTCGTCTCGTGATATCAAGATTGATGAGACTCATGTTTAGTCTCAGTTATTATTAAAGTAACTGAAACTCATTTAGTTTCTTCACTAATAGGAAGTGAATTATTTAAGTAGTAGAATTCTGTATTTGTTTGCTAGTTTGTTTCAACACATTAACAATGACAGAAATTGTCGAAAGAAACTTCACACTGGCCGACATAGTAGCGTTGATTAATGCACAAAATAGTAAATTAGACACTCAAAATAGTAAATTAGACACTCAAAATAGTAAATTTGATACTGCTTTGCAAGTACAAGCAGAGCATAACATCAAAATAGACACTGCTTTGCAGGAACATAATACCAAAATTGATACTGCTTTGCAGGAGCAAGCAGATCAAAACAAAAGGGTAGACACTGCCTTACATACATTAGCTGAAGCAAACAAAGCTCATACCAAGGAATTCAAAGATCTTAAAATTGACATAGGTCAATTTAGAAACGAATGCATGCTTAGATATGAAAAGGTAGAGAAAGGTTTGCATATGCTTGACACAAAGGTAAACATTGAATTGGTATCGTTAGCGGAAGATGTTGATAATAAAATCGAGAGTGTGATAGACGATCTGTCAAGACAATTTGACAAGAAGCTAGAGAAATGTTACCAAGCTTGTGAAGACAATGAAATGTCTTTGAGTAAAGTTAGTAAAAATTTAAATCAGGTTCATAGTGCAATAGATCAATTACAGTTCAAAAAACCGTTAATGAATATGACAGCTAAGGGTGATCGCTATGACAAGTGTGATGTTGATTACGAATCTGATATCGTGAAACACGTCAGTCAGTCATCCAAATTTACACCTGACGTTAATAATGATAGTGAAGATGGTAAAAATGTACATTATGTTAAGGTTGCTCCAAATAGTGACATGCTGAATGATGGTGCAGTTACTAGTTTAAATGTAAACATCAGAAAGGCTATGTCATTGATCGAGTCTAGTCTAACAACCATGGTCAATGATGTACTGACTCCAGTTACGCTCAGAAAAAATGTGACATCAAAAAATGTAAAGTTGAATTCAGTGCAGGGTGATTTTCATGAGCTTGATGCTAGACAGGTAGATTTAAATCGTGAAAGCCATGAAGGTGTAAGTAGACCTAGTGTTGGTTACGTTCCACATGACTACAATAAAAGTAGACACCTTTCGGGTGCAATTTCTGATTCGGAAACTGATTGTAGTGTCAACTCAGTTCATGATAGTACATGCGTAGATGATGGTCCGTATTGTAATACTAGACTGGCTCATATGAGAAATAAGTTAAAACGTGACAGGTTAACTAGTAGGGTTGGACAAAACGTAAGCAATACTCCTCAGATAACTCCTCCGACAAATGTTCCAAATGTTAAACATTCGGAAGTTGATCTGTCGAATGAGACATTAAAGGTTAGGTATAAGCCAGTAATTAAGCCGCAAGATTTGAGGCATTTTCCTCATTTTGATGGTGTTTCCGCAGACATTATACCATCTGAATTTTTAGAAAAAGTAGAGGAAAACCTGGAAATTTACAATATACATGAGAGTGAGTATATGAATTATTTACCTAAATTACTCACAGATTGTGCACGTACCTGGTACATTGAAAATAAATTAAAGTTTAAGACTTATGCTGAGTTTAAGACAGATTTCTTATCCCATTATCAAAACGATAGGTGGAAATCTGTAAATTTAACTAAAGTTCTAAATTCACCTTATGACAAAGACAGCAAGGAAAACTTATTGCAGTTTGCAAATAAGAATTACAAAAAATTGAAATCTATACAACCACATGCTGACGAAGCACATCTTATTGCTCAGTTATCATCGTTGTTGCCTTATAAAATAAGTGAACACTTGGTGGTGAATAATATTCACACACTGAGACAGACTTTGCAAGCCATAGAAAATTTTCAATCTTTAAAAAATAATTCAACTAGGTATATGGATTCTAGTAAAACTTATGGTAACCAGAAGAACAAATCGAAGGTAGCTAATGTGTCTATGTTTAAGGAGCAAAATGACCGAAATATGTCTAACAGGAATGGATTAAGAAACTTAAGGTCTAATAATGAGGTTGGATCTGCTCGTAATTCCTATGCTAATGGTAGGACATGGGTAAGAAATGATCAGATTTCTAGAAATGTGAATTTGGGTTCGAGGCAGGAAAACTCTTAGATGCTCCTGATACAGGAGGTGTCTTGAGCATCAAAACGGTTGAAAATCCTCCTTTTACCAAAGCTCAATATAATGCACGCTCAAGTGAAGTAAATAATAATCATCATTGTGATTTAGGTGAGTTTGTTCCTAAGTTAGGAGATCATCAACTGCTTGGTGACAGTATGTTAGTTAGGTATGCCAACAGTATCTTAGGTTACAAATGGAATATGAATGAATCTGCTTTCAGATTCATAGGTTTGTGTGTCTCGGGACAAACCATTGATGATCTGCATAGGCGTGTATCAAATGCTAAGAAACTCTCAGACAAAATATTGGTCATGATAGGTACCAATGATTTAATTAGGAAACGTAGCTTCGAACAAATGCAAGTGTCTTTCAGCAAACTCTTGAATACGTTGAAATCTAGATGTGCTGAAATTACGATACTATGTTTGCCACCTCTTCCTAAATATATGTCATCTCCTCATGAACAATTGTGGCAGACATGGAATAATTTCAATCTGTATTTTATGTCACTACACGACGAGTTTAAAGTAAAAGTATACAATATAGCACCTTTATTCTTCTTGGAGAATGACCGCATAGATAACTCCTTGTACCAGAAATTCCTTGGTCACCCGTCCAGAGGTAGAGTAGATATGATACATTGGAATTATGCGGGAATGACTAAGGTTAAACAATTTTTGTACAGTATGGGTTTTAGTTGTACACCTAGTACATCTAATGATAAAGTGGGTAGAGATATAAAAGTGCAAGCTACCGTACACAATGTCAATGTTAGTCATTTTAGGGATGCAAATAGCATTGATAGTTATCCCGATGAGGATAACGTTTTGTCCTTGCAGGAAAACTAACAAGCGACCTTTGTTTTAAAGTGGGTGATGAAGGTCAAGTTAATAATCCCACTATAGATAGCATGAATTTAGGGAAATGGGAAGAATTTCACAACTGTGATGAATATGGATCAAAAGAAATTCCAACACCAATAAATGCTCTCAGTAGCAACACTCTTACTGCAAAATTAAAAGTTTTAATTTTTGATAAATCTTATACTGCTCTCTGCGACACTGGCGCAGAAATAAGTCTGCTTTCTAATACTGTTTGGAAAGAAATTAATATTAAGGCTAGTAGACCCAGGCTCACACCTGCGGATAATGTGAGATTGGTAGATTTTTCTGGTAATAAGAAAACCAAGGTATTAGGTATGGTTAAACTGATCATTCAAATAAGTAATTTGCAATGTTACGTTCAGTTTTTGGTGGTTCACAATTTACAAGTGGATATCATTGTGGGATTAGATGTGTTATATGCACTTCAAGCATCATTAAATTTTAAAGATCAAACAATAACATGTGGTTCCGATGAAGAACGCACCTTTGCGCGCTTCATGCCAATTATTGAAGATGCTAAAAATTTATGTTATTTTGAATGTTCTCATGTCAGTAATTATAATGGCTTGGAGGATAAGTCCGAGTTCAACCTGCTTAAGTTTGAAGAGTACATGAATAAGGCTGATTCGCTTACTAACGAACAAAAAACTTTGTTCATAGAGTTACTACTCGAATATCAAGAAATATTTTCTAATAAACCTGGTTTGTGTAACGATTACGTTCACAAAATGGTTTTAGATACAGATCAACCTATAGTAGGCAAAAATTATCCTATACCTTTTGCTTATAGAGATCAAGTACGTGAACAAATAAAAATCATGCTTGATTGGGATGTTATTGAGTTGTCTAATTCAGAATATCTGTCTCCACTTTTAGTAGTTCCTAAATCTGGGGGAGGTATACGTTTATGTGTTGATCTCAAAAGAGTAAACCAGCATGTTAAGCTTATTCAAGTGCATCCCATAAAAATACAAGACTTATTGGTAGAATTCCAAAATTGTAAATACTTCACTTCGGTGGATCTTTTGAATGCTTTTTGGCAAATAAATCTACATCCTGACAGCAGAAAATATACTGCTTTTATGTTCGAAGGTATCTTATATCATTTTAAAAGAGTTGTATTTGGTTCAGTAAATGGTACAGCTGTATTCGTCGATGCGTTAAATCGTGTGCTTAAGGACTGTAGAGATTTCGTGGTAGTTCATGTTGACGATGTTATCATAAAGTCTCAGGATTTTACATCTCACATAATGCATGTAAGAACAGTTCTTGAAAAATTGAAGCAGGCAGGCATGACGTTGAAACTTGAAAAATGTGAGTTTTGTAGATCAGAAATAAAATTTTTGGGTCACATTATTACTTCGCAGGGGTATAAGAAAGATCCTAAGTATGTAGATTCCATTGTAAATTTGCCTGTGCCCAATTCAGTTAAACAATTGCAGAAAATCTTAGGTTGTTTTAATTGGTTGAGTAAATACATAAAAAATTATGCCATCATAGCACAACCTATGTATGACTTATTGAAGGCTGGTAAGAAATGGCAATGGAATGACCAAGCTTCTACAGCTTTTAAAACACTAAAAGATAAAGTCAGTGAACAAGTACTTTTATCTTTTCCTAATTTTTCACACACTTTTTATGTTCAAACTGATGCATCAATAATAGGTGTTGCAGGATACTGCTATCAACTGATTGATGGTGACATTAAACCTCTCGGTTTCGTGAGTAGATTGCTCAGGAGTTATGAAAAATCATACACTTCTACAGAATTAGAGGTTTTAGCCATATTGTTTACTATTGATAAGTTCTGTTCTCTATTAAAAGGCAGACATTTTATTATCATAACTGACCATAAGGCACTTACCTGGTTAGAAACGGCGCACACATGGAATGCACGTTTAACTCGTTGGTTTGTACAATTACAACAGTATTCATTCCAAGTACAATACTGTAAAGGGTCGGAAAATATAATTGCTGACGTTCTGAGTAGAACATTTCCGATGCAAGAAGGCCTCTTGTATCATGTAAATTCTTTGCAGTTTAAGGAAATATTAGAATCTTTCATTAATATTGATGATTTGATTGTAGCACAAGAAAAAGATGATGAATGGAAAGAAATTAGGCAATATATTTTGCACTCTTCAATTCTTAATGATAATCCAAGAAGTAGAACTTGGAATGAACGTTATCTTCTAAGGGACAATATTTTGTGTGTTAGAGACTTTCATAACGTTCAAAAAGTTAGAATTTGTGTTCCAATTACATTAGTGGGTACAATTTTGAACAAATTTCATGACTTATCGGGACACTTTGGTGCTAGTCGTACACTTTCTCAAATATATAGATACTTCCAATGGAAAGGTATGAAGAGAGATGTACAACAATATGTAGCAGACTGTGATGTATGCATTTGCACTAAACCGAACAAGCATCCGTCTAAACATTTAGCCAAAGTACACATTACCGACAAGCCTGGGAAAATATTGTTCATTGATTTACAAGGTCCATTCACCATGGGTCCTAAACGTGAACGTTTCTTATTTACTATACTGGATGCAGCATCCAGATATTTAGTGGCATATCCAGTGACAAACAGCAACGCTGTTACGGTACTAAATAAATTGTGCCAAATATATTTTGTACATCTGGGTATTCCAGAAAAAATAATTTCGGATAATGGACCACAGTTTCGTTCATGTCTTTTTAATACTAAAATGAAAGAATATGGTGTCAAACTTATGTTTACTCCACCTTACCACCCTTCATCCAACATGGTTGAACGGTATCATTCGGAACTTAACCGTTTAATGAGAGTATTGTGCATAGATAACCATGCTAAATGGCCCCAGCAAGTATCCATGGCTTTGCATTGGTTAAACAAATCTATCTCTTCACAAACTGGTTTCGCTCCGATAGAGTTAAGGTTAAATAAGGAACCTAACCTACAAATAGGAAATGTCATATTTGATGATGGTACACATCAGTCATGGAATGACAAACTGCTTATGGCTCAAATTAAAAGTCATGCAGCTAGATCTAATAAGTTAAACAAGTTGAATTGTAAGCAACTAGATAAAATATCAATTTCTTCTGGAAATCTTGTTTTCATTCGAAATAGACAAAGAGATATGGATGATAATCCAATTAAAAAATATTGTTTTCTGTACGAAGGTCCATACTTATGTATAAAAAACTTTAGTGACTCTCGTATATCTGCCTTACGTTGCAGTGATGGGATTCTTCAGGAAAACATTGCTATTGAACATGTAAAATTATGGAAATGTTCAAAAGACAAGAAAATTTCTTGGTTGAATACTTTGCTAAAGGCAAGTAGCTCACATAAAGATGTGGTGCTAAATGTGCTTGAAGCGTCATTGCGTGAAAAGGATGATGTTTCTTCATCTGTCATTACAGGTGTGTGTACAGTTTGTTCTTGAAACAAACTTGCCATTATTGAGATTAGCCAAAGTCGGTAGTACACCTCGTAAAAGAATTTAAAATGTGCTTAAAAAACTCTGGTAGTTACTCCATCCTTTTAAAGGTTGGCCCGTAAGTGGTAGTATACCGTGTGCATGAAATAAAATTGCATTAGATAACTATCATAGTTATTCAATTTTTTTTGTTGGCCTATAAATGGTCGTACTTTAAATACATTTTATTAGAGTAATAATTTAGATTTAGTTGTTAGGATTTACCTCATGGACAGTGAGATACTAAATAATACATGAAACAATTCAGTGCATAAATGTCACACTTTAGCAATAATTGATAGTTGAACTGTGATAATATGTAATTTTATGCCTATTTGTCTAAGGTACAAGTTACTCAAATTTTGGTTCATAATACCCAGGGAATGATACCAAAAATCCAAATGCTAATTTTAATGTGAATTATTTTGAGTTATTTGATTCCATAAAATGAATCAAATACTCACTGTGTGTTGCAAAAAGTAAGCCAAGAGATCCATGAGTTGATCCGAGCTCGTTGCACATGCGGTTATGCCATAGAGCATAAAAACTTGGGGTAGGTTCACGTAAAAGGCAATAAGTAAGTCCTATAGTGCCACTCAAGAAACTGAATATGAAAAATGTTATTAATATTTTTTGTCAATATTATTGAGTATTAACCATTTTATTCTAAATGGCGAAGGTTGACAAAAAACTTAATATGAAAAGTGTATAATTTTATTAGCATAGGATATTGAATGGTACATTTTCTTCAAAAGTTGAAACCTTACTCGAGCGGTTTCTTTTTGTATGATTAGATTAAGTGAGTAATAAGACATTATTTGTACTGGGCAAGCGAGTAGTGCTGGAAAGTTAAGATTGACTTCATGAAATGTTTCGCATACTGAATAGTATCTGGCTTTTTGGTGTGTTGATTGCTCAAATTAGTAACATTCGCATCTGATAAATGGTCATGCTACTTGAGATAGCAGTGTATGCAGTGCTGACATTGAATATACTCTAAAATACTGATTTAAGTTTCAATCGAAAGTTTTCTCACGTCCACAGCAGTGTGAAGTTCCTTTCAACAAAGTTTTCGTTCAGAACAGTATATAACTGTTATGTATTTCTAGTTTGTCAATATGTAATGAACAGTTTGGTTCAGAAAAGTTTTAAGGGTTATATATTAATACAAGAATTCATTGGTGTTATTCCTATAAATGTATGACTATTTGGTGTCGGTATGGAAACATTTATGTTTTTGCTTTCTGATTATCTCATCAAGAGATAAGGTCAGTGTATTTTCAGACGATTTTGATAGTATGGTTCTGTGTACAGGATCTCTCTTGTCTGTTTTATCATGTATTACAAGTATGAACTCTACATTAACTGGCAATGCATGAAGAAGTTTATTTACATACACACTAATATTCTTATAGAAACACCACACATCATACAAACTTATGACACAGAGAGAAGTTTGCTTAAGGCACTCTCAGGTTTACCAAAATAGAGATACTATAATTATGGTAACACAACAATGCACACACTATGAGATATTTTTGTTTATTACCGAATATCGAATTGTCTTGTATGGTTACTATGTTCTTTTACCAATTTTTTGTATTTTATTGGCTATAACAGATCTTATTATGATCTCATGTGTTGTTACAACTTTAGTAAATTGTAATTTATAATTTGGCGTGGGTAAGCCCATTGGGCGCCAGTATGACGGTATCATAATGAATACCATCATAGCATGAAAAATAAAATAATTTTTTATCAGTTGAAATCTAAGATTTAAGCTCATTTTTGGTAGTTCATATTTGTAGAAAATTAATTTGCATCACTTTGGCTTTGTTATAACTGAAGTACGTATGTAAACTACACGTATTTGCTATATTTTAATATCTTAGCGATGTAATTTGGTTAGTGAGATATCATGAAAATTGCCAATTTGTGCATAATCGCACATATGTTTGGTTTCTATAGCTTTATTTTGCTCTTTCATTGATATTTGGGCACAAACATGTATTTAAAATGTTTTACTACCATGTACAAACTATTTGAATTAATTTTTGGCAGAATTTCGATAATAAACTTACGATTTTGTAAAAAGAGCGCCTTGAAAAGTAATCCTAAACTTGGAAGTAATCCTAAACTAGTGAAACATAGCCAACTCAAATAAAGGGAAAAATCTAAGTGGCGCGTAATTAACCTTTTTCCCACAAAAATTGTAAAACTAAAAATAACTGAAAAGGGTGAAAATAAAATACGTAAACATGTAATAGATTATTGTAACATCCATTTTATTGTATATAATTTGTTTTACAAGCATTTTCATGCATGATATTTGTACAATTCAAAATTTGTAACTTGAAAAGTATTCGCAAGTTTGTATTCTGTGAAAAAAGTTGTAACAGTGTGGGTTCGGATACACTGCTTCATCTAAAAGATCATCTTGAACTGAGATGGAGTCACAAAAATGTTTCGGAAAGTGAAATTTGAAGAATTTGATTTAAAAGGAAGATCCGACGATATTTTAAAGCATATCAGCGCAGATAAGTATTATGTTTACTTTTAACAGTTGAAACATCATCGCTAAAGGCGTAAAAGGTCCAAAGGACATAAATTTGGTGACCGGCTGGAATCACATAAAATGGCAGCCATCTTCGTTTTATATGGAATCTACGAATGAATATGATACATGCATGTAGATACTTTAAATGAAAGGCCTATTTTCGTAAATGTACAAAAAGTGCTTAGTTGGGATGTGGAAAGTGAATTGAACATATTATTTACATAATTCGTCTTGGTTTTCGCCGATTGATTATCGAGCATTTCTTGCCGAATTACGACGTACAAATCTGCGAAAGATCGGAAGTAATTCTTCTTAGATACAATTTGACTTGAAGTAATAAAAGTAAAGATAAACCTGAAATTTGTCAAAAGGTTGATGTAAAGCGATATTTATGCTTCATTGCACAAATATATACTAAAGAATGTACAGAATTTATGTGTGAACTTGTCAATTTCACTTGTTCAATTTTGTTTAAATATATAGTGCATTAATACTCGATTTGGTAATTTTCCATGAGTACTAAAAGGTGAATACATATTTGTGTCAGTAATTTAACAACGTATAAAATATTAAACTTCAACTTCTTGTATTTTATCATGTAAAAGCTTGAAAATATTTTCTTTATTTCTTTTAAAATTTGAATACGATCTCGACCGTGTGCTGAGCCGAGGAAAGAAGGTCGTGATACGGTGTATCTATTACTCCACATTTCTGGCACTTAGTCCGAACCTCTTTAAATAGGAACCGTAAGGGCCATGCCCTGTAATGAAATGAGTAATACCCTTTGATGGTCGGAAGAAGGCGTTTTTAGGTCTTATCTTCCCCAACGGCAGAAATCCTTTGGTACGTCCGGAACCGGGATGCTGTTCCCATTCCATCTTACAGGCATTTTCTAAGTGTTGATCGATGTCCTGAAATGTGTTGAGGTTTTGACCAAGAAGGGCTAGGATCTTATTATGCTGACCTTTCCTCAGCCAGTATCTGGCTGCGTATCCCTGAACCTCGAAATCGAGTGGAAGAACACCGGCAATTACTATTACAGCAGCTGTAGCGGACGTCCGAATGGCGCCAGTATTCTCAAGAAGATAATCATCTGTGCTGCCCGTAATTTGACTTTCGCATATTGGTTGAGGGTCATCATTGCCTAGGTAGAGGATGCATAACATACGGTCGGCACAAACACCGCTCTATAATATAGCATTGCTATGTCAAAAGGCAGCCGGTACGCCAAGTTACTCATGCTCATAATGTTATGCATAGTGGTTTTTGCTTTCGTCAAGACATTAACTATGTGAGAGCGAAAACACAGTTGTGTCTCCATTAATATTCCTAAGTCCTTGACTTCCAAGGCAGCTCGAATGGAACAATTTCCAAGCATTATTACTGGAGATCTCTGTAGTTTACCGCGGTGGCTCAGTCGGTAACGCGTCTGACTACCATACTAAAGGTCCCGGGTTCGATCCCCGGCCGGTTCAAATCCGGGAACTTTTCTAACGGTGGAAGCGGCCCCGGCGCCCACCCAGCGTCGAATAACATGGGTACCTGGGGGAAACCCTGGGGGGTAAAGGCGGTTAGGGGCGTGATGCTGATCACATCACCTCCACTCACGACCGGATCAAGAAAGTGTGGGGCGTTACCCCCACACCCCCTATACGCCTTCATGGCGTGGTGCTATGCACAGGGGAACACTTTACCTTTACCTTTTTATCTTTTAGCAATATCTGATGGGTTTTTTCAGTAGCTATTGTTAGCTTACTTTTTGATGACCATTCTTCAAGCTTTAGCCTAACATTATTAGTCTTCGTTTCAAGGTCTCTACGATTGTCAGCACTGAAGATAATTAGTAGGTCATCAGCCTATGCAACTACATCAGTTACGTCAGTCATGTGCAGGATTTCCACCAGAATTGGCTCCATCGTGACGTTCCATAGTATGGGTCCCAATACGGAACCTTGATGGCACCCTTTATTGATATTTCTATTTATACTGGCTGTACCCCATGTGTATTGGACACTCCTATTGCTTAAGTAATCCTTTATAACATTATATATGGACATTGGTATACGAAGTCTTTGTAGTTCTCCAAGTAAGTACGGCCACCAGACGTTGTCGAACGCTCCACTTATATCAATAGTTATATATTTCCTGAGATCTGGTTGTACAATCTGTGTCACCATATTGATTTCATCCTCAGTGGAGCGTCCTTTCTGGAAGCCATACTGCCGTTAAGAGTTGTTGCTAAGGATTAATCTCACGTTTAAGTGTTTGGCAATAAGTCTTTCAAACACTTTTCCCAGGGTGTCCAATAAACATATCGGCCTGTATGAGTTGACGAGAACTGGGTCCCTTTTAACATCCTTTAAAAAGAGCACAAGTCTGGCCAATTTCCACGTACTGGGAAAGAACCCATGGAGTAAACACTGATTACAAAGTAGCTGAAGGTCACCAAGTAAGTTGTTCTTCAAAATCTTGATGGCTTCATTTGAAATGCCGTCAGGATCAGGTCTCCTTCTATTTCTCAATCTATCGATAATAAGCGCAATCTCCTCTTGAGCGAACGGTATCACCATCAGTTGATTGTCGTAGTTATTATTTGCATTCGCTCTGATGATCCGCTGTTCTGGAGTGTCTTGAAGATGATCATCCAACGGAAGTAACTTTTCTATCAAGTAGGAAACTGCCTCGTCCCAAATCTTAGTATAAGTAGTTTCAATTTTCTTCATTGGGAAGGGAGCAAACCTTTGCCTGCTCCTCTGCGAGTCCATTCTATATGGTTTCCCCCATGGATTTATTTCAATCTCCTGCTCAACGAACCTTGACCATGATTTCACTTTACACTGTTAAATAAGGGAAGAGTAGAATTTGGAATTCCGATATTTTTCCAAGAAGAACAACCTGTCTTTTTCTGTGGCAGCCTTTGGTAGCGCATTCTCAATCGACGGGTGGCACTCCTACGTGTCAATATACAGGGTGTCATTTTAATGGCGCCCACGGACCACAGATTCGTGTAGAGGACATCAAAACAAACAACTTTTCTCAGTAACATTTTTCACGTTGGTGCGTCAATTCGACGCTACAGCCGTTCAAAAAAGACCGTTTTGCCGCCTGGATGCTGGCAACCCAACACAACATTTGATCGTATCTGTGACGTCATTTCCTGCGGCGAAACAGCGCACAGCAGGGTTGCAAGGAACACACAAATCTTGTGAAAAATGACAAACTACCAACCACATTATTGGCTGTAAAACGAAGCGAGAAACGCGTCCAGTAAACCTAACATCATAGCCTACCAGCCAGAAGATCAGAAGTCATCTCAGGGGAAGGGGAAGTGAACCAACGATATGAGAAATGGTAAAAACGTATACAAAATGAAGAGTCAATATCGGATTTTGTCTCAGCCTACATGTCAAATATCAACAACAATAACTTTTATTGTACTTACAACTTACATGTGGCTGTTTAAGCCCAGCTACATGTCAAATATTTGCAAATCTCGTTGCAAGGTTGATATCTACAGGTTTGTGTCCAGATGCCTTGTGGTACTTTGTGCTGATAACGGAAGTATCTGAGGTTCACGTTGTTACATTACGGCTAAAACACGTACAACCACAGTAACAATCTAATGATGAATCAGTAGCGAATATACTGCCCTGTTCACAGTTGCAAACTATTACATGTGTATCCGGTGAGTAGATAAACACAGTCGTCGGAGAGCTTGTATTACTGCTACTTATATCCCTGTATTTTCAACCATTTTTGCCACTTGCCTCATAATGCCCTTAATATACATTATATTATGTGTTGCTTACCTTTGGAATTTTGAATTCTTTCATTTCTATTTTGTCATCTGTTCAGTGTGTCACAGACAACTAGTATCAGAAGGATGAAGTGGATAGACTAAATTGTAGATACCAACTTGGTAACTAGATTTGCAAATATTTGACATGCAAGCTGATACAAAATTCGATATGACCACTTCCACTTGAATTCTATTTTCTTTCTGCCATTTTTCGTATCGTTTGTTTACTTCCTGTTAGGTTACAGAACGTGTTTTCTCGTTTTGTTTTACGGTACATAATGTGGCTGATTGTAGCTATGTCATTTTTCACAGAATATGGGTGTTCCTGGCAACCCTGTAACGCATCGCTTCACGACGGGATATAACGTCACAAATGCAATCAAATGTTGTGTGTGGTTGCCAGCATTCAGGCGGCAAAACGGGCTTTTTTGAACGACTGTAGCGCCGAAACGACGCTCCAACGAGAAAAATGTTACTGAAAAAAGTTTTTTGTTTTGATGTCCTCTATACGTTTCCGTGGTCCGTGGGCGCCATTAAAATGACACCCTGTATATTGGGGCCACTCATGCTTGGGTGAGCTCTTAGTGGATTTGGGAATTGATCGAATTGCAGATGTAATAGCATTAGTAATAGTTTTTGCAATATCCTCAGCCAGTCTTCCTGGACTTATAGGATTTAGCTTAAGCTGATTCGTGACCAGTGACCTCAGAAGGTCTTGATCTCTGGTACTCCAGATCTTCTTGATATTGTTATTAAGTATGTGTCTTTTCATAAGTTGGATATTATAAGTAATCAGATTGTGATCACTAACCATTTGGCTGTCTTCTACCTTCCAATTGACAACAGACATCCGCCCTCGGTGATTTGTAGTAGTAACATCGATATTTGAAGTCCCTCCTCTATCATCCAAGATTCTGCTATTCCAGAGTCTAGACTTTGCGTTGGAATCCATCGCTACTAATAAGTTGTTGCTTGATAGGTTCGTGACAGTCTTATCCAATATATCCAGGTAAGGTTTAATGGGATCTTTGTACTGACAATATAAATTTGCCAGTACCCATCTCTCAGTCCCCAACGTTATTTCCGCAACTATACAATGAGAGGTTGAGTAATTGAGGTACGAGAATACTTGTAGATTAGAGTTTGAGACAATAGTTAGAACTTATGGATTGTCTGAAATGGCATATGTCCTCATTTTCTTAGGTACACTTACTGCCTTACACTTTTTAGTGTAAGGTTCTTGGATAAGTGCTATATCTACATTTTTCACTTCTTGAGTGACCAACTGAGAGCCCTGAGCATTTATTTGAATAATGCTTAGATTTCCAATAGTTGTACTTAGATGAGTTTGAGTAGAACTACCCATAGTTAATCTTAGAGATGGCTCTATCATACAACTCTTGATATGATGGGCAGTTATTCCTAACACAGTTTCTGGCTCTGTTCTTACAGGGTATACAAATGCGTACGTTTACAGTCGGACACCCTTCTTTGGGATGGACTCCACCGCATTTACCACAGGTCTGTTCTTTGCCGCAATGTTTCTTGATATGGCCAAGATCGTGGCAGTTGTAGAACCTAGGAACAGATATATAGTCCTTAATATTTACCACTTGAAAATGGAGATAGAGCTGATTCCAACCAATTATCAGGTTCCTCATGACGGGAGAAATATCTATATCAACATGAGAAGAAGTTTCCCTTTGCCTGCCAGTCCTAAAACGAATACTTAAGTTATTCTCCATTTCTTCTTTAGACATTGTTTCTTCGAAATTCATTGCATACAACTCGTCGAGTAATTCTTGGTCTTCATAAGATTTCGGAACCTCGAATAAGATAATTAACGGGTTTCTCTTTTTAGTTGTTTCCATCTTTAAGCCTTTCGAGTGAAGATCTTGATTCTCGAGCATCCGCTCCAACTCATTTTCTGTTGCTAGCTCAACTATAAGTAGGTCTTTGACGGGTCTCATACTAGTGATGCGAATCTTATTCCTGAACAGGTCTTATACTTGAAGTAATATATTGCCTTATATCTCGAGGAGTTTTGTCAAGAAGTATACATGCAAAATACAAGTAGATACTGTGATGCACGGCTGCGGCTGTAGCTCGGTAGACGCGCCGGTAGAGCATGGATTCTAAGCAAAAAGTCGCCGGAGTTGAAATAAGTTTTGGTATGCTCGCCTACCTCACCAAGTCGGCAGCCAATGCCCACGAGCTCTGCATTAGAAGAGGGTGATGCATTGGAAAAAGCAAATCGTCGACTTTATACATATATTATATACACACACGAAAATACTGTACAGACCCTATCACACAAGATATATATATACACACATAAAGCAACCTACTATCACATGCACACACAACTACCATATACGTTGGCCAACGT
The DNA here is from genome assembly GCF_977018435.1 of Lepisma saccharinum. Classification (NCBI taxonomy): domain Eukaryota; kingdom Metazoa; phylum Arthropoda; class Insecta; order Zygentoma; family Lepismatidae; genus Lepisma; species Lepisma saccharinum. The sequence goes on from NC_139230.1 coordinate 212,160,111, forward strand.
ACCCCAAATCATTCCCCCCTGGGCCCAAAATAGTGTTGCGCGCTATCACTCACAAAATCACTGTTGTGGGGGTGGTGGCCACAATGCTACCTTTGTCCGGCCGATGTATGTACGTCGTCGTCCGTCCAGCGCTGGTCCGTGTGCAGGGTCACAGGGTCACGGTGAGGTCCTCGGGTCGAGTCCCGACAGCATGGGAAAGGAAGCCCGGGCAACGACACGACGACTGCGGTCAGTGCGCGGGGTTACACGGCCGCACGGTGTCACAGTCCACGGTCACTTGAACACATCCATAACAGACAGTTTCAAGCCAACTCGGAACCGTACTTCTTTATATCACCAAAGTGATATCACCTGGAACTACTTCGGTATAACTTCGCGATAGTACATCAAGTGTCCAGAAACTCACTTCTCTATCTCACCGTAGTTCTAAGTCAACTGTGTCGCTCTCTCTCAATCATTGTCCTCCTACCGTTACTTTCGATTCCGGGGTTGCCACATATTTTGGCGTCATCCCCTCCTTTGGAATGACCACCGAATCTAAATGGGGACCAATAGACCCTCTTGGATCCGTGGTACTGCTGAAAGCGGCCCTGGGGCTGTTGTTCTTTACTGTCCGGTGCTGCCGTCTAGTTACTCCTCCACGCAAACACGCACTCGCCGATGAACAAAATCTTCATCTCCACTATTTCATCTCCATGTTTTGTGCAGTTATATGAATTAAATATCACCCCAAATGCACTGTTTCATTGAACATAAATGTTCCCCCCTTTATCAATAAAATAACACACACATCTTCCATACAATACCAAAGTCCCCCCCCCTTTAATAACAAATACATGGTTCTCATTAATAAGTCGAACTACCCCTAAACACAATAATACTCTTATACACTGAACTTATGCCGATTGTGATTGAAGGAACGTTTTCAACACGGAATATAAGTATAATTTAGATATGTAGATGGTGAATTTCCAAGGGGGGGTTGCGATCGCTGCTGTGGGCAAGCGAAACGTGGTTGGCAACACTGGCATGGCACCTTTCGACAAAAAACAGACCTCTCCTTGGACGCAAGTGCGGAAAGCAATGAATCAAGGCTTCCATATACATTTCTGGACAGGAGAAGCGGCAAAACGATGCCCACCGGCGCTTAGGTTCAAGGAGAGAGCAGGCGTCGGTACTACGTTGTGACATGTCGTCAGTAACGAAGGACTTAGCCTACTTTTTTAATACAAAAAACATAATTTGGTTGAAGACCGGGAGATGCTAGCGCATGATTGGGGTGGAATAACGGTGCATGCCGATATTTAGAAAGAATTCCCCCCGTACCCGTGAAATTTGGAAAAGTGGATTTCGCAATAAAAAGCATTCCTGTAGCCGAACAAGGGTGCCGAAGAACGCGTTCCTCAACCTGCAGAGGGAGCGAGCAACGAGGCAGGCCAATGTAAAACATATCTATACATACACACACGAAAAATTTATATTTATATATGGCAGAAAAGAGCTGTACATTACAATACACAAAATTCCAGTTTCAGTGGATTTGTTCAAAGTGTTCTCCATTGTTTGCAATACATTGTGTGCAACGATCAACAACAGAATTGCAAATACGATGCAGTAAACTTATATCATTGTTGATGACATGAAACGCATTGATAATTGAGTCTTTCAGTGCATCCACATCTACCTGTGATGATGAGTATACCATATCGTTAACAATTCCCCACAAAGCAAAATCGCATTGCGTCAAATCACAAGGAGTCCAATCAATGGTACCACGGCGTCCTATCCACTCTTCAAATGCATCATCTAAAAAAAATCGAACATCACGTCCATAATGTGCAGGAGCTCCATCTTGCTGCAATACAAAACAGTGATCTGACTAAGTGGGGTTGTTTTCAAGTTCAACTAACACAACATCCTGCAGCATCTCGAGATAAGATTCCGCATTAACATGTGCATCAAAGAAATAAGGTCTCATTTCACCAAACGAAGAAATGCCTCCCCCCCCCAAAAAAAACAATTACTCCAAGCGTATTCAGCTCCGTTTCCATAATTGCATGTGGATTTGTATAAGATCAGTAGACACAATTATGACGATTCATGAGGCCGTTAACTTTGAACTGGGCCTCATCTGTCCATAACACAGACTTCCAGAAATGTGGATCTGCTGCATGACGGATTAGAAACATCTCACAAAACAACCACACTACAAGAAGCCAGAGACTGAACTGTCGGCTAAAGAATAACGGTCACACGAAAATGTTACCAACCGTATACCTAGAAAATATTACTTAGCACAAGAAGCACATACACTATCGTAATACTATTATCAATGTGTTTTTTTAGGCGCCACCCTGTATATTTTTTCCTTGCTCTTTCTTTCTTAGTCTAATAAACACTAATAAATGATTACGAGATCAATGCACTTTCACAAACATTGATTCTGACATCTACAAAATTCTTATGTACATTATTATATAATTCTTTTCTGTAAAGTGATTTAAATCATTGATTTTTTAAGAAAAAATTACCTGATTTAAATCAGTCCACCTTGGTTACAAGTATAACTTAGAAATGTGAAGTATCAACATTTCAGTGCTAGAAGTAAGTATCTTCTAAGTTTCAAATTCTTGCTCATCGAGGGACCACTATGTTTAGCTAAACGCAGTAGTAAGTTACTTTAATGTGTCTTTTTCTCAAAACTGTCTTGGATGGACACTTGTGTTCTGAACTTCTCATATGTTTGTCAATGTTTACGGGGACTTTTTTCGTCACTGCTACATGAACTCTCTTGTGCATCGTTTCATGAACATCCTGTGTGTAACGTCTTTAGAAGTCAGCGCAAACTGGCTTCCACAAAAGTGTAATGCATAAGACTGTCCTCATGGGGTGGCAGGTTTGATACCCGGTGCAGGAAAACTGCACAATGGCTCTGATCCCAATTTAAACTTAAGGTTCAGTGTCAGTCAACCTGTTTGAGTATAAAGTGGGCTTTAACCGCACTTTAGTACATCCAGGTCCTTCTGAGTAAACTTTCAGTTTTGAATGAATTCCAATAATGATATTACGTCAATGATTGATTGCTTGATTGAATTGGTGTTTTAAGTCCACTTTATGCACGGTAAGGCTAATCGGGACTGGACCTACAGTTTAAAGTCCACCACTATGTGCCTCCACCGGGAATTGAATCCAGGACTCCTTGATTACAAGGCGGCGACGCTACCACTGCGCCATCGGGGAGGCCCAGATTGTGCGTTATTCTTTAATAAATGTGAATAATTTTGTATCTACCCCTTTTATTTGCGTCTCGAATATATTTTAAGTATAATTTTATAGAATCTGCATAACGTAAAAGTAGGTCACTTTATAAGGGAAACAACGCTACTGTAACAAAGGAGCTCTGTCCTTCCTCCGAATTCGTCGTCACAGCCTCATGAAATATTTGATGCCGAGTCCTTGACAAGATTTACCCCAGCCGTCCCTCTCCACTAACAGCGAGCAGCGCACCATTTCTGTTTATTAGCGGAACAGCAAGTTGTGGTTCGCATTGCTCGTTGTTAATTCATAGAATGACCTATTTACAGGATTTCCCTTTTCGGGGTCTCTTTGGCTTCGTAAGCTCGTGAGATTTTCATTTTCAACCAGCATAATTCACGGGTTCTTTGTTTCAATTCGGGTATTCAAAATTAGACAGAAATAAACCAGCGAACGTAATCAAATTTTGCTCGTTTAATTTTGCCCCCTCAACAATTACATACGAAAATGTTACATGAAGTAGACCTAGTTTCTGTTGGGCGATATAGTGTTACGACACCTCAATAAATCAGTTACCGATTTTTAGTCGTTTGCTCTGACAATTTTCAACGGTGTCGAAATTATTGAATCGAAATTGGATTGAAATTCGCATTTCGTTACCTGTATTATTTATATTGTGCTTGGATAATTTATTTTTCATCTTCATAAATCATAACAGTTCACGAAAAGCACGAAATAAGCTGTATCTTTATAATAACTTAAAAACAAATAGAAATGTGCGATAAATGTTTATTGTAATGCATCCTTCCCTGTTTTTCAGCTTAGTACTTTGCAATGTGCATGGGAAATGTTAATTCTCAATAATCATTGTGTTGTTTCAGCTCAGTTCAGTTCATTTCCATTTAATATAAGTTAATAAACAAAATGCGTTTTCAATTCCACCACCCAATGCTGAAATCATGTGGTATACTAATGTGTTTTTAGTTACTTTACGTCGCTTTTCTGTCTCTTTATGCTAATCGCGACAATGAGTTTAAATGATTATTAAATTGAGTTGTAAAGGCACCTTACGAAGGACTAGAGCGCAGATTCTTTAGTGGCGAGGTTCCGAGCCGACTACTCAAGTCTTATGCTGTGTGTAGCACATGAAGCAACATGCCCGTGGTATGATGAATGATTGAAAGTTGTGATTCTACATCACGAAAGGTAAAAGTGAAAGTTGAAAAACAGAAATCATACATTGGAGGGAACGTGCTAGCATTTGCCTAAAAAAAAAACAACAGGAAAATCTAGAGTAAACCTTACAGACAATGGCTAATAGATTTTGAATCTGCAACTTTGCTAACGCAAGTTTATTATCTCAATTAACTAACCTAATTGTCAATGAAAAACATTGAAGTTTTGCTTTAAGTCAGCTTTATTCATACTGAACTACAGTTTAAAGTGGAATCCGAACCACTATGTGCTTCTACTGCGTATGAAACCAGATATCTCTTGATTATAAGGCGACGATGTTACCACTACCCCATCGAGAAAGCTTCCAATGTGATGCAAGGAATTTAATAAATTCAGAACCGTAATTATACGTGCCCCAAATAGAAAATAAACAATGAAAATAAACATAAATGTAAACAATGTGATCGGAATCTGAAAACATTAATTCAGATGGAAATTCTTATCAATTACTGGCGAAAGCAAAACAACATACAGATCATTATCCGAACCAGTATCAACAATTAGTTTCCGTAGTCCCATAATTAATTTTTCAAGTATGTGATTTGCATATTGTCTATAAATTGAACGATGATCAGTTGTCATAATACGGCATGAGTGCTCATGTGGTTCCCGATAACCGAACGCATCAAAACGTTCCAGCAAATAAATACTATGAAAGCAACAGGCAGAGAATAAACAACAGGTGCCTTGAGGCTTTGTCGCGTTGCAGTAGCCTGTAGGTAATCCCATTAACGCACCTGTTGCTCCCAATACGTCCAATTAGCGCGATTCCAATTTCACATCGTTGCTGTCCATCCGTTTGACGAGGTTTTGTGTTTGTTGGTATAGTTTCATTACTGTTTATTGTAACGGAAAAGGTAATACGGTTACGTAAATATGAGTGTAAAACCAATTATTTTGATCGTAGTTTTTTGGTGCACTTTTCTCACTTAGTTTGTGTCATTACGGGAAACGTAACGAGCCGAATCCTGAAATATGATAATGGAGGAAATTAATTAACTAATTAATATTGATATGAAAGTTAATTAACATTTTTACTGGCTATAATCACAATTCCCTTTCCAACCTGTCACGTGTTTACACGATGATTGACATGCTTGTCTTCGTTATGTGAATGGTTAAGGCGACGTACTTGTATTTATTGCAGGGATGGGACAGATTAATCGGTATCGGCCGATATAGGCATATCGGTTTATCGCTAAAAATACCGATTATTTTACCGATCCAATATATCCATAAATAGCTTATAGTTTAGTGCCAAATTCTGCCATTTTGTTGAAATTTTTATGAATGACCTCCATGCCCTGCTTTTTAGAAAAGTAAATTTCTAAATATGCAACTTGTTTCGCCTGGAAGCAAACATTTATTAAGGAGGTCAATGAACTATTCAGATTCTTCAAGGACCATTTGGAATTATGTATCGGATCGGTAGAATGTCGATTATCGGTATCGGTATATTTTACATCGGAACTTTATCGATATCGGACAAAATTTCATATCGGTCCATTCCTAATTTATTTATTTATTAATGATGACGCACAGTTAAAGAGCTCATGTTAGAATTAGTGATACGCGTACATAATGCAATCAGTGTTATGGAGGTTATGTAATATGTTTCAGTATATTCAATGTTTTCATTACTGGCCTTTTGAATTTCAAAAATAACATAAAGAACATATGGATGTTTTTGTTACTTTACTCCACGGCAGTGTAGGAGCCTAGCACTCGGGGAATCTCGGCTTCAAAGCTCACTTGCCATCCATTCTGACCCCATTTGTCACTCCACGTCGTTGCCTTGTAATCAAGGGGTCCCGGGTTCGATACCCGGTGAGGCACAAGTGGTTTGGATTCCACTTTAAACTATAGGTCCAATCCCAATTAGCCTTCCTGTGCTAAAGTGGATTTAAAACACCAACTCAATCAATCAATCACTCCAGATTAATGCTGGGGTGGTATCTGTTAAGACGGTCACGGGTGGCCACTATCTTCTACTTCACTCAATCAATCCTTCTTCCATGTTTTCTGGCGTAGTTAACCCAACGGTACTAACAAGTCCAGTTAAACTAGTCAAGAGAACAATGTTAGAAACAAGGGTTATTAATAGCACCGTATTTAGACGGGGGTTTGGGGGTTCAACCTCCCCCCACCCCCAAAACTTCTGGCATGTTGGAATATTGGAAGTTCAAAAACCAAAATCAGTAACCCATTTGCAAAAAACAATTCAAAGCTTTACAAGAATACAACAGGGAGATGATCTAGGTAGAATTTTCAAACATTTGCAATTCCTTATGCGAAATTTATGCGAAACAGGATTTATTGTTGGAATCGCAGCCCACCCGCGACCACTCCACTTTCACTTCTGCTGTCCTCTTTTTAGTGTTGTTCGTGGATAAGACTAAAAATTTCCTTTTGATTACCTCAAAATCCCCTTTCCGACATTTAAATTCCCTGTTCGATAAGGTATCAGTCCAACTTGACAGGAGCTCAAACCTAGAACCTCACTGCAGGAACGCGATCGACGAAGCCTCCCGCCTAGCTCCTCCCTCCTTACAACGGTGCAGTACTGCTTCTCGCGCTGCAGTCCACGTGTGCATGAGAGAATTCTCGTTCACAAATACGAGGGGTTCAACAGACCTATACTATACTCTATCCCGGGAATCTCTGGAGCAAGGCGGCGCATAGCGGAAGAGAAGGGAAGAAAACTAGTGGGCGGAGCGAAGCAATACACGTTGCTGCAAACGTTGGTAACTGCAGTCGCTTACCCCCTCTCCTCCACACAATTCCGTTCCCTTGCACTTGTTCATTGGTGGAGCTTCCTGCTGGTACCTCAGCAAGATCACCATTCTTCTCATTCTATCACCTTACTTCACACTTCGATCTCTATATTTAGTCACATAGTTTTTTTTCTCTTTCTTTTCTGTTTATTATTATTATTTTCTACTAATTCACACATTTTAGAGACTTTAACTTATTTAATATCCTTCAATAAATAATACTCGTTCTCCTCCCCCTGTCATAACACATTACACCATTGCTCTATTGCTAACAGTGATAAATATATATACATTTTATTTTATTGCACTACTAGCACATAAATCTTAACTGTAAACCAAGCTTGTTTCTGGTACGCCGAAACAATCTTGGTCCACACTATCCACGAGACGTTAACCAGTTGTGTGTTCCCGCCTCAAACATGTATAATTGAAACCGCCAATAAAGAAGGAGGAAAAGAAAAACGGGGGAACCGAAATTCCGCGGATCTGACGCCCTGGTTTATTTTAAAGTCACCAGGGTACTAAGCGCCTACCCCTGAATGTACGCGGGTGGAGGTTGGGCGTCTTTTTTTCTCCATCCATTTTAATATACTGTTCATTGGTGGAGCCGTCACTACTTGCGCAAAAACCTTGTATTCGTTCGCTCGCTCCAGAGATACCCGTGACAGAGTATAGTGTATTCTATACCGTTTGCCTTTTCCGTTGTTTAAGGGGAAGACATCTCGACCAAGAGATGCTTATACTTGCGGGAACTTTAAGTAGCTTTATTATTATCATCTTCTCATTAGCTTGATGGATAGTTGCGCCGTTGCGATTAGCTCACCCTTTGAAACACCCAAGGATACATCACGTGACCGAAGCCAAGGCAAAGACTGTCAGCTTTACAAGGCATCGAGGTGGCCTTCCGTTCTCAGCCTGTCCCTTATTAGAAGCTGGAGAGCATGTTTCACTACTTCTTACATATTATCGCTACATATATCAGCATCAAGACTCGGTCGGTATTGGAATCTGGAAAATACCCGAGTCTCGTTATCGCAAGAATGTCGAGTTAAACATAATCTTGCACGCACATTGCCCAATCACGCAATAAAGTATGCTCTTATAAGTAAAAATGTGTGATTAAAGCTAGCAGTGTTACCATCCAGCGTGTTCATTATATCAGAGAGGTGTAGCGTGACTCCCTCTTGATAACACTAACTCGTATTTTCCCTGCGCGTGAGAGTAGCATGTCTTCATCCAATCACTTCCAGCCTCGTAAACTCTTTCCCTCCACGAGATAGATTGGCAGAATCTATCTCCAGAGAAAAGATTGAAGGACGTTGTGTGGCTTAAGATTAATAACGTTTGTTAGTCGCCGGTTTCCGTGTCAGAATGCCCACCGAGATATTACTGAACTGTAAATAAATAAACATACAGGGTACCCCGTTCAAAACTATCATATGCCCAACCTCCATGGCGGAGTGTTTAGAACAACGCGCTACGACCCCCAGGAGTCGCGGATTAGAATTCCAACCTGAGCACTGTGACTTTTCATCAGTTTCATCATATCACTCATTCTCATCATCGTGATTAGCCAAAAGTGGCAGGAAAGCAAATAAAATAAATCAAATCTACAATTAACGTTGTCGCCTTGTAATTAAGGGATCCCGGGTTGGATACCCGATGGAGGCCCATTGCACAGTGGTGCGGATACACTCTATACTGTAGGTCCAGTCCCGATTTACCTTACTGTGCATAAAGTGCACTTTAAACAAGAATTAAAACAAACAAAACTACCATGTTTTAAATTTGTTTCTACTGGGAACTACTGTGCCTGAAGTTTCAAAATGCATAGTGATGTCTTTCTAAGATAGAGCTTATCGATTTGATTTAACAAAACATATCTACTTAGAAAAAACGTAAGGAAGGCTAGAAAATGTTATATCTCCGTTGACTCCCCACGACCTTTATATTGCTATTCAAATATTGAGATACTTACCCTATAATGTAAAAGCAACAAGAAGTCCAAAAGTTGACCGTAAAAATTCATCCTTTGTGCCAATTTGCTGTAAAGTCGATTCACATATGACAAATAGTGTTTCGAGGAACAGTGTTCTGAAGGGGTTTTTGATCTCTAATAATAATCCGTTGCGCAACAGCCCATGAAGGGCCTAGGCGTACCTACCGACTGCCGGTCTCCCTCCCACGCTTTCCTTCGTCACCTCTAAGCGTGGAGATCTTCAACCAGTATTGGAATAGTCGGGGGGTCAGCCCGACGTATCCCCAGCCGTTATAGTAGGTCTCCGTGACCGGATTACGCTCACTCACTCGGAGCTCCCCAATTTCCTCACGATGGTGGGTTGCCACCGGCCCTATACGTAGGCCGAATAAATTCCGACCAGAGCCGGATTCGAACCTACGCCGTCCCGCAGCGAACGATCTCAAGACGAGTGAACGCCTTAACCCGCTCGGCTAACCCGCTCTACCCCTTACAAAATAAAAAAAAGTCACTTTAACTTTAAACAATTTATGTTCCAAAAACTTATTTTGATAGTGAGAAGAGAAAGTTACCTCCCATTTTTGTGACAAATTTGAAATTTGAAAAAAAATTGACTCATAAAAAACATGTAATTATTGAACCTGTACAGAGGAGTGACACATACGTACGTACATAAGCGCATGCGTTTCCGCAAAAATGGAAGTACCCAAACGTATTTCCTTTGTTAGTCTTATTTTGAGATTTAATTGCGATGAACATTAGCGCATGCCCAGCAAACAAGGCAGGAACGCAGGACGCCGATTGAATAATGAACAATTGTTATCAACCGAACAGTTCATCACCATCCGCTCGCAGCAGTTACCCTTTTTACAGTCGAGCGGCTTTTTGCTCTCTCGCATCATAAACGAAGTTTAGCATAAAGGCACACCTTAATCAGCAATGAAACAACAGTTTATTGAACACGTTCATAACAGTTAAAAATGCCCGACAATATCATCCGTTTATGTGATAGGGCGGCCGCACAGAGACCGCGTTTCAAAATTATGCACTTCATATCTGTGCGGTGAATGATTTTTTTTCAGTATATTGATCATATTTGCCCATGTGGCAGTTCGGGCCACCATAAAAACGAAATTCGCGTGCGGTTGGACTCATTACGAGTTACGGTCTAAGTGAACGAACAAAGCTAATTACAGTTTCAGCATTTTCTGATTTAGCCGTTAAACCGCGCACTTCAATGAGATGCCCTATCCTGCCTGCATCATCGAGTTGTTCACGAGCTTTCAGGCAATCTTGATTGATGTTCTCTTTTTCTAAATTTGAGAGTGAGCAATATCGGGGTTTATTTACCGTATAACATCTCGATGCATGTGGGCTTGTAATTTGGAGTCACTTCAAACAAGCCAGAGAGCGGCAGACGCCAATTTTGCCGTAATATGTAATAAACGTGGATGTGCTATCCCGCACCGTGTCATATCAATACTATTGATATAGGTAAAACCAGGCAAAGGAAGCGCACAATATCGTTGCTGGGTAGATGAAAGAAATGTAACGTTATATATAAAAAAAGGCATTTGTATAACAGGTTATAAGGGTTGAAATGCTGGGTGGAATGTTGACTAGACCTGAGTTTGAAATTTGCACCCTCCAATAATATAACACTTGCTAATATGTGTATACGAGGCGAGTGACGACAGAAGATGCTAGGTAGAAGAGAATTCCAGGGTATAACATTATATCTCGACTTGGGTGTACTACCAATTTTCTAGTTCTGGTTTGGTTGATTGAATTGGTATTTTAAGTCTACTTTATGCACAGAAAGGCTAATTGGGACCTCACCTACAGTTTAAAGTGGGATCCGAACCATTATGTGCCTCCACCGGGTATCGAACCCGAGACCGCTTGATTACAAGGCGATGACGCTACCACTCCGCCATCGAGAAGGCTACTTTCTAGTCCTGGTACCATACCGGGAAATTTTTTGGAACAATTTCCACACCGTGGAGTCGCCCATGACCCAAGCAATAAGTCTACATATTCATTCTGTATGTGCGCAGAGGTAGCGTCGCCGCCTTGTAATCAAGGGGTCCCGGGTTCGATACCCGGTTACAAATATTAAATATACAATATAAATATAACAAATTTATAATATAGCTTATCGAGCAGTATCACGTCGTTATTTCAATGTATTTTTTATTCTGTGTGTCTTTCTACGTTCCTGGGAAGCTATAAGTCGAAACAAGACGAAAAGCACAGTGTCGCTTAGGACTCAAACTCGAGTCTCTGACATATCATGCGGTTGTTTACAACAAACCTGCTGATCTAGTCTTCGTCTCACCAATATTGGAATCATATTGAAAAACCACCACCTTATTTACTCTTTACAACCTACCTTTTAGGGCCCCTTTTACTCAGGAGCCAGAATTTTTTTCTCCAATGCGGTGTCAAGAACGTCATGAATTCAACTCAGATAAAGCTACACATTTTGAAATTTGATCTTAAAACATTTAATTTATTAATTAATACAAGACAGGATTAAAAGTAATTATTTTTTTCGCCTTCCTGAAGAAGGCTCAACTGGTGTTAGCATGAATAACTATGCGATATATTCTAATATTTGACCGACTCCTCCACATGGCTGCAGATTTAAAAATTCGACTAGCAAGAGTGAAAAAAATTATAATGGCATGTTTATTATTCTGATTTAATTATACGCGTTATACAGAAAACACACAAACATTAAAAGACCCAAACTGAACTCATTATTTAAAAAAAGGGTAATGGACATTTCCGTAAGCGAACTCGAAATAAATATTTAAAAAAAAGGCTTTGTAAGAAGGGGAATACAAAAATAAAATAAGATAAAAGCAGTATTGTATAGTACGAAGAATTGTTATAACCTATTTATTATTGGTAAAAATTGTAAAATTGTTTCAGAAATTTCGTACCTTTAATCTCCGTAATGAGTTGAGTTGAAATCAAATTTAGTGGCGTTGTTACGAGCCATAAGTGTCCATGATTCTGCACGCAAGTAGTGATCTTAGAAATACTAAGAAGACTAACTTGCAGGGAAAAAAATCCCCGGGACAGATTTTTTTATAGATCTTCATTCTTCGTCTTCCAGAATAGAACGAGCTAATTCGCCGTTGGTCGTTTATCCCCGATGGTGGACGAAGACCTTCAAGGGTCCCTTGTTTCTGTGAAGCACCGGATTTTATGGACTAATGCAATTCACAGAATTCGTTACTTGCGGTCAAAGTGGAGCAGTAACTTCATGATTCTGCTTTTGTTCTTTCATCGCTTCCCCCACCTCCCCCTCCTGTCTTAGTTTTCATTGCATTGGCCAATGGTTGGCTTCGACCTGTAATCGCTGTCCAGGGAAGCATTTTCTGATTTTTCCCAAGAGAAGGGACAAGGAAATCAGGGGTCCAGAGTGCTGCAATTTCTTTGTATGAGCCCCTTGAGTACCATCAATACTTAGGGGAGATGCAGTGGTCTTGAACAGCTGTGGTTTAGCTCCATTAATAAATTCATCCAATTAGTCAAATTTTATTATAATATTTGACAGTGTCTAAATCCTAAATTTGCAAAATCTATAATCTTAAAATTGTTTGTCCGTGTACAATGTTCTCGAACTTCAAGGATTAATTTGCAATATTGAGTATATCAAAATTCTAAGAAAAGGAACATGTGCATTACAAAACATTATCGTAAGTTGATTGCAATATGGTAATAGACAGAAGCAGGCGAGAAATGTGTATTACAACATCGTTAGAGAATTTGCTGAATTTAAACTTGTTAAATAAACTGCAGTCTCTTTGAGGTCATCAGTGAATACTTCCTTACACCGGAAATCTCTCCGGAGTTATAAGCCGAATTCTCAAGAAACATAACATAAAAACCATTCACAAACCACCTCCAAAGATCAGAAGCCTACTACATAACCCCAAGGACGAGTTAGGACTCAAAACACCAGTGGTCTACTGTATTATCTGCAAATGCGGGAAATCATACATTGGGCAGACGGGTAGGACAATAGAACAGCGCTGTAAAGAACACCAAAGCTACATCAAGTATTTCCATCCTGAAAAGTCTGGACTAGCAGAATATTCAATCAACGAGGGACTCGACCAGATTTCATCAACACAGAAATCATAGCCAAAACTTCAAACTACTGGAACCGTATCATCAAGGAAGCAATAGTCATGAAGAAAAATATAATCTTAATCGCGACACGGGGCTCGAACTGGACCCAGCTTGGTTAGCGATAGTTAACCAGAAGCAAGTCCAGTGCGAGTTAGAGATTGGATAATTCGATGAACTCTCCAGTATAACTATTGCCTACTTTTGTGGGAGCAAGAAAAGGTTTATTATCCATTTTGCCTTGACTCATCTCACCCAAGAGGTTAATAGGTGCCGGAGCTTGCCCCGAGTTGATATTTTCCTGGAGATGAGGCTTGCTCGAAAAGGTTTATTATCCAGAACTGCACTTCTACCCTCAAGATGAGAGTGACGTTAGCTCTCGAAAGCTTGGAATCTTTTCCACAACTCACCTGGTCGATAGCCCGAGAGAATCTTTTCATCATTCGTTTCCAGGAAAGCTTCAAGTCTTACTTAAACTGAAATTAGTTTAGGATTCAGTGAAGATTGTGTTGTCTGAAAAATTACAAGAATAATAATTAGTGGAACAAATTGGAATATAAACATTGTAGCCAAAAGGATGCAAGGAAATGCTCGTGTTTTAATGACAAAATTTTGGAGGATGTTAATTTATTCCTTCGCAAAATTAACTGAATATAACTAATTAGCAGGTCTGACTAAGTAAAGGTTTTGTCCAGTCGACATCCGATTCAAAAGAAATGTTTTCGTTAAACGATAATTATTTTTTGTAGAGCTGAGCCGATACCACCATTTGCCGATACAATGACCGATTATTGTGGTACCGATGCCGAAGCCGATCCTTGTATAATTCCAGTATAAAATAAAGAGGCTAGTTACAGAGTCATACTAACTCGTCACACCACTAGGCACGTATCTAGAAATATAATAATAAAAGTGTTTATATTTAATACGTTAATATAATTATTGGTCGATTCGTAATAATATGTAAATTAATTAATTAGTACTTAATTTCTTCGATGCGTATGGAGTATTGTTGTATGTAACGACAGACTAAGAAACGGAGAAAAGACAACGTTAATAACTATTTTGTTCTTCTATCTTGACTAAAAAATATTGTTATTACATAAATAGTAAAAAGACGCTGTAAAATCAGAGATAAAACAGCAAATTTTCATCATCTAGCTTACGCGTAGTTAAGACCGCTAAAATTTGTGTAAAAACAACTGTCATGGCAAGGAAATTAATGTCAAACAAGTAAAAAATTGAATATTTATTGAACAAAAAGAATGATGGTACGTCCATTTGATGAAAAGTAAAGTTCCTGATAAATATTTTATGTACATTATTGTACATTAGAGGGGCCTTGTAATCAATAGATCCCAGGTTTGATACTCAGTGAATGCACATAGTGGTTTGGGTCTCACTTAAAAATGTAGGTCCAGTCCCGATTAGCTTATCTCTGCATAAAGTGGACTTGAAACAAAACCTCAATCTTCCTTAGTACTGTCATTCAAAGACGCACGTTCCCAATCTAATCTCGGAGGAAATAAATAGCCCTCATTGACCGATACTGCCAGACACTCAAAGACTGACGCAGAAGGGAAGAGGACAAGAAGAAATTGCTGAATCTCCTTCCCGCTTGTACGTAGATAAAACAAAGCTAATTTCACAGGGACCTTCATCCCTCTTTTCAAGAACACCGCAACTACCTGATCCGGCATTAGCGCGGCGGGTGTTTTAAAAACATCCACCTATCTTGCGATCACGAGCTTCAAGCAAGAATTGGCAATGGATGGTTTATTTACTACAGCGTTAACTAAGCAGTTACATGCCTTCATGGTCACTTACTTGTTCCTTTGATCTTGCCATCTGCTTCACAGGAGGTTGGGGTATTATCCAGTGTTTCTAGGAAAACCTATGCAACTTCCTGTGCTGGTCTCCCAATCTGTCACGAGGAAGAGTGAACGAACTTTTAAAAAGGCCAGTCTTGAGACGAGCTGTTGCCCTTGTCCGCTCCTGTACCCACTGAAAATATTTGGTAAAAAAAAATCAACCGATACTCATGTACGCGATGTATCGGTATCAGCCGTAATTTTTTGTTGATGTATATGTATTATATCGTAAACAATCGCTTTTATTGAATGTTAATGAATTTCCATTTCAGTAATAATTACAGTCGGCATAAAATGTAGTTCCTGTTTGTTCATATACATTGAAACTCAAAATCACCTTTATCACCTAATTACAGTCCTTAGACAGTATGCAGACACTATATTCAGCATAATTTGCGTTGTCTGGCAGTGTGCTGGTAAAGGGAGTATTTTTCTGGTATTTATGCCGACTGTACAAAATGTATCCAGCCACCTATTTATTATAATTTCTATTGGTCTGAATATGACCAAACCGAGATTTATTTTTTGTTAAAATATCCAAACAGATATTGACGTGCTCGAATTTTGTTTCTCATTTTGTGTTCATGTGTGCATTCAGGCAATCCACGATGAAGCAATGGTTGCCATAATCATGTATCATACTGCAATATGCTGTGAAGGTATTTGCTGGGGAATCGGAGGTAGCGTGGTCAGCACCATTCTCCGGACGCCACACAAGGTACCCATTTATGAGAGACTGGGTGAACCCCAGAGACGCTCCGTGCAGGGACATTGCAGGAAAAAATCCCATCTGAAATCATCCACCCCGGGAATCGAATCCGCATCTCCCGCGTAGTAGTCAGACGCCATACCCAGGTTCGAATCCTGGTCGTGGGTGTTCTTTGTGAATGTCCTTTCATCAATTTCATCACTCATCCTTATCTTCGCGTTTAGCCAAAAGAGGCAGAAAAGCGAAATAAAATAAAGCAAATGAATCAATCATACACACCCCATTGATTGGATCATCGCGGCTCTGCTATAATCGTAGACTGATTATTAATATAATTTTTATTTAGGACACTAAATAAATATAAATAATTTTTGAGCGTTATATTCAATTTTGTTCGTAACCCTATCCGTGCGTAGGATTGAGAAAGAACACGTAATATGAAAGAATTAAAGTAGTAACACGTGCACTTGCGAAATGTACAAAATGGCCGCATCAACAATAATTTGGCTGACTGTACTTAGGCCCTTGCGTCAAACGCTACTGCAGCGATGGAAATTAAATTATCGTTCACTTAAAGTCCTCTGTACGCAGGAGAGGCAGTAATTGCTTCTTGGTAACCGCAAAGAATTCCGGAGAGCAGAAGCACTCCATGTGTTTTTTACGCTAATTGTGTCTCGTGCTTACTCCACTTTGAGAGGGTTTTCGCTTTTAAAAGTGGCTCAGCCTCGGAAAGATGAGCGTCGTTCTCGAAAAGAGACCTCTAAGTGTAACGCAAGGAGCTTCCTATGCGTGCAATTGCCGAAATGAAAGTGTACAGGAGGAGAGATTTAATCTAATCTGGTCGGAAAGTGGAGAAGGAGTTACATCTCCATGGAGGCTCGAGATTAATCACTCTTCTCTGAATGAGTGGTGGAAAGAACTGCGGAAGGAAGACAAAGAATTCTTTGAAGATGCCGCTCTCCAGCGAGACGGTCGAATCACCGTGGTTCGCAATTGTTCTTTGAACAAACAATTTCCCCTGTTGTGCAGAAGCAAGATAGGTTCCGGTGTTCAAACTATTCTCCCAAATGCTATTCATCCTTGGCTGGTACTGGCAGATGCTTTGGAAGAATGTGCCGACGGCGGCGGTGGATGGGAGGTGAAAAATCCGTCCTAACTTGGCCGGTTTTCGTAAATACATTTCTGTAGATAAATAGTTGTGGACTGTGGAAGTGACACTCTGTCAAGGCTAGCTTTATGCAAGCAGATTTAATGGTGGAGTGGCGACAGAAAACGCAGAGAGAGAGGCGTGAGCTGCAGTCTGACGACAAAGGGCCCATTTGCCTGCCCTCTCATGTTGTTTAATGGGTCGTGAGAGCCAGAGTGATGGCATGGTAAGCGAAGATTCGCCAAGGTTCACGCACTACAAAGATGTCGACGCGTTTAGCCTGGGTTGGCGAAAGCTTGACTAAGTGAAACAGGTTTTTTGCTGGATTCTTCCATTTCCCATTAAAAACAATAATGAGATTTTAAGTGATGTGCATTGTATCTTTTGTAAAAGAGGTTCACGGACGTTAGGCAATTAAGCTCCTTTATGCTTTTTTAAGCGATATTGCTTTCTTAATTTGCCTTTGACGTTACTTAAATAATGCAGCCTTGCTTTTGCAGTTCTTAATGAACGTGCAAGTTTATGAAGCCATTTATCTGTTTAGAGTGTGCTTTCTTTATGTATCGAGAGAAAAAGGTAAATATCACCCTCCTCGAGCTATTGGCGAAACTAAAGTTTACCTTTTTCACATTACGTGTCTGTGAAATCACTCAATTTGGCATGTCAGAAATCCGAATTTCTATTAAACAATCGAAAATCTTCTTAAACATAGCCCAGATTATATTTACGATATACGTAGTTTCATGACTTCCTAACGTCCTCACCTTGCAATCAAGGAACCCCGGGTTCGATACCCGGTGGAGACACATAATGGTTCGGATAGCACTTTAGACTGTGGGACGTGCATTGATTGGTTTTGAAAATTTTAAAATAATATACTTAAGCGAATTAGCCAGCACAATACTGCATTAATTTCCTTAAATGTACAATTGCTTTACTGCTAAGTACAGTGGTTTTTTATATCTTTCATTATTTATTTGGTTATTCTGCTGTTGAAAGTCACGAGTTTGAATTATTGAATTTGATTTTTTGTTGCAAACCTACTTTATGCAAAGATAGACGGATTGGGATTAGACCTGCGGTTTAAATGCCATCCTAACCACTACGTTCCTTCTCCATGGATCGAACATGGGACACGTTGATTTCAAGGCGACAGCATTACCACTACGCCATCGGGGAGGGCCGTAGTCATTAAATGATTTTCTTGTGGTCATTTTTTGTAATTGTATCTATTTCCTTTAATAATCTTTTATTTTTTAATTCTCTGGAAGCATATGCAGACCTATATTTCTTTATTCTAGTTGATAAGTCGTTGTTATCTGCTTTACTGTAGGTCTTTCTCCTAAGTGGAACAACACAACTTAAGTAACATAAGGCGAATCAAACTAACTTCGACCATTCTATAGTTTCTTTAAATCATAATGTATTACAAAACCCGTTATTAACGCAAGTTTAAACTTCACAAACATAAATTCCATCTCTTAAATTTTATTTCTCTAATTTTTTTGAGTTTCTAACTTAGCACTGTTATTTCTACGTAGACCTAGTGGAAGGAACTGAAGACTAAAATTGGTAAACGCTGTTAAGTGCCACAAGAATTCAAACACCGTTTTCCACGTTAAACTGTGAAATGTGCCATGCTTTATAATGTGGTAAAAGGAAACGTGGCTGGTAGCCCTCTAAGTAGTTCAAAGGACGTGTAAAGAGGTCACTAGTGTGCACGATCTTACGGGCTGATGTGCGGAACGATGCGATTTTCCAACACTTTTGCTTTTGACACTTACAACGTTTACCACTTTTAGTCCTCATCAATTGGGTAGACATTATGCTCGAAGGCGTCTGGAAAGTTTTGGATGTTTTCTGTCTCTCATCAACATTCACATCTTTACTGGTTACCCATTTGCATGCTGAAATGCAAGGTAATTTATGTAATGATTAGGCAAATTTATTTTCGTCGCTGCCTTATTTGAAGTTGGCTTACGTGCCAGAAGGGTTAGCTCCGACTGTCACCGTCTTTGATCCTATTCAAGAGTTCCCTCTCGAGAAGTTTTTCAACTTGCTCACACTAAACTAATTCTGTCTCCAGTATCCACTTTAGACGGTAGTTCATCGTCTACATTGCGAGGTCCGTGAACGGTTCTTAGTTTTACTTCTTAGTCTCCTTTCTGCCTTGGTCCATAATGCAGCCAGTTTACCTTTTCTCGGCAGTCACACGACACAAATTATGAGCTGATGCATTTTAACAACTCAACTCAAATGTGCCCCTTTCCTCGAGTCTTTCGTTTCATTTGTTGCATTTTTTCATGTTGTGGAAAAAGCGAGGGTAAACATGTTTAAAAATACTGGTGCTTTCGTAAAACAAAAGTAGTTCACTCTTTAAACCCTTGTAAGTACACCTACTGGTGCCATAGCACGATAGATGACATTTCACATATGTATCGTAGTTGAAGAGACAATACACCTACTTTGTTTATCTTCTATTGATCTTAAGCACGACGTGCATTTTCTACGTATTATCTGTAGCACAAACCTCCATACCAAATGGATCACGCATGGACCATGAGATATTTATTAATTTAAATACACAAGTAGTTACCACAAAAGTCATAAATAGACATGAGGCTTTAATCATCTTAACACCATTGAGTACAGCAAATACATTGAAAAGATTTGAGGTCGCAGGATCACAGAAGAGTGTCTTATAATTGGTACGAAAAGTTCCCACAGTTAACCCTTTCCCAACTAGAGATCAGGGTTTGAAAGGCCATGGCGCGTATCCCTGGAACACACTGCTCATTTTATTATGTTAATAAAATTCAATATAATAAATAAAATTTAATTGAATTATTACAATAAACGAAAAGATTCTCTCGGGCTATCGACCAGGTAAGTTGTGGAAATGATTCCAAGCTTTCGAGAGATTACGCCCCTCTCATCTTCAGGGAAGACTCATCTGGTCGATAGCCCGAGAGAATCTTTTCGTCATTCGTCGCCAGGAAACCTACAAGGCTTACTTCTATTACAATAAAGGTTTGGAGTTGTCGAATTCATTGATGATAAACCCGTACTTCAACACATGCATATCAAAGACAATTGCCGAGATTTTTTAAATGCAAGTATTTTAGATAAACATTTCAAGTAACAAGGAAAAAAAAATGTTTCAAACTATTGTTGAACGTTAAACTAAAATTCGCAATTCTGATAAATTCCAGGTTATTTTTAATCAGGTCCAGAGTACTCCATGGTAGTCTCTTCCGTCATCACACGTATTTATCTTTTTCTTCTTTCTTGAGTCTCTGGTCGTTTTTCTCAACTTCAATTCTGAGGTCTCTTTTCACGGTATTGTAATTTACCGTTCCTCCACATGCGTCTTTTCCGTGTTCTCTTTCGCATCGAGTTGTGTTCCCTTCTTCCATTTCTCGAGGAAGACGCTTTGGCAATGCAGCGGAGGGAGGAGAAAAGAAAGCCCATCCGAGGCTTCGTTTGGCGAACGTGGGATCTGTCTGAAATGAGCGCTATTCTTCATCGTTGACGGAGAGACTAGGAGCAGCAGCCCAGATTTGAGACTCCCATTGATCACAAGCATGCGGTAGTAGACTTGATCCCTCCCATCAATATCAGTTTAACAGTTGAAACTAGTCGGCATCCTCCTTTGCTTCCAATGGGAGGCGAGTTCCGGAGCAGGTGTGAACAAGCCTATGTCCGGAAGTGTTTCGCTGTGAATCTCATTTGAAACATAAATTTATTTTTGAATTTAAATTGTTGAACGTGGTTGCGAGGATGTCCAGGAAAAAACACTGATATGGAAATTTAAGTGGAGAATCATGAAACAGTTTAGGATCGTAAGTAGTTTGTAACGGCAAATTTTCAATGGAAACTTCCAACGCTGCCGTAGAGTTCGGCGACACAGATAACGCCTTGCAGGGAAGCGAGTATTTCAGGATCTAGGTGTCCCATTTTTATTGCTGGTGACTGTACATACAACGATATGTAATATTCGAGGCACGATAAGGATGGCACTGTGTTTCTAGCTCACTGCCATGACTAAAATTTTGCATGTCACCATTCCCTCCCGCACGAGCGTCTTATGGGGTGTAAGGAGTGGCATTTTATGGAGACACGCAAATGGCCACCTCACTTCAACGTACTGCACCCTGAACTGCGCTCTTGCAGACTAACGAGGCTCTGACGTCTGGACCCATGGCCAGTATAGTCGTCTGAGGGACTTTCGTTTTTGTGATTGTCTTTCATCTATTTCATCTTATCACCTTCCATCCTCATCTTCGCCATTAGCCAAAAAGGGCAGAAACGTGAAATAAAATAATTCAAATCAACAACGTGCGTATTATCCCTTTGTAGAACCGTGATTGAGAAAGTGCCTTGTGTATGCTTTCAGAGAAAGGCAAACTTCCAGCACATTTGTGGAGGTGATGTGATCGGCACCACTCTCTGGCCGCTTTTTGAGACTGGGTAACCCCAGAATCCAGGTGCATTACTGAGAAAATTCCCAACTCCAATCACTCACCCCGGCAATCGAATCAGGATCTTCCGTCGCTCTCTCTACATAATGTATTTTCCATAAATTATATACCACATTCTCGTACGACTACGTAAGATCAAGTCTATTATAGTTGCAAAATTTACTAAGCTACATTTACAGAGAGTACGCAAATCTTGTATTGATTGTATTTTTGTTATTTTACCTCGCTTTTCTGACACTTTTGGCTAATCGCGACGATGTGGATTAGCGATGTTTATGTGAAATTGATGGAGGGACACTCGCAGAGAACACTCATTTCCAGGTCGGGATTCGAATCCTGGAACTTGGGTGGCGAGATGTGAAGTCGACCACTTAATGCGCTCGGCCACCAAGACGGATCAAGAATGCGTATTGTTTTCTTTAATGTTTTAATTTTAATGTAAATGACATAGGGTTGCCAGTTGTCTTTGTTAAATTAAATGTAGGAAGGGAATCTGGTACAGATGCATCAGTGCAGTTAAGAGCACTTCTTGCAAGGAGGAAGGAGGTGGAATGGCGTTTATGGTCTGACGACACAGTCTGGGCAGAAGGCAAACTTATCCACGGAAATAGATGTACGGTAGTGTTGCCACAGCTAAACACTTCGGCATCGCCAACAGAAAAACAAATTGTCTGATTTAGATGCCTTCTCAGTCATATGTAATGAATTCGTTTGCAGATTCTCATTTAAAGTACCACTTATATTTTTCGTGTTGTGCATTATGTGTGTGTTTCGATATCATTGTTGTTTCTCGTATAATCTGGCGTTTAGTATCTGCTTATTGTTTTTCACTGTTCGTTGCTAAATTCATACAAGAACTTTACGCGAGTTGTAAGGGGTGACCCTTTCTCAAGACAGCCCTTTCTGATGGCGTAGTGGTAATGTCGTCGTCTTGCTCGGATCCCACTTTTAAACTGTAGGTCCAGTCTCGATTAGCCTATCTGTGCATAAAGCGGATTTAAAACAACAATTCAATTCACTTCAATTCAACCTTTCTCAAGACACACAAATATCAACTTACTTCCAATTAGTACACACTGGGATGTTTTTTTTCTTCAGACAAACGAACCTGTGGCGTCTGGTCTCATGGCCAGTATAATCCTCAATGGGAATTATGTGTTGTCTTTGTGATTGTCGCTTCATCTATTTCATCCTATCACTATTCATCCTCATCTTTGCAATTAGCCAAAAGTGGCAGGAACTCGAAGTAAAATAAATCATTTGATTCATTCAAGTACTGTTCGATACCCGGTGGAGGCACAAGTGGTTCGGATCCCACTTTAAACTGTAGGTCCAGTCCCAATTAGCCTTACTGTGCATAAAGTGGACTTAAAACAACAAATCAACCAACCAATCATTCAAGTACTTTTCGCCGACACACTTTGGTTGTAAAGACCCTGTGGCAGGGCTACAACGCAGAAGTGTTGGTTCATGAATTTACATCGATCTGCAGGTTTTTCACATGGAGTCCAATATTATGAATGTTCGCAGATTTTTCTATTGTGCAACTGAATGATATGTGCGATACGGAAGTGCATCAAATCATCGTCTCAAGTCCTCTTAAGCTCCCTCGTCCGAGAGTGTCCTTCCTTTGAGAAGTGAGGGTTTGCATATGAAAGGTATCGGTTTAAATGCAATTGCCAAGTTCTCTTAGTGAACAGATTAAGCTTCGTGTCCCAATGGCCTCGTCGGGTTCAGCTACAACGGATTAAACGAGGAGGACGGAGGATTCGAAGGAGGTTGCAGGCAAAGAGCCGCAGCTCATAAATTTTGAGGAGAGTGTTTCAGCAAGCGTGTAATCCCCAGGCAGGAATCGGTTGGAAGGTGAACCCAACACAAGCACTTATTTACATGAGAACTCCGCGTTGTAAAACTCTTCTCGACCGACGTGGCAAACCGTGGGCATCACCACCGAAGTGTCTCGAATAATTTATGGTTGATTTATTTGTCTTCGCGTCTTTATGGTTGCGAGCTAGAGAGGAAATAATCCATGATCGAACATCCATAAATTTTCGTAGCTAGCCCCTTAACGCAGAAGAGGGAGTCGAGAAATTGGATTCAATAGAAGTCAATTCAAAGAAAACCAGATATTTATTGAGTTTAAGCCTACTTAGTATATATTTGTGAATATTCAATTTCTAAGGGAGATTTCACATCGAAGCGACACGCGACGCTTGAGAATTTCACCAATCGAACGCAGACTATTTCGGTCTGACATGCCGCTACGGTGTGAAACGTTGTTGATTGGCTCGTTCCCAAGCGGCAAGTTGTGACTCCCCGATGGTGCAGTGGTAGCCTCGTCGCCTTGTAATCTAAGGGTCCCAGGTTCGATACCCGGTGGAGGCACAGAGTGGTTCAAATTCCACTTTAAACTATAGGTCCAGTCCCGATTATCCTTACTGTGCATAAAGTGGATTTAAAACAACATATCAACAACAACAACAAGCGGCAAGTGTCGCGTGTCACGTCGGTCTGAAATCTCCCTAAGAGCGGTTTCGGTAAAGCTGGAAGGAAGCTGGAAGGGAGATTTCAAACCGCAGCGATAAGCGACAGGCAAGACGAGGCAGCGGGGGTTCACACTGAAGTGACAGTGACAAGCGACGCGGGTCCCTTCAGTCTGTAAGGAATCTTTCACAGGGCATGCAGTGGAGGATCATAACCCCCTCCCCCCTTTGGCCCAGTATTCCTAAAACAAAGAACGTCAAAAGCAGGAGAAGATGGAAAAAAGAGGACTGAATACTAAAAAAGTATACGACTCCCCTCTTTTGAAAGTCTGGTAATCTATTTAAACAATAAGCATAATTGAATGTGACGCGTTATATGCCACAGACATTTTTCAAAGTCGAATTTATTTCACTTCTTCCAGAAAGAGTTGAGTGAGTGATTAATGTAATGTACGTTCAATCTCAGCATGCTTTCATCCTCGCTTAGTTTGTTTTTTCATTTCAGTAAAGTAACTTCAGTATAGTGCCCTTAACCAAAAACCACGGAAAATTTATCCCAGTTTATTCGTCTTATGGGATTTCTCGTCGCGTACAAATAAGTTACATTAAATGTACTGCGAATTCATCTTGAAATATCAGGCATTGTCAGCATAATAATAATTGCCACTGCGAAAATATATTTCACTTGCGAAACGGCTGAATCGTCGCGACTGGCTTTTGCAAATGAAAAACGGAAACAAGAAACTTGAGTGGTGTGTCCGACTGGGCAGCTAATCGAGACCAACTCCAGTGTGTCAGGGTGATGTATTGCTGCAGGCGGACAAAGCGAGGCCGAAGTGAGGGCGACACATTTGTCCGAGAAAGAGGGCGCACACCTTAACCCTTTACCAGGGTTGCCAGATAAATCTCTGTTCAGAGTCGAGCTTTGAAAACATGCAAACTGTGGCTGGAGAATGAGGCAGGCGGTGGGGAAATAATAATGGGTGCGCGTAGTGCATTGCATGATTACTGTATTCTGAATCTGTACGCGATTGGCCGAAATACTAGATTGCAATTGCCATCATGGATATATCTAAGAAAATGAATCTTCCTCTTTAATATCCGTAATAAGGGATATTAATTTTTCTTAATCAAGTAATAATTATTTCCAAGCCATACTTTCACTATATTCTATCCCGGGAATCTCTAGAACAAGGTCGCGCAGAAGGATAGGAGGGAGGTGGGCGGGGCGAGGCAGTACACGCTGATACATACAGCTGGGAGCTGCAGTCGCTTCCCCCCCCCGTAAATCTGATCCCTCGCACGTGTTCATTGGTCGAGCCCTCCCGAGTCACTACTTGAGCAGAGATTTGCTTTCGTTCGCTTGCTCCAGAGATTTCCGGGACAGTGTATAAAAGTACTGGGTGGTTATAATTAAACTGACGGTGTTCAGAGTGGTACAGCACGGGCTGTAATGAGCGTAGGAGTCTGAATTTAGATATGCTAATGAAGTAATGCGCTCGCGAATTATGAAAAAAAGTTCCAATTCTCGCCACCAGGTTAAAATATGGCGCTGTAAGCAGTCAGAACGTGGTATGGGTACAGGAAAAAGGCAGGAAAGATCAAACACATGATAACAGTGGTTCTGGCACGTTTATTAGAACTATGGTTACAATAACTGTTCGATATGGCCTCATGGCAACATGCTGCATTCGTAACACGGCATGGTCGACAGTTGTTCGCAGCATGTCTGGTGAAATCTGAGCAACATGTCGTTGTATGCTAGCCTTCAGAGCAGGCAGAGACCGGATATGTCCCTGATAGACACAATCTTTTAAATATCCCCACAGCCAGAAGTCACATGGATTTAGGTCGAAAGATCTGGAAGGCCACGCATCTGGAAACTGCCTAGAGATGATGCGGTCATTAGTGAAGGTTTCTTGCATCAAATCTTTCACCGGCGAACGGCATGTGGTGTTGCCCCATCTTGCATGAAACTGGTGGTGTGGTGACAGTTCTGTTCTTGCAAAGCTGGAATCACGTGTTGCACAAGGAGGTCCCTATAACGTGCAGACGTCACTGTACACCTAACAGGCCCTCGAGGTGTCATCTCCTCAAAGAAAAACGGACCAAGAATGAAGGAGATAGTGAACCCACACCAAGCAGTCACGTAAGCTGAGTGCAATGGTTGTTCCTGCACAACATGTGGATGAGTGGAACCCCATATGCTACATTTCTGTGTATTCACTGCACCGTCCAGAGTAAAATGTGCCTCGTCAGTCCGCATAATATTCCCCGGCCACATGTCATCCACTCCCATGCGTGCCAAAAACCGATGGGCAAACTCACGGAGTTGTGGAATATCTTGGGGTTTCAATTGGTGCACAGTATGAATCTTGGAGGGATACCAGTGTAAAATGCACCGCAAAACCTTGCGAACTGTTGACCAGGGGAGAGACAATTCACGTGCCACAGCTCTAGCACTGGTTGCAGAAATTGAGGCATGTGCTGCACGGTCAGCTGCAGCATCTTCATCCTCAACTTCCATGGGGATGGGCCGCCTTCCTCTCCCTGGTGCGACACCCAATTCACCTGTTTCCTCGAATTTCTTCATCATGTTCTTCAGCCCATTAATTGACATGGGCCCTCATCTCAGCCCTTTCTGTCGGCAATATTCCCGCAATGCAGCGTTGCTGTTGCTCCCATTCTGGTAAAACAACTCCCACTAGCAGTGCACAGTCTCTCTTCGCAATAGCCATTGCATTTTACACGGAAAAATTCAACCTTTTTACGAACAACGAACATTCACATCACAAAAGGTATCATCAACAAGCGTCACCAACAAGAACCTGGGAGCTCACACAACGGTTAGGCAATGCCACCGACGTCGGAATATCATACTGACGTCTGAGTTATGGAAAATTCCACGTTCTCACTGCTTACATCGCCATATTTTAACCTGGTGGCGAGAATTGGAACTATTTTTATTTTTTTTGCATAATTCGCGAGCGCATTACTTTATTAGCATGTCTACGAGGTTGCAGACTCCTACACTCATTACAGCCCGTGCTGTAACACTCTGAACACAGTCAGTTTAATTATAACTACCTGGTATATGTTAGCAAGTCAAGATATGTAGAAACGCATCAATCAAGTGGCTCTTGTTTAGTTCTCAGGCCCCTTGTAATGAAGGTTTCCCGGGTTCGATTCCCAGAGGGACGTGCTCAATTGTTCGGATCCCTCTTTGAAGTGTAGGTGCAGTACCGATTAGCCTACCTGAACAAAAAGTGTTTGTCCCTGGCGCTCTAATAAATAGATAACGTTTGAGCAAATGGAAGAAATCTTTGATGGTTATTTCTTTTTTCAGGGAATAAATGCAGAATAAATACAATTCCTGAAATTACCGTCTAGGGAATTTCTATCGCGCGTTATATTTTTTATTTATTTTTTCATTTTTTTTTTTTGTTTTGTTTTATCTATTTTCCCTTGTCTGTTTCATCACTGTGTTTAGAGAGAGCATCTCATCTATTGCTTTCAGGAGAACTATTTCTCTGTTTTGGCTTGCCGGCCCCTGTGGCAGAGTGGTTAGCACATCGCGCTACGACGCCAGGGGTCCCGGGTTCGAATCCTGGCCTGGGTATGAATGTTTGTGAGTGTCCATTCATCAATTTTATCATATCATCACTCATCCTCATCTTCGCAAATTAGCCAAAAGTGGCACAAGAAGCGAAGTAAAATATAGTAATTCAATCAATCAATCAATCTGTTTTGGCTTGTCTAGCATATGCTGGAGATCGAACCTATGACCGGCCTGTGAATTGCTAGTGGCACAGTGGGTAAAATATTATTCTTCCACGCGAGCACTCGTTCCCTTCTGACAGTGCAACACTGTAAAAACCCAATGTACTAATCTCATGCGCTATAATTTCTTTGAGAATGACAAATGTTCCTGTGGCAAAATTTTCAAATATGTCGCGACAGGAAAGAAAAAAGTATCAAAATAACTAATTTCGTTATTTATGAATTCGCTGAAATAGTCTGATGTTTCTGGTTATACGGACGGCGCTCTGGAATCGCGTTCTAAAAGTTGTCAGTCTCACTTCGGATTTATTTTTCCAGTCCTTAAAGCGCCAATCTATGGATTCTAGACTTATAACCGTCCACGCACATGCTACAGCAACGAAATATCGGATTTCACCAGCAAGTAATATGAGCGGTTTTCAGTCACGTTCTTGCAACAGCCTAGTGGAAGCAGCAAAACATCTAAACCGGTCTCCAATGTTTAAAAAACCACAGATAATTCTCCACTATTAAAAAAAAATCATCGCAAAGATCAATAATGTGGTTTTTATTTCCATTTTCATCAGTTGCTCCTCGCACAGTATTCAAACAGCGATCGGAATAACTTCATATGATTCGCATGCCTTAAAAATTATCACAGTGTGTAATTAGCTCGTATTTACATTACTTTTTTACTCGTATCTATCATAAATTTGAGTACATTGAATAAATTAGTTTTTATGAAAACCCACGAGATGTCACCCACAAGATACGAATGTATTCTGAACTTCTATACGAACGTTCACGTCGTTTTATTATGACTAACACACATTCTACTGGGGTGTAATGGGTAACCTTTGTACAACCACTCTCAACTCGATCTCACTCCCACGTATACTCTATATTATAAGGCAAATAGTTGTATTTGCAAACCACTCTGGCAAATCCATTATGTTCGCATTTTCCATTATTTAGTAATTTCTGAATACACACTTTTAATTAGTGGTAGACCCACGATCACGCCATAAAAGTTTCTGGGTTCGAGTGTCGACATTAATATTTTTGTATGTGTCCCTTCATCATTCATCCTCGTCGTCGCGATTAGTCAAAGGAAGCAAGAAAAGCGTCACGTAAAAAACCACAAATTGAGTGCATTAAATTTGAAGAAAAAACGTCCATTTAATGTATGTATAAATGATTTACCAGTCACATGAAATATGTGCATGAAATTCTACTCGTACGTGCTCTCAATTTAAACAATTTCTTATTCAAACACGAAAATAAATTATTTTGGCTTTAATGAACTGTGTGAATATTTGCACTCACGACGAGTTCACGCTGGTTCGGTGACCGAGGATGTCAAAAGGTGGACTTTAATATTTTTGGCAATTCGCGACGATGAAGATGAGTGATGATTAAATTAAACTTGTGAAAGACGGGTGTCCCTTCATTAGTTTCATCTAATCATCACTCGTCTTCATCGTCGCGATTAGGCAGAAATGTTAGAAAACGCTACGCTAAATGATGATGATAACAATATGTCCATTCAGACATAGTTTAGATAAGGGAGAAAAGAGTCAAGCGCGGTACATCATTTTGAGTGGTAAAATTATAGATGAATAAGGCTAAACTGTTTTCCCACAAGATCATCCACATCCACACACCAACAAGTGTTACGTCGTCACCTTATAATCAAGGGGCTCCGGGTTCGATACCCGGTGGAAGCACATAGTGTTTCGGATCCCACTTTAAACTGTAGGTCCACTCCCGATTAGCCTCACTGTGCATAAAGTGGACTTAAAACACCAAATCAACCCACCAACAGGTGTTAATAATAATAATACATTTTGAATATTATCTACTTGAATATTGCTGTCATCCTTACGTGCTTGGGTGTTACGTAGATGAATTGCTTTGAAGTAGCTTCACCGTTTGTGTATCTCATACTGCACAGAGGCCTCTTAACAGTAAGCGCTAAACCAGAAATCGCTGTGCATTTCTGGTCAACGGTTTAGAATTCCAGTAGCACACCACGCTACAACGCCAGGGGTCTGGGGTTTGAATCACGGTCTGAGGAGCGAGTGTCCCTTCATCAATTTCATCATATCACAACTCAATCTTCATCTTCGCGATTAGAAAAAGTGGCAGAAAAGGGACACTAAATAACACAAATCAGTACTATTAGGGAATTAAAGTTATGTATATTACACATTAATTATGCGTAAGTAATGTAAGATATCCTTGTAAAGTTACAATAAGAATTTCCTTCGTGACTTATATTTCGTGCATTTAAAGCTTGATCAAGAAACTTGCATTATAGGTTTCCATTCAAGAGGGTGAAAAAAGTTCTAAGTGCAGGACATGCTTTGGAAGCCGGCCACACTGCCTGGTCGCCGTCTGCTTCTCTCTATGCTGGCGAATCAATTTATCAAACGTCCAGCATCGGCTTGTTTTCTTTGTTGGTCCCTGCCATGTGCTTAATAGGTATAAACGAAGGATAACAGTCGGAGAGAGAAAAACGGCCATCTTCTCCTAAACAAAAGAAAGCAAAAACAAGAACAAATCCTAGGAGTGGTTGGTTTCGAGGAAGACGGAAGACGTGTATGTCTTAAATTCAGATCTTCCAATTTGCCTTTCAGCCACTTTTAGAGAAAAGTGTCGTTTAAAACGAACGAGTATTTAATGCAAAGCAACCTAAAATTCGAATAGCATTGGAATATTTCTAGCGCATTTAAAGCGTTTCTCTTGTGTTACAAGACAAGTGGATTCTCGAACACCTTTCAATATTTCGAGAGCTACCATCACACTCAGATGTACACGAAGAGGTAGTTATCGAGACATCTTCCTGATTATGTTGGTTGATTGAAGTTAAAAGTATGAGTGTGCGTCAACACTTAGACTACTTGCATTTTATGTAAATCCGAGTACTAGCCCTTTACATGTAAAATCGTTTGTCACGGAACGTAAATTTAAAATAAATAACTTTTTCTATTATAAAAATAAAAATCTTGGGGAACTGATAACTTTTCGGGAACTTAAAACAAAATCATGTATCTTACTTAGATCTCAACCTTTTCCATGCCTAATGTAAAACCTGAGGATGTATAAAGGGATACTCAGTACAAATAACACCAAAGATATGACAACACAGAGTAAACAAATCACCACATATGATTCTCCTGGCTTTGATTTCATTCCAAGCGCCAGAGCCTCATTAACCTGCAATAATGTAGTAAAATCCACTTATCGCCGTAGAGTTAAGTCAACAAATATAATGCCTTGTAGGGAAGCGAGTGTTTCAGGATCTAGGTGACCCATTTTATTGCCGGTGACTGTACATACAATATTAAAGCAAGAGATAAATGGAAATATAATCACGATTACTTGTTCATACTTTGTTACAGGAGCAATTGTGATGACAGAGTAGCCAGAATTCTACGTCAGCACTACGGCAGGCCATATTTTCTCCCTCCGACAGCAGAAAACAAGAAAGTTGATTGGATCTTTATGGGAAGTCCTGGTTATGGAGCACACATGCATGTAAGTACTTCAATGTTGGTTTCTAGATTTTGTACAAAATATTATTATGTAAACATTTCTAAAGAGAATTAGCACGTGACTATACCACTGTGCATACGACAGATATTGCAAAAAAAGTTTCTTTTCTGATGCGGTAGTGTTTTTGCAGGCTTTCGAATTCCAAAAGAACAACTGCTGACGCTGTGCTGAAATTTTGTTCCCTTGTATAGTCTGTCTATAGTGTGGGGGGCAATATGTAAAGAACTTGAATTTTGCTCTGAACATGTAAATACGTAGATTATTAATGATGATAAAAAAATATATATAATAACCTGGCATAGCACACACAACACAAAAATAAGTAACCCTTATGTAACTCTTATGGATTTTTATGTAACTCTTATGGCCATAAGTAAAGTTTAACGGGATCCCTAACTTTTGTCACTTATGTGGTGCACCGTACATAGAATCACTTCCATTCCTCACTCACGCACTGTTCTTCCTTTAGATGGGGGGGGGTTGTGATCTGTTGTTGGAGGGGATAAGGGGGGTGTTAATTGGCACTGGTCACGGCTCCAGGTACCAGCTTCTTTTTACCTTCCTCTAGGCTGGCTGATGTTCCGGCTTCGAGCCTCTTAACTCCCTTAGTCCTCTCGGCCGAGGTGGAGTGATATCAAGCTCTATCTCCCACTCACCACCGCCACCTGCACACCAATCACACTTCACCTACGTGTCTTCTCCAAAGCACCGCCCTGCATCCATGTACGCACATACACAAAGTTTTTCCACACCTTCTCACATACACTCTCACTCCTTTCACCTTTATCTCGTTCTGTCTTGTACTTCCTCAAAGACGCTAAAACTTCCCCCGTGTCCTTGCAGTGTTGCCGGTTTTTTAGACTTCTCCAGTGGCTCTAACGCACACACACGCACATACTAATACACCAAAAAAGGAAGAAAAAATAACTAATAGAACACCCTAGCCAGTGACTTGGCTGTGGGGCGCGGTTCTCCCTCTCCCTACAAACGTCTAAGTGATAAAAGAAAACGAAAAGCCAAAAATATATAATAAAAAAACCTAAATTTAGGGTGGCACTACAATAGCTAGCAGAAATGCTATCAGGAAAAGTTAATAACTATCCAGTGGATCGAATTAGAATGTAAATACATTCATGTCGAGAAAGGCAGGAACCTCGTTTAATTACGATCAACTTAGTTTGCTGATGCACTGGTTCTCCCAGCAAAATTCCATTTGCTTTTTATGGAATTATTTATTTATGATAGACCTCAAGAGGCCGAGGTTCATTATAGTGCTTTAATATTACTTTCCTTAACTGGAAATAGTTCATTGGATACTTTCATTAATAACTTTTCTCATACCAGCAGTATCAATAGTCGTAATTATACTCATCATTATGTTAAAATAGTCGCACACTCACCACAATGGAGAGGTTGACAGAGCTGATGTTGTTGCTCTCCGAGAGTGAAGTATTTTGTTTTGGGGGCTGTCTTAGAAATAGGAACATTAAAAAGTTTTAAACACATTATTTTCTTGTCGTCAGAGTGCTAATTCACTGAAGTTGTACAGTCACGGACACTTCTGGGTTGTAACAATCCTATTGACTTTGAATGTTGTTGTTACAGCCCGGAAGTGTCCTTGACTGTATCAGGACTCCAACTGGAATCTTCGGTGGCGAAATTGCAAGTCGACCACTCAACGCGCCAGGCCACCGAGATGGCTCTTCATGTTTTCATTCATTCGAGAGTGATCATCTGTTCACCAAATTCAATGTTTTTATCAACAGTTTTACTCACTAGACTACAAAGTCACAGGGGCATTCCTAATTTTTAGGAAAGAAAGAAATCCCAATTATAAATATGTTTCCCCTATTTTTAAAATGTTTCAACTTCATCACATACAACGCTCATATCTAACAAATACTTGTCCATCCTCGTGTTACGAAGGGATCATGAAAGAAAATAAAACTCAGATAAATATATATTATTAGAATACAAAAGACATGGAAATTTGCGAATACGTATATCTGTTCTAGAGTTATTCTATTGTCTGTTTTCTGTTGTCTATCAAACTCGTTGGTTCTTTGGGTAGACAGCCGTCTATTGTCTCTGGGATATCATACAGAAACAGGTCTAGTGGAGCGCTATAAAGTTGGAAACCAGTTAGGCCCCAAAATAATATCCATGCTTTTGCATTAATATTTGCCATTCTCTTTTGTCCTTTCAAATGCGAATAACCGAAACGAAAAGCTGCTGTGATAAACGATAAGACTCAATTTGCTCCCAGCTGTCGGGAGTTATCTTGTTAGCCACATTCAAAACCAAAAGGGAATAGAAACTAATTTTGAAACGTCATGTCGCTGAATGACAAGATAAGTCACATGTCTGTTACACTTACAGAACTACCTGTAAATTTTGTTGGTCCTGCCCAAAGCAACCAAAGAGTAATGCCCGGTAGTAGTGATGTACAGTCAGAGAAAGTAGTTCTTGGGCCACGAGACCTACGATATCGTAACATCTTAAAGCCTGTTGTCTATGCAACCCAAATAACAAAATTGTCGCTTAGGTTTGCCTAGCGGACCTGGATTCTCGGGAACGATTGAGTATTGACAGCAGCGTGAGTCATACACCCAGGCCCAGCCATAACAAACAACAGCTGGGTGCCGCGAGACCTCCAGAAAAGTTTCAGGAATTGGTTTCTTAACAACAGCTACTCGTGAGGAAATGTTCTCTTTACTGATATTAGAGTCATTGTCAAGAAAGTTCACTGAAATGGTGGTTTCAATCGAATCATCATCGCGCAACACACATGCTGTCAACCCAGAAGTCCTTGAAAAAGATTGGAGTTAAAAACAACTTCTTGACAAATGATAAGACGAATCGGTATTCAACTTAGAATTTTGTGTAAGGCATGGATCATCATGTCCTATCATCCTTTTTTTTTTTTTAATAATCATCCTCATCGTCTTTGTTGACGCAAGTGCTAGAAAAGGAATATAAAATAAGCAAAATTAAGAAATTAATAAATGACATTTTCACTTTTCAGAGATTTCACACAGCGACTCAGTTGCATGTAGAAAAAGTTTCATTAATCGGGAACCAAGGGCACCCTCGTTCTGCTTCATTGTCATTTTTCCTCCACTTTGCCTGCCGCGATTAACCTGATGTTGATTAATGCAACATTAATTAAAACAACCAACCAACGAAACAAACCACAAAGTACACCAAAGTGGCTCATATTATGAATAGGTAAACTATGTGATATTATGCTAATTTAGAATTTAGTAATAAAATAAAAATTTTGGGGCGTTCAGTTAAGTGGCTGCACGTCCATTATGTAATCGCGATATCATCAAATTGTACGAAGCGTGTCTACACCTACGTACAGTGTCAGTCCCCGTGATAGAATATGTAGCGCAAAGCCAGGGCTTTAAGATCAAATTTGTTTTGTTATTGTTTTTATTAGTAATTACCTCAGTTTTGTTCCTCTGAAGTTAAATTATTCATGACAACGATTTATGATTACATTAAACGCATGAATGAATATACACAATGAACCCATTTTGGTCGGAACTCGAACTCTTAACCTTGTTCGGCAAGAAATACAAATATCCATAAGACATGAGTGTTTCATTGAGATGTTCCTCTACTTCCGTCATTTTATCACTAATATATTTCTTTAATATACAATAATAAATCAGAACTACCTGAAAATAAATATTATATTGCATTTTCACAAGCATATGCTTTTTTACTGTTAGAGTGTAAACTGGCACCTGTTCATTTAGATTGTTCTTTTGTGTAGTTAAAGATAGGAAAAATGCTTGTGGAACGATTAGGGCTATAAGAATTCCGTCCGTGACGGAGTGGTTAGCACAGTGCGCTACGATGTCTGATGTCCTGGGTTCGAATCCGGTCGTGCGTATGGGTGTTCTTTGTGAGTGCCCCTTCATCAATTTCATCATATCACTCATCCTCGTCGTCGCGATTAGCAAAAGGTGAAAGAGAAACGACGCTAAATAAGAAAATAAAAGTAGGTTATAAGAAGCATTCTTATTTCCGGACGTATCCTAGATTTTATAGTTGTGTGTGGTCTCCGGAAGGAATTTGAAAGAAATCACAAATGTCTTATACGTATTTTGGGCATCACGTAACTTCAAATTAGATGGAGAAACAGAAAATCTGAGGGGAGTCTGAGATAACGTGGTTCCTTGGAGAAGTATGATTAAATCAAAGAATGTGCAGGGTTGCTACTGGATGTTCGGAAAAAACAATTACAATCCCAGCTCATAAATTACTTCCCGATTTTCTAGATTCGGAAAAGTCCGGATATATGTATAAAAATGCTTACTTTGTGAAGTTTTATCGATACTATAAGTGTCCGTAATTTGTTCGAAGTAATAAATTTCATTCCAGAAATTACATAAGCAGTCCTTATTGGAGAAATAAGGCACACAATTCTGTTTTTTTCAGTGTATAGTAGTTTTCTACATTTCAATGAACAAGAACTTCCAGACTTTGTTTACGAAATAGTGAACTTTTTCCTTCCCGAATCCATGGATTGTTTTCTATTCCTGACCCCGTCTCGACGAAAAACGTTCTGTCTTGCATACACAAGTTGAAATCACATACCGTCGTGCTATTAATTAGCAGTTGAGGAATTTTGAACTCGACCGTTCACTTCAACATTAATTTTTGAGTTGAAGATGTGTCATATTCTCGTTATATGCTAAGATGTCCTAGTAACCTATTATATTTACTGCAAATGCGTTCGTGTCCAACATTTTGAGACAATTTGTCCTACTTTCCGGATAAGAGTGATCTGATAGCCCTATTTGTGATGAGAACTGTTTTTACTCAATTTCTGATATAATTTATTCCAGCATTTCCTTCAACTTCTATTACCTTATTATTACCTCCAATGCTTACACAACTTTTCCTTCGTGCTCGACCTTTGGGTTCAGAATTGTTTACAACACCCCCATCTCCCGCGTGCAAAAAGCAGACAACAACACTCTGGAGAAGGACCATAATGTATACAACTTGTTTACTACATATTTTAGGAAAATATTAGAATGTTAGCTTGATATAACTGTGGATTGGAACGAACGAAATAAATACCTGTTTTATACGAACACTGGAACGAGCGCAGGCCTGCCGTGAGTCACTCTGGCAGTGAAGGTCACTGATCGTTGCTACAAGTAGGCGCCTAATCTTTGCTCAAGGAATCACGGAAATCTTCGTTACTTTTTTTTCGCCAGTCTAATGGTGAACATTTACAGGAACGTAAGGAGTAGTATCGTATTCTATTGGAATTAGATTTCGTGACGTTTAAAATATATCATAACAATATGTAAATCTCTTTTGTGACCTACACTAAACTTATGTTAAAGTTTGATTGACATGTGAAAGCGGGAATTTAGAGATCCTTCTTCCTTACGATTTCTAAACAACCGAAGAGTGTGGTGAACGTGAAACTACTTATTGTTCGCAACAACGATATGTATTATACAAATGGTCTCTAATCTAAAACCCTGTTACATCACAGGAAGTGATATTTAAAACAATTCTACCACGTATCCAACGTAACCAATATTCAGATTGATTCCAAGCTTCTGTTTGGGTTATTTTGTGTCGCATTTTTTACCTCTTGTGATAATCGAGACGATGAAGATGATGGGTTATGATACGAATGAAATGCTACATCTAAGCCTCAACAGGTTTCGAACCTGGATCCTCTGGCTTTGTAGAGAGTTACGGTGTTTTTTTTTATTTTCATTTGGTATTTTAAGTCCACTTTATGCACAGTAAGGCTAATTAAGACTGCATCTACAGTTTAAAGTGGGATCCGAACCACTATGTGTCTCCACCGGGTATCGAACCTGGGACTCCTTGATTACAAGGCGAATCCGCTACTACTGCGCCATCGGGAAGGCTGAGAGAGAGAGAGAGAGAGAGAGAGAGAGAGAGAGAGAGAGAGAGAGAGAGAGAGAGAGAGTTACGGTGACTACGGTACTGAAGAATTGAAAGTAGCAGAACGACTAAGCTATTCTTTAGTCAATATTGGGATTGTTAATGAATATTATGAATGTCAGTTCAATTGAAAAAAAAATAAACTATGAAATTTCCAGAGTGCCGTTACAAATCGTTAATTTTTATCTTCCCACACATTTCTTTGCTACTAGATATTTGCATGCTAAGATGTAGAAAGTGCTACATTTTCAGTGTGTGGTATTGAGATTTATTTTTGAGAATGGAGTAGTGGGAAAAGGATCATCTCACATGTTTGGATTATACCCCCCCACACACACACGCACACAAAATATATCGGCTGTTGTACTTATAAGGTAAAATAACATGTATGAATTGTGTCAAGAAAAATTGGAGCCTATTGACATCCCTACGGAACTTGGAAGAAAGCCCACGTACAGATTGGGAAGTTTTGTTCCGACAAAATTGGGATGTATAGTAAATTAAAAAGCAAAGTGCTACCTTGAGCTTAGCACCAAGCCATGAAGGCGTGTAGGGGGTGTGGAGTTAAAGGCCCAAACTTTCTTTATCAGGCCGAAGGTGGGGACGATGTGATCAACACCACACCCCTGGCCGCCTTACTCCCCTCCTTTCCCCAGGGTTTCCTCTAGGTACCCACTTTATACGACGCTGGGTTGGCACCGGAGCAGCTTGAACAGCTGGACAAAATCCCGACTCTCTCCCGTCGGTGGTGGAACCCAGATCTCTCGCATGGTAATAAAACGCCCTAACGACTGAGCTACTGCGGCACATATAGTATAGTAGCCTATGTAATTAAGGCAAGAATTATATTAGCGTTTCGTTCAACGTTTTTAGGCGAATCATTTTCGGAGATGTATAACGTGTAGCTCTTGTCGGTTCTGCAATCTGGTTTGAGAAAAGGCGATATTCTGACGAACAACATTCCACCTGACAAGTCACGTGACTTCCTACATTTCCTGTGCCTGTTGGCTATTGCATGAAAGACGAATTGCTCTTGAGAGAGACAGAATCACCCGATCACCTAATTGTGCAATGTGTGTTGCCTAACCTTCCGGCATTATCTAATGCCATTAAAGTCTTATGGGGAAGAACTTTTTCCACCAGAGTACAGCCACGGACACTTCTGGGTTGTAATAACCATTCATTAACTTTCAGTGGAATCATTACAACCAGAAGTGTCTATGACTGTACCATGGGTACAGTACACACGGAGAATTTCAGGCTAGTTCTGTGCATGTACAGTCACCGGCAATAAAAATAAGACACCACCGTAGATCGTGAAATACTCTCTTCCCTGCAGGGCGTTGTGTGTGTTGCCTAACTCTACGGCGGTAAGAGGATTTTTAATAGCAAATTTTAATGGCAACTTCTACCGCCGCCGTAGAGTTAGGCAACACGCATAACCCCTTACAGGGAAGTGGGTATTTCAGGATCTAGATGTTCCATTTTTATTGTACAATATCAGTCCAACCGGTGCTCCTTTTATCCAAAGGTTCATTTTGACTTTCCACAGATGCAAATCCTTGCGCCCTTCGTTTTGGCCAGATGCCTGCATACGTTCAGCTCTTGACCGACGCATTCGTTCTCTGAGCTGTTGCAAGCAAAATGTGCTTGTTTTAAGTTTCAGCAACAAGTGATGTGAGACAGATTGCAACGTGGAAGACATATTTTCTTTCACGGAGACATTTTCAATTGCATTGTAGCTTCTTAAAAATATATATATATATACTATTCAGTGATATCTATTATTCCAAAATCTGGGTTTCCAAAGCATAGCAGAAAATTGTGGGTGGAGAATAGATTTTGAAGATGTAAGTTGATGCAGAACGGTTGATGAGCACCGCCACGTGTGAAGCAGATTGTGTCACTCGATGATTCGATTGAGTTTTGGTGTTAAATTCAACAGTTACCCATGTGTAATTTACAATTTACACGTGTTAGGAGAAGGCGTGCTTGAATTTTTGGAGGTATTTGTGTATTTTCCAAAAAGAAAAGTTTAATTATTATTCATAATTGTATATCAAGCAGTTTCTAATTTGCTACTTTGCTTATATTTTTTTCTACTATTTACATGAATGTTACTGACAATAGTTATTTATTATCAGTATGCATTATCCATTGTCTTTTTACCTTTTATATAATCTATCACTATTTTTCGAGAGAATATTTTCGTAGTGTGCCTCTGTTACCCTTTACAGAAACTTTAATAGTTTGTCGTTCATTCAATGTAAAATTACTGCCATCCTTTGTGTAGTTTACGAATGTATTTCATTGTTTCACGGAATTTTGATTAATTCAGTATTTTGTTTAAGTCCATTTAGACTTTCAGCTTCACTGATATGACTTTTATGCTTTCTGACTTTGCAGTTTCCTATAGACTTTCAACTGTTTAGTATCTGCATTGTGAATTTATTTTTATGTGCAGTTAATTGTTGTCATTACATACCTTGGAAATTGTGTTCTTGTAATTTATTCTCTAGCGCAACACTGATCCTGATGATACGATAAATATAGCGCAGCTGCCTATATTTTGTAACGTTTGAGGTGTTTTGGAGATTACTTTTTAATATTTATAAAAACAGATGGAAAATTTAAAATGCGTACCCTGTTGCAGAACTTAACGAAACTTTTGTTCTATTATAACTCACTGTATTTCAAAATCCTCCAGCATTTTGGTGAATTCCGCTAATGCAGATAGAAAGTTGTTCCCTACAAACTGAAACTGTAGACGTTCTATTATGTATTGAATTAAGGTGTTTCTGTGTTAAGTCGAAACTAGGAAAATTTTATCATTAGTTTTATGAGTATTTGCATCAAGTCTATTTCGTATATCTGTTCCTGAAGAGGAACAGGAATGTATAACTTTCACATTTGTTTCGTTGTGCTTATGAGGAGACATCATGCCAAAACTCTTCGCTGCTGTTCGAGATTTTTTTAATGTCGTCCTTGATGCAAATTTCAGAATGTTATCAAAATGCAGAATTAGAAGAGGCATGGCAGCACCACAACGATTAGCTTCTTTTACCACGTTGCGTGTTCTTTCTCCGGGAACGGAGGAACTGCTGTAACAGATATGACATCTGCATGTCATGCTCAGCAGATGTGGAGAATACGTTTCGAAGTAATAATTAGATATTCCGGCGATGGTGACCGCCCACCGTCGCTCCCACTCTGCCTCCGCCTATCTCGGCCTTCTCGCCTCGTTAGCTCCTATCGTTCGTTATGCTTTTTGTTACCTTCCATGGTGTTCACGAAAGTTTCTTTTGCAACGGAACTGATATATAGTTATTAAATTTCATACTAAAGAGGATATCCACCTATCATGTGTTCTTCGCTACTTGAGATCATGTCATGATTCACTTCTTTGCTGGAGAATATACAGTAAGGCCAAAAGGTTAAATCTCAATATACGTATCTAAGTACAGGGTCCGGCAGAATGATCTCCCTGATTTGACTTGGCCGCAGCGCGCGCTGTATTGCAGAGGATGCTCCAGTCCAGTCGGGCTTTCCTTTTTTAATGTGCACATTGGTTTCATAACATTAAATGGATCACCGAAATTGAATAGTGACGCTCGTAAAATCGTTACCGGCTGAATGTATGTCTCCGTAGATTCCAGAATAATGACCGTCCTTCGCAAAATGATTATTTTAATATATATATATACTACGCTCGTCAATACGCTACATAAGCACTTAGCAGAATTTGCTGTGCTGATGGAAATGAAGCACAATGATTATTGAGGGTTGGAAACACCAACCTACCACTAGCCAAAAAACATTCAAACTTCTTCCTTAAACTTCACACACAACTTTTACTTTTATACTGTGAACGACGCGTGCACATTAAATAGACGTCATGAGATGAAGCATATTGGCTGCAAATGAAAGTAATGAGTGAGAAGAGACTTTATAAGTTTATCGTCACACCGATTGCAGCCTGAAACTTTGTTATTGTTCGCGTGCCAATAAGAAAATATGTATTGAAACTATTACTTTTTCAGGGAACGTGACTTTTACTCGAGATTCCTTGGAATTTAGATCTTTTGAGTTGCTGCTAAGCCTCGATATTTACAAGTGCTAGAATTGAAAATTTTTGGATGATTAAACACACGGTTAATATTCTCAAGATGAAAATCACTGAAATGAAATGGTTCATTTGCAGCCAATATGCTTCATCTCATGACCTCTCTTTAATGTGCACGCGTTGTTCACAGAATAAAAGTAAAAGTTGTGTGTGAAGTTTAAGGAAGAAGTTTGAATGTTTTTGGCTATTGTAGGTTAGTGTATGTACTGTTAAATGAGAGGACAGTCATTAACTTATTGTTAATAGCCTGGATGACTGACGTGGGGTGGGGACGTACCTCCTCTCATGTGCCTTCCTCGCTGTGACATAAACTCTTCTTCCTTTCGGATTTCTATTATTTTTTCCATCGCATATTCAGTGCCGATTTTGCGATTCTGTTTTCTAAAGTGGATGGAAAAGGAGTTGATATGTTCTTCAAGCCTTCTCACGGGGTAGGAAAACACATTTTCCCGAGAGAAAATATATGGTTTATTCTTTTCTTTCCATCATTTTCAGGAATTACAACAGTACTTTTTCCACCTCGCCAGCGTGCCAGATTATCTGAACAGAAGTGCCTTGTAATCGATGTATTCCGTTTTCGATATCCAGTGGAGGGACAAGTGGTTTGGATTCCACTTTAAAATGTAGTTACAGTCCCGATTAACCTTTCTGTGCATAAAGTGGACTGAAAACCAAAACTCATCCTCATCATTGCTATTAGCCGAAAGTGGCTGAAAAGCGACGCGAAATAATAAAAATAAAATGAAATGTAGTGTTGTGTCTCCGTTCAATTTTCAAGAATGATGTTATATAGATTCCAATAATGTTATTGTCATTGCATATCCCTCATCGAGGGCGCTTCGGTGCTGCGGTGGGTGGGAGACGAAGGCAGAAGTTGCGTCTGGAGAAGGAAAGCTCGATTTCTTTCACGATCGGAGAACTTGGGGGTTAACGACGCCGTTCTGGTAGCCATTATGTTTCAGCTTTTTCTTATGTTTGCGTTGAATGCGGCAGATGATTTCGGGCGGACGAGTTCATCATTGGCATCGCAACGTTGGAGAGTTACGGCGACTTGAGTAAGTGCGAGTCCGCGCGTAAAGATTTCTCCGCAGAGATCGTAACACCACGTGATTCAAGTGTCGTAAAATTTGTCCGAGTTCCTCCTCATGGTATGCGAGACTTAGTTTTATGGCGCTGGTCGCAATTACCAAACATGTAGGAACCACCTGCTGCGACGATCTCCATGCTTCGTTCGGGGAGTGGCCGTCGGTCGAGAGGCTGACGAAGTGTTCCTGCGCCTGCATTTCAATTTCACGCACTACGGGACGACCTTATTTAAACGTCTTGGCTACTGTGACCATTGCTTTGGTGATTTTTCGTAGAGAAAATTAGAAGTTGTTTCTAACGAGTAGCGGAGCTATTAAAATGATTGCCTTGAAATGCTGGGTGGCCGCGGATAATGTAAGAAACATTGCCGAGGTAAGGTAGCATACGAAACAAGAGTCTTGTGGCATCCTTTTGTACGGTCACCGGCAATAAAAATGGGACACCTAGATACTCGCTTCTCTGCAAGGCGTTATGTGTGTTGCCTAACTTGACGGCGAAGACTGAATTTTAATAGCAAATTTTCAATTTCAACTTCTATCACCGCCGTAGAGTTAGGCAACACGCAGAACACCTTGCAGGGAAGCGAGTATTTCAGGATCTAGGTGTCCCATATTTAAAGCTTCCAAAATCATGTATCTGCATTAGGCTACCCCTTATATTTCTACTTTTAAATGCCATAATGCATACTCACTAATGTTGTTCCATATGCTCTAAACCAGTGGTTCTCAATCTTTTCCAGTCCGGGACACACCTTGAAGGATATTACACTTCATGGGACCCATAAGCATGGGCGCCGGCAGAATTACTTGG
Organism: Lepisma saccharinum; assembly: GCF_977018435.1. Lineage (NCBI taxonomy): Eukaryota > Metazoa > Arthropoda > Insecta > Zygentoma > Lepismatidae > Lepisma > Lepisma saccharinum. The sequence continues at coordinate 212,203,476 of NC_139230.1, forward strand.
AGGGGTGTGCACCCAGTTTATAATCATATTTTTGCTAACATCGAGCACTTTAAGAAGCCCTCTTTTACGCTTGCTTAAACAAATTACACTACTTAATTCTAGAAAAGTAAATATGTAAACCACCTCAATGCATTTGAGGACCTCCCCAGTGGTAGCGTCGTTGCCTTTTAATCAAAGGGTCCCGGGTGCGATTCCCGGTGGAGGCACGTAGTGGTTCGGATCGCACTTTAAACTGTAGGTACAGTCCCGATTAGCCTTACTGTACATAAAGTGGACTTAAAACACAAAATCAATGCATTTTTTCATAGGCGGTTACCTTTGTAATCCAAGCAGTCTCGATAGCAATGTGAAATTATGACAGTTGGCACCTCTCGGCAACCGCACACACGCACAGGCAGTCGTAAATGTCAAGCGACACCTTAAGTCGACATACATGTGACACACAGATAATTAAGAACGCATTGCTGCGACAGAAGCGAAAATGACAGATATCTGATTCCCTTGAGTTAAGCATCAGAGAGATGCCTGTAAAAAGCAATGGTAGAGCGCGAATAACAGAAATGTAGAGTTTAGACTACGTATAACACGGGTTGAATTTAAATTGTTAAAACAATATATGTTAGTAATTTAAATGTAATAGGTCTTTAGGACAGAGTAAATACATTTTCTAGCCCGACTTTACAACCCACCAAACGCCCAATCGGGATCCTGCAGTGGGTCGCGCCCCATAGGTTGAGAAACCATACTTTAAACAGCTCTGGAGCTGAATTTCTTGCCGAGCGGAGGAAACATTTTTACAGCAGTTGTGTAAACGCTAATGTAATCATTTTAAGTGTCGAAATGTGTATCAAATTTAATAAAAATGCGTTGTACTATTTCCTGATAATTTTTGACTGTTATTTGATTAATGTCTAATAGTTTCTACTTAAGTGATTCAAATCAAGTCAAATCAAGATCAAGTCGGCACGGGTTAGCACCATTTGCAATGAAATTTCATGTGTTAGAATGTGTACTCATAAAGAAACAAATTACGGGGTATTCGAAAAAAATGGGTTTGTATTCCCTGTATAAAATAGGAAGAAAATGTTGACGAGTGAAAACAAAAGTAACTTTTGTTATTTAATAGTGAGTTATTATTTATTTCCTGTGGTTTAAGTGAGATTACAGGAATCCATGGAGTCTTCATCGTCCTTGGTGCATGTGGTGCGCTAATCGTCTCTGAATTGAAGAAAGAAATCGAACCAAATTGATTTTTAACGTTACTTTCGTTTTCTTCAGTGTAAGTTATAAACTATAAAAAAATTACCATCTCAATGATTCCACAACAACGCCAAATTTCTTATTTTTGTACAACCGACTGAAAGGCTGAATTCTTACTTGCATTCCTGGAAATCAGAGATCGTGCCCATACCAATTAAGATGTTTCGGAATTTTTACTTAATCACTTATTGCCGATACTTTATTTTCATTGGTAACACTGTTAAGCCTTGTTTCCATGTTAATAAAACATGAAAATGCTGACTAAGACAAACTTTTATAGTATAAAAATATACATAAAACCGTAACGTTTCCACCCTTTAACAGGGTCTTCTTCAGACGAAACTTCACACAGATTTAAGATTTAATTTGTTGTGAAGTTTCGTCTGAAGAAGACCCTGTTAAAGGGTGGAAACGTTACGGTTTTATGTATATTTTTATACTATAAAAGTTTGCCTTGGTCAGCATATTAATGTTTTATTTATTTTCATTCATTTCAATATTCACAATTCCATTGATATCTTCGCGTATAATCTAACACTAGAACCCTTGCGTAGCTTAACTCAAACAATGGTTTTATTAGAACTGAGTATTGTGTAAATTAAAGTTTTGTTGACTGTTCATGTTGCATGGGCAGTAATGTTTTCCTTTGTTTCGATAAATATATTTATCAGAGTCAACTAAAATATAAACAAAATGCTGGATGCACTATCTGTCTTGTTAGTTTGAAAAGTTAAGTTCGTAGATGAGTGAGGCATGTTATGAATAATTCACGTCATTTTGTATGACCAGGCTTCAGTTTGCAAAACAGTTTCTTCTTTGACGCAGAGTGTGTTTGTGTGTAAGCTGGGGGAGGGGGGGCGGGGGGGGGGGCGAGAGAAGAGGGATCGAAGAGAGAGAGAGAAGTTGACACAGCTCATCGAGGATACTCTATCGAGAAGATGGAGCTTATCAACCAGCAGGCCCCTTTCCCAGGTCACGTCTACGAAACGTTTCGAAAACAGAGGAAAGACCAAAGCGCTTTGATGTAAAATAAAAGGGCCCAGTGTTACACTCTGAATGCTAATTAAAATTTTGCCTTTGCAGAAAATCAGAACGTAACAAGATGCGCCCATTCCCTTCGGTGCGATAAACCAAAACTGGACCTGACAACACAAAAAAATCAAAATACACAAACATATGAGCACACACTAGATGTATCAGTATTTCCATATTCGTATTGACTTTACAGGGCCTTAAACCTGCTCACACTAAATTTGATCAAGTAATAACTCACCTATGCTACAAGCAATCTCTCTATTGAACGGTGACAATAAACAAGTTTCTAAAATTCTAATGTCGAGGAAGATATTAACAGTTTCGCAAACCTTTGGTTTTTGGTTCTTTTACGCCGTTTTTTCTTCCACATACGTAGGTTAATAACGCCGATAAGGTTAAATGATGAATTAATTCAATAAAGCACAAATAGAACGACATTGCTTACACAAGCTTCGATACCCGGTGAAGGCACATAGTGGTTCGGATCCCACTTTAAACTGTAAGTCCAGTCCCGATTAGCTTATCCGTGCATAGAGTGAACTTAAAACACAATCTCAAAGTTACATTATCTTCTATGAATCTATGATCCTGAGTTTTAAGTACATTACGTTCACTACTTTGTCAAGAAGGAAAAACTTGATATTTTATTCTGACTTAATTATCCTTGCCATATTTCAGTGATCCTTAAATTTACTAGAACAGAGAAGGATAATATAATTGTTTAATGAGCATTTTATAGCACTCGCACAGATGTGGTCTTGACGTAGAATATAATAATGGTTTGAGTCAGTGCTTTTTTTTCTGGCGGTACGCAACGGTACGGCGTAACCGCAACTTTTTACAGGTTAGAATAAAAGTAATATCGCTATATTTTAACGAAAGAAATATATATATATATACAGGGTGACTGGTAATTAGATGTATTCCCTGAAAGGGGTTAAAGTAGAGACAATTTGCAATATATTTGACCATATGATACCCCGTCCGAAAATTAGTAGTTTTCGAGATAATCGAATTTCAATTGTTTTTTAAAAAAATGACAATTTTCCACATAAAAAGATGAATTGAGAAAAAACTGCTCATTGTATGGAACTTGTTTCAGCGTTTGCTGATAGCTAACAAATAAGTGGTTAGTTGAAAAAAAAGTTTTTCCCAAATAACAATCACATGTAAGTAACGGGTGGGTCTAAACTTACAAGTGATGATAAAAAATTGCACTCTTAGTTTACTTGGCAACGTATTAATAAAAAAAAATGGTATGACACGAAGCGTACAAATTACGTAAATTACTTCCTTGATTCATCAGCTATCCAACAAGGTACAAATGTTGCTGACATTCACATTTGTGTACAAGAAATAACACTTGATACATCTTCATGTGAATGGAATCAATGAACAATACAATTAAAGAACATTACACGTCTTGCTCAAAGTGGGCACCTCCGTTACGAATGCAGGCACGCAGGTTTTTACGGGTCATTTGGTCTCGTAACTCGTGATGTGATGGTGGCCTTGACGTGTTGACCAGCTGTTAAGATCCTCTCCCTGAGCTCTTGTTGCGAGTTTACCGGTGCCTTGTCATGTGGCTCCAAATGTAAAAGTTGCAAGGCGTCAAATTGATCGGGGGATCGAGCTGGGCAGTCATCATGCTGGTAAATCATGTCACGTCTTGTAGCTAGAGGCACATCCTCCAACAACATAGCCATCCCGTTCCTCAAAAAATGTTCATAAGTGACGCCATTTAAGATTTGGGGCAGGAAAAATGGCTCGATGAAATGATTGTTGATTACGCCCATCCATACTTCTGCCTGGGCGTGCGACAGTGGCTGGATGAAAATTACCCAAAGAAATGGATAGGCCGAGGCGGACCGATTCCCTGGCCGGCTCGATCCCCCGATTTGACGCCTTGCGACTTTTACATTTGGAGCCACATGACAAGGCACCGGTAAACTCACAAGAAGAGCTCAGGGAGAGGATCTTAACAGCTGGTCAACACGTCAAGGCCACCATCACATCACGAGTTACGAGACCAAATGACCCGTAAAAACCTGCGTGCCTGCATTCGTAACGGAGGTGCCCACTTTGAGCAAGACGTGTAATGTTCTTTAATTGTATTGTTCATTGATTCCATTCACATGAAGATGTATCAAGTGTTATTTCTTGTACACAAATGTGAATGTCAGCAACATTTGTACCTTGTTGGATAGCTGATGAATCAAGGAAGTAATTTACGTAATTTGTACGCTTCGTGTCATACCATTTTTTTATTAATACGTTGCCAAGTAAACTAAGAGTGCAATTTTTTATCATCACTTGTAAGTTTAGACCCACCCGTTACTTACATGTGATTGTTATTTGGGAAAAACTTTTTTTTTCAACTAACCACTTATTTGTTAGCTATCAGCAAACGCTGAAACAAGTTCCATACAATGAGCAGTTTTTTCTCAATTCATCTTTTTATGTGGAAAATTGTCATTTTTTTAAAAAACAATTGAAATTCGATTATCTTGAAAACTACTAATTTTCGGACGGGGTATCATATGGTCAAATATATTGCAAATTGTCTCTACTTTAACCCCTTTCAGGGAATACATCTAATTACCAGTCACCCTGTATATATATATATATATATATATATATATATATGTGTGTGTGTGTGTGTGTGTGTGTGTGTGTGTGTGTGTGTGTGTGTGTGTGTGCGTAAGTGAGTGAGTGAGTGAGAGAGAGTTACCCTTGTGTAACTACATGAATGCACAATCATTTATGAACATACAACAACATTTTGCCTACTTCTTACTTGGGTGCCAGCAGAAATATTTTCAAGGGGGTGTCAAAATCTAAAATATTCATCCTTAAGTAATAAATTATATATGTTGACATCATGTCCACATGTCGTCAAAAGAAAAAAGTGGTTGTTTTTTCAAGAAAAAAGGAACGAAGTAAGAAGTGATATAGAATGAAAGAAAGGGAGAGAATGAAAGAAGCCACACATAAGGAGAGAGAGAGAGAGAGAGAAGGAAGGAGACGGGACACTAGCGAGAGACAGATAAAGAGAAATAAAGAAGGGAGACAACACGCATACGCACTCAGAGACAGAGAGAGAGAAATAGGAGAGTGAAAGAGAGAGAAAAAGAAAGAATGAAAGAAGGAGAAGCGAAAGAGAAAGAAATAGATAAGCCAGAGAGAAGACGGGAAGAGAGAAAATGGAAAAGCGTGAGAGAAGAAAAAGAGAAATACAATATAAAAGAAAACAGACAGAAAGAGGGAGGGAAATAACAGAAGATCGATAGAAAGAAAGAATAAAGAAGAACGACGGAAAATTGGAGGAGAAAAGAAATGATCAAGAAAGGAGGAAGTAAACACAAAGAGAGGTACTAAAATTGAGAAAAGGTCGAAAGCTAGAAGGAGAAGTAGACAATTTTTCCTTTCCAAGTGGAAGCTTTGGAACCTTTTACTTGGTTTCTTCCCAGAAAAGAAACACTGGCTATAATAACACAAATTTCCGAAGAAAGGCATAATACTTCCCTGAAACTATACTAGATTTCTCTCTCACTTCTGAAATCAAACCAATCGTGCATTATTTCGGTGCAGGTTAGGGGAACAAACGATATTTACTGCTTCTATAACAGTAATAGGATTTCTTCAAAAACATGGCCAACACACTGGAACCCAACAGCATTATTTTAAGTTTTCTTGTTATTTTAACGTAACGTAGACATGTCGTCTAACTTCGGTTATTGGCCTCTACAATGAAGTTATGTTAGTTGCGGAGGGGTAGAAATTGTATCCAGGTTACGTTCTTACAACTTTTCGGGGTTCGTAAAAAGTATGTAGAAGAGCAAGTTAATAACTAACGCCTTTAATGTATTTTTTGTATTACATTTTTTTTAAAAAATAAAAGCAGTGCTTACTACAAAAGCGCCATTAACATTTTTGTATTAATTATAATAAATATAAATTTAAAAATAATAAAAAATAAATAAAAATAATAAAGATAAACAGATTATAATAATAATGAGTTTTCTGAAAATTTATTTCAGTGTGGATTAGATCCTGAATTTGTTTTGTCGGTTTTTTTGTGTTGGGGTAGAGAGACTTCTCACAATGGCTCAGTGCCACAGGTGACTAAGTGCCATTAGTAAGTTCTGAGAAAACAAAGGGTAAAAGCAGCAATACATTTAAAATCTGGAAGCTTCTAGCAAAGTTTGTTAATGTTTCTGGACCTTCAGACAGGTAATATTGTTCTTTATCAATGTTTGTTATGTTTGGAACACACACGAGTAGAGCTTTGGCTGCTTATTGCGCTGCATAGCTCGAAATGGACTGTTGGCGCTTAGTCACCTGTGACACTGAGCCATCCAATTGTCCAGTGAGGCTCCAGAAGGAATTTTCTGAGTCTAGCATGGGGATGCATGACGCTCAATGGACAAAGGAAAGTCTATTATGCACTGTAATATTCAGTGAGGCTTTGTTGTGCGGTGTATGTGTTGGTACACATAAGACCGGAACGCAACCTAATTACACCAACATGCAACGTAGCTCAGTTTTCTAATTACTCATCAAGACTACTAATAACGATGCCCGAAACATTTCCTGCTATGAAAATAGATATTATTTGCCTTCCAAACTTTAGTGCAGCTGTTCTGGAAAACAAATTTGCAGGTCTTTTTCCCCCTTACGCTTTCTCATATCGCCACGCACGATTTTTCTTCCAGAGAAATTTCTAGGCAATATGCTATTGTTAGGTGCGGTTGTTGCTGGAGTGTGTGCGATTACGCCACAGCTGGCGCAGGAAGAGGAGTGAGCTGATCCCATTCATAGGGTGCTTATGGTCGTTCCCTTGCTATGGGAGACATCTGCTGTGATCTCAGCCTGCGAGCTAATTCCTTAGCAACCATTGCATCGCTTTCACGTGGAACGAGGAAATCTGCATCCTTCGTCGGAGAGCCTCGGCGTCTTTGCTTCCAGCTTCCTTTGTCTTGTAAGAGAAGCGGACATCTCGCCTCTGAGGTGGCGAAATGTCTTGTAATCTGCGAAGAAACATCACAAAATATGACATCAAATCGTTAGAACTGGTGGCAAAGGATTTCGTTAAAGAAGGTCACTCAGGTGTCAACTTCTCCTTCTCGAACTACATCTACGAAGCTTCTTCATTACTGACCGACGAGGCCTGTTTCTTGGTGCACTTCCCTTCATCTCAATATTTTCTTTGCCGACCTCTGTGACAGGGTGGTCAGTGTTATTAATATCTTATAATTCCTCTCAATTCACAGAAGTGCACATACGCTGACTAATAGTGTCGCTTTGTAGCCATGGATTCCGGGTTCGTTTCCTGGAGAGGCACATTGCGCAGTGGTTATGACTCCATTTTAAACTGTAGGCCCAGTCCTGATTAGTGTATCTGAACATAAAGAATACTTAAATCGAATTTTGTACATACGCAAAACGACTGTGAAATATACAAAATTACTCGAGCATTGTAATGTTCATGCAGGTATCCACTCTGTCAATTGCGTTGATAAAGCAACTCCTGTGGGAATATTACGTGGTTCGTTCATAAACCATGGTACAGTCGCACCAGTTAAAACAATACAAGAACCGTGCTTGCTTATCAGCTCTGATGTCTGCGAATATATGTTTTACGGTGGATTTTACTTCTTGGATGAAACCAGGGCCCGTACTCTGCGCAATTTAACAAGACTTTGCAAAGAATCCGTTAGAGCCCTTATCTGTCTCAAATGCAAAATCTAATTTGCTTGGAGTCAGTTATCAGCGGGTCTCTTCCTCCTTCCTTCCTGATTTATGCAACCACTTCAACAGAATATTCCTCTCTATTATGCATCCGATAAGCATCTGCTCATTACGCACTTGTAACTGCGAGTTTCTGCATCTTCTCCCGAGTTGTCAACGCTATCCCTAATGCAATACTCCGCTAATTGCCATCATTATGTGCCATTGGCTTCTGAGCTGGTGCTAAATATTATCTTCTTTTCGTTGGTGGTGGAAGAGCACGAATGTAGCTTGATCCAAAACGTCTGAAATCCATTGCCCGAATGCTGCTTTTTTCGGCCATCTGGACAGAATGTTTCTTGTAGTTTGGTGGCATGGGTGGCTGATCCTGTTTCCCTCATGCCGAGATCAAGAATTTATGAAGCCTTATCTGGTACTATAATGCGTTTTAAGTATGAGTAAAATTATGATAAAAACGGATTTATAGTTATTTTACAAAGATATAGATCTGCATGCTTTCACTTACTTTTTTGTGTCACAAATTAAATCCTTATCTGCAGCTTTTCGCCATAACTATTGATATTTCTGTTGCATCTCCACCTCGGTGGTCAAGCTCGTTGAGCGACCGACTCAGGATCTGGCTACTGAAGGTTCCTAATTCGTGTTCTGGTCTGGGCATGAGTGTTCCATTGCAAGTTTATCTTCATCAGCTTCATCAATCATCTTTACGATTAGCGAAAAGTGGCAGAAAAGCGAAGTAAAGTAAATGGAATAAATTAATTCATCCATCACTCGTACTCATTGTCGCGATTAGCCAGAAAACAGGAGGAAAGCGATGTATCATAAGGAATATTCAAAATGAGATAACTCAGTTGAAATTCTGGGACTCTGCTACATTCTTATCCTCCGAAAAAATCACTCTTAAAAAGTTATGCACATGAAGGTTTTACAATCTTTTAAAGGGAACGCAAAACTGAAGTTCCCTTGTGCTTAAAACATAAATTAATTCAAAACGTTAAAGTTTGTCAAGTGTTGTAGATGATCTAAGTTCTGAACTGGTCTAAAGTAGAGTTGTAATTTTGTTTGTTTTTATAATTTACCGCATTTTTCTAGAGGAAATGAACGAACACAATGTAATTCCAATTACTTGTCTGAAATTCGAACCCAGAAACTTCGGAGGTATGAACGTGAGTCGACCACTCAACGCGCTCGGCTTCAAATTGAACCATTTTATTCATGAAATTTCATATTTGCCTATTGCAGCCCTGATATCTAAATTCTTTAAGTTTATTAATACGAACAAGTTCTGTGTATTTCGAGCACTGAAAAATATTTTATGCATATCAATGTTCGTCTCCCCTCCCCAAAAGTCATTTGCCCTGCGTTGTCCTCCCGAAAGCCATGGATGAGCCGGGAGACCCCATCCCAGGGCCCTCATAAATATTCCTCTAAGCATTGAGTCCTCGCTAAATAAGCGGCGCAATGAACTTTTCCACCAGCTGGGATTCCGAAGCGAATATCACCATACGCTGTATGATTGTTAAAAACATCTGTGTCTGAATGCTCGCACCGCCCTGTCATATATTGGATCTTGGCATACGCCAATGCCACATTCCGGGCCCATTTCCTCTGCTGCATTTATTTATTAAAATCACTATTCGCTGGGGACAGCTGTTGTTTACTGAATTTAGCTCGCTGAAAATGTTTGTCCATGTGATGAGTTTTGACTCATTGAGCCGCGTACTTTCTCAGCACCCCAGCGCCTCTAGGAAAGCCTTTGGGAATTCAATTTGAATCAATTTCCTACCATTCCACCGCGTACTTGCTATCAGCTGATTTTGCTACACTTCCCCGAAAAAAATGTTTACACCCGCAATATCATATTATGATGTCATGTGTTAAAGTTTGTAATACAATTTAGCAATCGCCGCCTCCGTGGCGGAGTGGTCAGGTATACGCGCCAGCTAAACAAAGACAGAAGTTCCAGATTCGAACCTTGGTTAGTCATTGTCGTGTTTAAACCAAGAAGTAGAAAAGTGACGTCAAATGACTGAAATAGGGAGGAAGAGTAGGAGGGATGGGGAGAAGATAAAAATTACACCAACAAGGGAGGGATCTGACAAAATTTCTGAGAGCATCAAATATTCTGACCAAAATCTAAGATTTTGACAACAGACAAACATCATGAAACTGTTAATAAAACTTGATGTTCAGTATGGAAGAATGTGTTAGTTTTCTACTTCTATGCGCAGATTTTATTATTCATTTAGAATGAACTTGAACAAATTATGCATTTACTGTATCATGATATTGAGCTTTACAAATCTCTATGAACGATACAACATAAATAGATGTACAATTAAGTGTAATGTTTATCTGTAGATTTCTATTGTTGTATTAAGTTCTGCTATATGTATGCAATGTGTATTACTGCCTTCTGTAAATGGAGAAAATCTTCTCTGTTGGAGGTAATGATGATAAACTAATTTTGTGACACTCTATATGTGAAACAACTTTCTGTAGCCTCAACATGGGCTCTAGGAACCCACAAATGAACTAAAAACAAAAACTAAAACACAAAAAACTAAAAACGCAATAATTATAATAACATCAAATTAAATAATTAATATTCATATAATTAAATATATAAATAAATAATATACCCGAGCTTTATATTTAAACACACCTCAGATCAACTTTAACAATATTTCTTTTCCTTTAAGGAAGCGCCAACACTTCATCCGGCTTTTCATTGAGGAGAATGTGCAAAATGATTTATTAAAAATTGTATTTTTTGACAAATATTTAAGTAACTTCAGTGATCATACGTCATCTTTCAGTTACCACCAAAGCAATATTCCGAGTACATAGTACGAGGAGAAATGCTCTGACTTACTTCATGAATGTAAATCGGGAACGCTCTCTTGATTTTGTTCATCACAGCACTGAAATCTCTGACGCTCTGGAGATACAAAACACATACGTTGATCTCAGAAGCAACACACGTTCGGGCTGTGTGCCTCGACTGCAGAATGCAGGCAGCCCGCTTCAAGAACTCTCGTTGCCGATGCGGAGACTTGCATACGCGTGTGGACACAGAAAGGAAGAGCTTATTTCCTCGATAGGACGTGGAACCTTGCTAAACTTTGCAAGGCCTTGGCTGGACGAACTTCCTTCTCTCTCCTTGAATTTCTCGTATTGTGCCACACGCTTGCTGCAGACTTCAACGAGGTTTGCAGTGGCGACATACTTGGGCTCAGCATAAAGGTCAATTAACTTTTATACTAGTTATGTTGAATGAAAAACAAGTAGTTTTTGCTGTGTCTGAGCTTGTTTTGGAGTTTTTGTGGTTACTAATTAGTGTGACATTGTATGGTATTTTTTCTTGAACTTGTGTTGTTATTGGACATTACTTTACCTCGCCACTAAACTTTCTTTTTGGCTGGATTGAGTTATTTATAGAGCAAAACTAAGCTAAGTTTGCCTGAAAATTTGCAAAACAATAAATAAAATAAAATCGCAATTTAGAATGTCCATTAATTTTTATATAATTCATGCAAATAGATACAGTTCCATATTAATCTACGTGTATTAACCTACATCATTATGTATTGCCTTCCTCAGTTTAATTTAAATTTAGTCATTTCTTTCTTCTATTGAATATTATCAAGTAAAACGAAATAAAGCATGTGCTTATTTAGCATCATAATTCGTAATTTTGAACCTTTTAAATATTCGCTATGAACACCAAAATTATAAGGCCTTCTTCAGTTTGTTTTACCGTTGCAGTAACAGATTACTTAGAATTGACAATTATCTACGAGAAATAGGTATAATGTAACTCACTGCAAGAAAAAATCAACCACACATCCTATTTGAGATCCAATATACAGTATATACTAATAAATTCGTCGTTATAGATAAATTTAAGTTATTAATGAAAATATTAATATCTGCAATAATGTGGTAAAAATATTTTCCTTTCAGAATGAAAAAGTCATAATATACAAAACCATAGACTCAAGTTTCAAAAACTTTCTCATTTCTACTTCTTGCCATTGAATCACCAATTTTACGTTTTGCTTTATTTTAATACATCAGATGCCTCAAAGAAATATACTAAGCGAAGGCAATATATAATATAATCATCATATGTCGTCTTCTAGATGACAGGATGCAGGTATACTTCAATAATTTCTTTCCATATTATTATGTTGTAATTAAAATATTTAGCACAAGCGTGTGCGAAGATTAAAAAAATTGTGGTTTAGTAGAGATATTTGTCTCTCTTTCAATATGTTGGTGCATCTATTTATGAGTAAAAATGCTTTCCGTAACCTTTTAGAATAAACGTAATTGGCAATCGGATGTACCACAGAACGCTAGATCCTTCTACCAATTCTCATTTAAAATACATGATAAATAAAATTAAACTGATTAGGAGAGAATGCTTTTCATTCGAATCGCTCATCGAACAAAGGCGAGCCTGCCTTTTTGAGTGTCGATCATTTCTGTCTAATCAGAGCGTTAGAACAAAGTAGCGTTGAGTAATGAGCTCTTCGGTTGATTAAATATTTTATGTCATCTATTCGTGCCATTATGATCAACTTTCATAATGCAATTACATTCGTTATCGCTGAACCATTCTCGTTTTTTAAAAAAATTCAAATAAAAACCCTTTGTGTTAATATCTAGAGTGATATCAGATAACTGCGCCAGTGAGGAACAATAACACGAGACCCGTTGCTGAACCGATTCATATCTGAAGAGCAAATAGCGGTGAATAAGTTATCACCTACAAAGTGCTCATTGGATGCTGTTAATTGAAATAAATAATTAAGCTTCATGTTGGAGATGGTCAAATGCAAATCAAGTGCCCATTTGAAGCTCGAAGTAATAGAGATAACAATTCGCCGCCACAAAACCCGTATTTCATGAAAATTTTGATCATAGTCAGCGTAAATGACTGAGCGTTATCTGATGAATAACAAGCAAAGCTCCATTCCCTCGCACGGATTCGGCAAAATAAACAACCAACGAATGAAACATAAACTGAAGAGACCTGTGGTGCTTTTCTGGCATAATATGAAAGCAGGCTGACATTTGAAAGCTTACAGCCAGTTACAGAAGAACGGCGTTTCTTCCGTAAACGAGTCGGTTCGAACGTGGATTAATCTACCTAAATAGATGGGCAGCAGTGATAACAAAAGGTGGGACAAAAAAGTACAACAATGGGAGCGCTGTGGCAAGCAAAATGTTCAACCTGGTTGATCTCACTTCGGATTTGGTAGGTGTCTAATCCTTCAAATCAAGGAATTTACTGAACCATACATTTCAGAACTAAAAATATTTTCACATGGTATTGCTAACTGATAATAATAATAGACCTTCGAGTCCCCATTTCGAGGCATTTTCATTACTGTGGTTTTGCAACACTTTCCAATGAAATAGTGGTTAATTTTATCGTACTTGTACTAATACGCCATAATTTGATTTGCTGCATTGGAATATTTCAGACGTTCGGACCTCAGGTAACACTGTAAGGTCCCGATCAGCCTATCTGACGAACTTTTCAAATGCTATGAAGCAGAATGTGGGGCAGTTTTAGAGTATTTCCTTTCTTCTTTGCTGAACTTAATACTAAATAAGAAAAGGATTCTCTAATGGAAGAAGATAGAAACTTGCTTATCTTGTACCGTTTTTCAAATTGTTCAGCGTAATATATCTATATGGAGGATTTTGTAGGAATGTTGTTAATGTTGATAAGTGCCTAGAAAAACCGCCATCTTCGATAACCAATCGGGTGGTAAGAGCCGGTGTTGCCTTTGTGCCCTAAAACATCAAAATCACGAAGTCAGCGATACTAAAAATTCACATGAGAATCGAGCGAGTCCGCAGAATTTTCGAACTATGAAATTTTCCGTGGTTGGATTTTGAATATACATATTCACGTTAAACGTATTTTGCGGATCAATATGTAAATTGTTTTTGAAACTGACACTACTAGTATTTAAACGAAATTAAACTAAATTCTCACTCAGATTCCGTGGATTTTATCTAGAGCTGTTGAGTAAAGTTATTAACAAATGTTTTTAGTCACCAAATACATGGAAAATAATTGATTCGGCGGTTTATTAAGAATTGATAATCCGCGCTGAGATTTTCTTTAAAGTTATCTGGATAATTTAAGCTATGCTATTAATTCTTCCAAACATCTCTCGGGTTTTTTTCTATCTTAATCGGAGGCTTGGAATATAATTCCTTCAAGAGCGTAACCTGACTTTGCGTACATAAAAATGTGCCATCTGGTCCTTAAGCGAAAACTACTTTCTCTGGAAATGCCTTCTCCAGAATGAGTTAAATATTGAGAAGCAGGCAACTATCTAAAGTGAGCATCTTTATGCGACGGTTCCCGAGGGAATGGATGCTCTGAGGGACTTTCCCACCAATAAATCCCGTCTCTATTTGTTGAGATAGGCGGTCTCGTTGGGATGTGCGCCCCATTCCCAGTCACGTGCAAGCCTCATGGCGTAGATAAAGCTCATCAGAAAGAGGGAGAAAGTTCACACCCTCCCTATTATTTGCATAGCAACACACAAATCGATACGCCACTATTCCCGCACGCTTTTTCGGAAATGTAGCTGCGAGTTAGGATTCACTACTCGTTCGCGGCATGAAACAATAGATTAAGCCAGACTTCACAATAAATTCCATTAAGATTTTGCGCATGCAAGCCTTTCCACGTGCGTATATCAAGGAAATTGTTACCCTAAAGCGTTCTGCTAACACCCCAAACATTCAGGACATCCTAACAATTCTGCCTTCCATCTAATGGTATTTCGATGGATATTATACAGGAGAGAAATAGGAAGGGGTGGCTTAATAATTTAGAGAAACGAAAACGTCTTTATGTATTTTTATGTTCTTACTCTTTTGTTTCTCAAGATAAAGAATAAGCCGTTCGATGTTACGAGTTCTTTTCGACCTTTTCGGCTTTTGTTTTAGAAACTCCACCGCCCTCTCGCCTGTAAAATAAAACATAATAAATTCTATTAGCTAACGCTGTGCGAATAATATTGCAGGGAGAGGAATTATATTGTTTTTTTCTGTTTTTAATTGCTTTAAGTGTTTGAAATCTTGATACCATTAGTTTTACAGTTCCAATTGGAATGTATGAATGATGATAACAAAATAGACGAAGGAGCAACTACAAGCACGTATGCCTTAATCAAGCTGCTCCATGAATATGAAAATATTTGTAAAATTGGCTTGTTGTACGAAGAGTAGCAGCTACGAAGCTAACTTTTATACTGCATATTGTAGAAAGAAAAATAATGGTAAGACGCAATAAAATCCTTATAGAACATTATAAATTGCATGTTAATGATTGCTCACTTGAAAAACACGTGTTTCCTACCCAATAAAGCATTATCTTCGTAATGTATGCAAATACATTTTTTTTCTGGGAAGAAAGGTTCCGGTACTCTTCAACTTGGAATAGGAAAAATTGTCTACATCTCCTTCTAGCTTTCGACCTTTTCTCAGTTTTAGTACCTACTCATTCGTGTTTACTGCCCTTTTCTTGATCATTTCTTTTCCTATGTGTTCCCTCCCATATCTTTATTCTTTCTCTATATCGATGTGCTATTTCTCTCCCTCTTTCTCTCACGCTTTCTTCACATCTTCTCTCTGGCTTTTCTAATTCTCTCTCTCTCTCTCTCTCTCTCATTTCCCTATTTTTCTCGCTCTCTCTATCACTCCTCTGTTTCTCTCTGTGTGTCTGTCTGCGTGTAATTTTTCTTTAATTATCTTTATCTGTATCGCTTGTTTGCTTTCTTTTTCCCTTTCTCTCTCTCTCTCTCTCTCTCTCTCTTTCTGTGTGTGGCCTCTTTAATTCTCTTCCTTTCTCTAATTCTGTATCCTTCTTGCTTCGTTCCATTTTTAGAAAATACTTTTTTATTATGACAACATGTAAACATGATGTACCATGTAAGAAGTAAGAAAAATGTGGTACGTTCATAAATGATTGTGCATTCATGTAGTTACATGCACGTGCACACACACACACACACATATTTTTTTTGTTAAAATGAAACGTTATTACTTATTGTCACTTATAAAAAGGTGCCGATACGGCGTACCGCCAGGGAAAAGGCACTGATATATAGTTCTTACTATAAAAGCGTCGTTCAAAGTACAAAAACTAGTCCGATAGCCTAACTCCAAATTACGTACGAACATATCTTCAGCTAAATAATAATCTTTTTATAGGTGTTCAAAATCACTAATTGATTACTAGCATTTTTACAATGCCTTCGATGTTCTGGACAGTCGGTCTAATTTAGATTTTTATTCATACAAAGGAGATTTTTCCCCGTGGTTAGGAAAGGATTCGGAATCCTTTGCTGTTTGGATGAGGAAGCGGACCTTTGGAAAGAGGAGCAGCTTCCGTTTAGAAGCTGCTGTGGAGAAGAATGGCCGAACAAACTGTGTGGAAAGAAAATCGAAAGACCAGGAGGTATTAAAGGAAGTAAATGAAAAGAGAAAATTGATAGGAAAGACGAAAATAAAATTCTTAGAACATGTAATAAGGCGTAGTGATCTTCCAAGGAATATAACGTAAAGGGAAATTGTAGGTAAGGAAAACGAAAACCTGCAACATAATAGATGCGAAGGGTCTTCATAGCTCTACTAAAGAAATCAATGGGAGATTGGAGAACTCGTTGCGACAAGCGTAGTCTATGTATACAATAGAGAATTGACGATTATATATCTCAAGCATCTCTGGATCCAACTCAGCCTCCTATAAGAATACTATCCAAGACTACAAAGAGGAAAGAGCCAATCACTTGTGCCTTGATGTCACGTTTCTATGAATATTTACTTATTCGCTTTTGCACATCAAAATCAATGTGGGAATTTCGGAATTGCGTAGTGGTAACGTCGTCACTTTGTAATCAAGGAGTTCCTAGGTCGATATTCTGTGGACGCATATAGTTGTTCGGATCCCACTTTTACACTTTTTCCAGTCCCGATGAGCCTATCTGTACCTAAAGTGGGCTTAAACTTTAAAAAATCAATTTTATATTAAATAAATATAAATGTATAAAACGATAGATAGTCAAAGGGAATAATAGTTACGTGCTTGACCACGAGGCAGGTAGTGATTGAAAATGAAAGTAAAGACCGTTTTCCCAAGTTATGACCTCTCGTTAATGTACTTAATAAAGCTATCCACATCGAACATGTTTAAATCTTAGTTCCGAGATATGTTTGTTCTGGGAAACGAAACACGAAACCAAACTAGTTGAAAGCAAGTCACAATGTAGAAAACGGCTCCGGTACAAGCAGGCAGTGTGACTTCCATTTAAATGTTTGATATTTTCCTATGTTTCCGGCTTGCCGAAGCATGGTGCGCCAGCTTCGGATTTTGCGGGAACACCACACGCATACGTGATAGCTCTAATTTTAAAATCGTGCGATGTTACCATCCCGCCAAACCGTACCGGTTTAGCCGCAACAGTAGAAACGCATAGTGTGACGACGGGCTTCCTTGCTCTTTATTCTAGTGAGAACGATGTGTGACAACGCATCGTGAAAACGTCCGTCGCTGCTGTACAATTGAGTCATTTCTTGCGTACGAAATCAGGGACACTGCAATCCATCGTATTTCGCTTTCACCATTATCAAGCTGGTTTCTTTTACGAGGGCCATCAGTTGTATATAAATATACAAAATACAGTTATGAGCCACTCATAAAAGGTATGTTTATGCCAATGAGAGCAGAGGTTTTCGTTAGCCGGTTTGTTATTCTGGTTGGATGATAATAACATCAGGCGCACGAACCCGTAGGATTCATTTAATTGTCTTCGAAAATAAAATGAACTTCAAATCAGTTAAACGTCGAACAAATAAATGTTCAAAGATTGGATTATCCCCATACGATACTTATCCAAAAACGAAAACCTATTTACACCATTTACTCTATCAACTCTTAATTTTATCACAGTAATAATTTTTTGCATGCATAATTAAAATCATTAGACTGGAAAATTATTAGCAAAAACCATTAGAATCATATACGTTGAATTACATCATTTGATTTTTTAAAATGAAATTCACACAAACAGGTTGTCACTGTTTTCTTGAACAATCTACATGGAATTTGTCAAATAAGTATGCTTTCAAGCGTATATGTGGTAGCCCATAGTCAACTCTAACATTACCATTCTACAAAGATATATACAGAAAGATACAGACAAAAGTTTTCGCATGCTGACGGGTGGTCAGCGAAACGATTTTTTAAAAAATCAGCTACAAAATATTCAAGTACTTTTTTGGTTCTTAAAGATACTGAATGAAGTCAGAAAATCCGATATCGAACCCTGACACAACCTGAACGTCCAAACTACTAGATTGCACGTTATTCTACTAGTTCACATTTCCTTCTTCTAGTGCTTCGGTCTCCTGAATAACATTAGACTCTTGTAATCCATAGCCGACCTCCGTGGCGGAGTGGTTAGCATAGCGAGCTACGACGCCAGGGGTTCCTGGTTCGAATCCCGAACTGGGCGCAGGTGTTCTTTGTTGGTGTCCCTTCATCAATTTTATCGCGTCATCACTCATCCTCATCTTCGCGATTAGCCTAAAGTGGCAGAAAAGCGAAGTAAAATAAACCAAATCAATCTTGTAATCCATAGTTTTGGGTTCGAATCACGGCGGGAGAAGATTTCAATGGTTCACATACCACTTTAAATCGTAGTTGTAGTCCACATTATCCTATATTAACGTAAATAAACAATTGCAAACTTATTTTTCCTTCAGTAACTGCAAGAGGATTTTAGATCATATTTAGAAACGTTCAATTTATTCTGGTTCGTTGTAGAACAAAAGTGTGTTTAGTTGGTGTACATAAAAAAATTGTGACAATTTTTTTCCGAACTCCCTTAACTTGATCACTTAATATTCAGATTTAGAATTACAGCATTATTGGTCTTCCTCCGTGACGGTGTGGTTATCACAACGTGCTACGACGCCAGGGTTCCGGGTTCGAATCCCGGCCTGGGCATGGATGTTCTTTGTCAGTGTCCCTTAATCAATTTCATCATCCGTATTGTCGCGATTAGCCAAAAGTGGCAGAAAAGCGACACTAAATAACATTTTTTTTTAAAAAAAATCTAATATTGGATATGTGTTCTAGTAAGCTGAATGAAGAGATCTTGTGCCATTGGATTTGCAGTGTGCGAGGCAAGTAAAAATATTGTTCACATGTAATCGATTGAGAGCATTCGCACTCACTGCGTGTAACAGCTGCAGAAACCCTTCCCGAGAATATTTGCAATTCGGTGCAGTGCAGCGACGCGACGCGATGCGAAACTCCGCCATTAATTGAGGAAGCAGCAGCTGGAAACAGAACCACCACGTGGAGCAGAGGAGAGATGGCTCTATTGGGAAAGGGTACGAGTCCAACTGATTGTGTACAAGTTCTACTAAACTTCCATCGATCTTACCACTCTGCTAATTAGTACGAGAGAAGGGATGATATGGCTAAAACACTGCAGCATTATACACGAGTACTCTATATATTATACTACGGTATACTGTTATTGAAAAATGAAACTTTTATAAGCTCTTGTGTACATGTTGCTTGTCGACATGCTAGGAAAGGATACGCAGGATATCAATTGTCAATGAAGATGGTGTCGGTGGGAAGAACAAAGTTCAACCTCCATGCTCGTATACGGGTGTTGCAAAATACCTGTTACAACGCTTGGGAGGTGGTTCGACAAGTAAAAACGAGGAAAAAATGTCATGTGAAAAAATGTCGAAATCGGCACCGTTTGCGAGTGACAGGCGTGCGAAAATCGCCTCACACCATGCGTAAAGTAC
Source organism: Lepisma saccharinum (assembly GCF_977018435.1). Taxonomy (NCBI): domain Eukaryota; kingdom Metazoa; phylum Arthropoda; class Insecta; order Zygentoma; family Lepismatidae; genus Lepisma; species Lepisma saccharinum. The sequence continues at coordinate 212,223,390 of NC_139230.1, forward strand.
AATAACTCAAGAAGGAAGAAAGATATCAATGTCGGAATAAAAGAATACAAACAAAATCGTGCCTGACGAATACAATGTTGCAGCAATTGAGGCCCAGTGTAAATTGCGCAATGGGACTCTCAAAGAAAGTGGGGAATCCCGATGGAAAATATAGGAAATTTACTACTATTTTCTACATAATGTTGAGATCGGAATGTAGGCAGTAAAAAATGACGACGTATGTCCACATGTCCCACTACTGCTGGGACACCGTCCCACACTCGGGAAATAGGAAATTCACTCGAAAATGACGCTATGCCGTCAAATTACGCTCAGATTGATTTCAGCTAATTGGTACAGAAAGCTCCACTAGAGGCGCTGTGAGTGTAGGTCACCTGTTACGTATTAGTGTTGGTGGATACTACGTAGAGACTGTAGTCGACCGTTGTTTTTCCTGTCTTGTTCTGCGTCTCGCAGCGTGGAGTTTAGTCTGGCGTGTGTGTATGGTTGAATTGCGCTAAGGAATACTGTACGTAGAGTACGTATTCCCGTGTTCTTTCTCGGTTTGCAACAACTGCGTGGACACCTGTGTGACATTACGTGGGTGCTAATCACGGTAGTTGTGATCCGTCACTCGGAGGGAAAGTGCCCCTGTTTCTGGGCAGTTCTCGAACAAGACAATGGTGGAGTACTCTACCCACGAGCTTGCTGATATGCATCTCGTTTATGGAGAGGCAAACCGAAATAGCCGTGAAGCACGTCGTTTGTATCACGAACGTTTTCCCAATAGGCGATTACCAGCACATGCACTCTTTCAAAGACTTGATGCTCGACTGCGTGAAACTGGATCTCTACTACCCCGTAGGTGGGATTGTGGAAGACCCCGCACTGTGCGCACTGTGCAATTTGAAGAGGACGTGTTGGACGCGATACGAGACCGTCCTGACACCAGCACACGTGTCATTGCTCGTACTCAACAAACCCACCATAGCAATGTGTTCCGCGTTCTTCGAGAGGAGGGATTGCACCCATACAAATTGCATAAGGTGCACCACATACTGCCCACGGACTTTCCCCTACGCATGGATTTCTGCCAATGGTACGTGCAACAAACTCTTTCCATTCCAGAGTTCCCAACAATAGTTTTGTGGACCGATGAGGCAATGTTCACCAGGGACGGCATGTTCAATAGCCACAACAGCCACGTCTGGGATATGGACAATCCGCATGCAATCATTGTGCGCCATCATCAACATAGGTTCGCAGTGAATGTGTGGTGTGGCGTAGTAGGTGACCACTTGATAGGCCCGTACATTTTGCCATCTACTTTGTGTGGTGGGAATTATCGGGTGTTTCTACATGACGTATTACCTGAACTTTTGGAAAACGTGCCACTGGCAGGTAGACAACGTATCTGGTTTCAACACGACAGCGCCCTCGCACATTTCGACCGGGGAGCCAGAGCCTTACTCAACGATATTTTCGGCGATCGTTGGATTGGCAGGGGTGGACCTTTACCGTGGCCACCTCGTTCCCCCGACCTCACACCACTGGATTTCTTTGTGTGGGGAGAAATGAAAAGGCTCGTGTATGAAACCCCTGTGGAAAGTGCTGAGGATCTCGTTGCTCGTGTTAGTGCCGCTGCTGGGACAATTGGTGACATGCCAGAGGTATTTGCACGTACCAGACAATCAGTGCTTCGCCGATGCCATCTTTGTCTTGAAGTCAATGGCGGACATTTTCAACAACGTCTCTGAGTATACCGGTGTTTGTGTGAGCCCCTATCAGCACCACATAGTGTCCTTTAGTGAAAGGTACGAGTGAAGATGCTGGATATCGCTGTACTTCATACCGTCGATCTGCATGTGCGGAGGTTGTGCGCTTCTCAGTGGAATCCCTTCCAGATGTGCTGTGCCTGGAAATGTTACATGCCATTGTGTGCGTTTTCTCGCCATTCTCCGTCTTCATTCCTTCGAGGATTACCCACTTTCTTTGGGGAGCTCTCTTGTAGTATATGTACAGCCTAACGACATGTGGCCATTGTTTAACTTTTGTTTTTCGTACTGCAAAGTAGTGTGTCAACATTAAGGGATTGAAAACTTTTTTTTATGATTTTCCAGTATTTTTTTCCATTTGGGATGGTGTCCCAGCAGTAGTGAGACATGCGACAAATTGGTTTCTTTTCTTCGAACCGCAATGTGAACCGTGTACAACAGGAGATTTGCAGTTATTTTCCTATTTCCCGGGTGTGGGACGGTGTCCCAGCAGTAGTGGGACATGTGGACATACGTCGCCATTTTTTACTGGCTACATTCCGATCTCAACATTATGTAGAAGATAGTAGTACATTTCTTGTATTTTCCATCAGGGGATTCCCCACTTTCTTTGAGAGTCCCATTGCGCAATTTACACTGGGCCTCAATTGATGCACCATTGTATTCACCAGGTACGATTTTGTTTGTATTATTTTATTCCGACATTGATATATTTCTTCCTTCTTGAGTTATTGTACTTTACACATGGTGTGAGGCGATTTTCGCACGCCTGTCACTCGAAAACGGTGCCGATTTCGACATTTTTTCACATGACATTTTTTCCTTGTTTTTACTTGTAGAATCACCTCCCAAGCGTTGTAACAGGTATTTTGCAACACCCTGTATATTGATTTATTGATTGAGTTTGTGTTCTAAGCCCACTTTATGCACAGTAAGGCTAATCAGTATTGGATCTACAGTTTAAAGTGAGATTCGAACCACTATGTGCCTCCGCCGGGTACGGAACCCGCGATCCTTTGATTACAACGCGACGACGTAACCACTACGCCACCGTACAGTGCTTTTATTCTGGCGGTACGCAACGGTACGCCGTACCCACCTTTTTATGGGTGAGAGCAAAAACAAAAAACGTTTTATTTTAATTAAAGAATTGTGTGTGTGTGTGTGTGTGTGTGTGTGTGTGTGCGTGTGTGTGTGTGTGTGTGTGTGTGTAACTACATGAATTCATGATTATTTATGAACATACCACGCTATTTTAAGTAGTTCTTACATTGTTGCATGCAGAGTGTCCCGAAAATATGGGGTCAGGAGCCATGGCCAGCACTGCGGAAAAAAGTAGGTCTACAAGTGTCCAGTAGAACTTCAGTTTCGTGTTACAAACGTGGGGAATGTTTGTGCGCAGAGAACAAATAAGGCGATAGAGGGGAAAGAAGCATACAAAAAGGAAAAACAAGCTACCACCAAAAGACAAACGAAAACATAGGATGAGAAACTAGTCATGACAACGAAAAGGGCAGGAATAAAAGTAGTTAATTTTTTTAATAAAAATGTTTCCGCAGAATATTTGATTGCTTTCTTTCATTTTACTTCGCTTTCCTGCCACTTTTGCCTAATCGCGAGGAAGATGATGAGTGATTATACCATGGCCTTGATGAATGGATACTCACAAAGAAGCGATATCATGGAATGATGATGGACACTGACGAAGAACACCCATGTCCAGACAGGGCTTGGAACCCTGCACCCCTGGCGTCGTGGCACGCTGTGCTAGCCACTCCACTGCGGAGAACGGCATATAAAAGTTCGTGTAGGCATTTCTTGCTGCATTACTTTATTGCTCTTCCTTTTCTGATTTTCCCACACCCATAATTTGAAAAGTAACGCCTTTCCTGACTTAACATACTTCTTTTCTTGGGAAGCATTACGTATGTGTCTGTGCTTTAGGCATAGGTGTAATTTCGCCACGTTTGCTACATGTTACATTAATTTCTAAATCTAGTTACAAGGTACAGAATGTACAATCACCGACAATAAAAACTGAACACCTGGATCCTGAAACATTTCGCTTCCCTGCAAAGCGTTATGTGTGTTACCTAACTCTACAGCGATGAGTAGATTTTAATAGTAATTGTTCAATGGCAAGTTCTGTCACTGCCGTAGAGTTAGGCAACACACATAACGGCGAGTATTTCAGGGTCTAGGTGTCCCATTTTCATTGCCGGTGACTGTACATAAATAGGCTACTGTACGAGTTTCCTTAATGGTTTGTTTCGTAGTTTTCAACTAGGGTGTTTTTCCTTTATGCTACAGGAAGACTAACTCATAGGGTTTCGATCTAAAAGTTGCTTGAAGATTTCCGCCAAAGTGATTTTAGTATAATTCTAAAAATCTCAACTTCAAAGAGATCCGAGAGTGAAAAAGAGAAGGAAGGTCATATCGTAAAATTCGACGCCCCTCCCCATCCTTCCCCAAAGAATTCATATCACGACATGCTGGGAAATGAAACGATCTCATTCGTTAACGCTTCGAACGTCAGCGCCGGTAAAACCAAGCGCTGTTGCTCAGTTTTATCTGACAGAACTGCACACGAAGGGGGAAAATTGTAATGCAATTTCGGTTGGAATTCGGTCAATCGCTCCCAGGTATATTCCACACCTGGCTTAGCTTCACATCCCGCGGCCATTATCTAACTGCCACAATGTGAAATCCAGATGCGAGCGCACCATACGCATGCAATTCCCCAAGCTCTCGTCTAAATTTTGCAACCACCACGGAACAAATGGGATTTCTACAGCTGTCTGCGTTCCACTAGGAAACTTAGTCTCGTAACGAAACTCGGAATTAATACGAACTCGCTGCACGTAAAGACGCCCTTCATTTACACTTTAGCAAAAATAATAATAATAATAATAAATAAATAAATAAGCGTAAAGTAAAAATATTCATTCCAAGAATTGTGATTTCACAGTAGTATATTTATAATCGTTTTATTATTATTATTATTATTATTATTATTATTATTAAAATTCTAAGGAATTATGGTTTCTGACATCCAAGAATTACCTTCTAAAAGTTGAATCAGTTCAGAAACTTTTTATCAGGTTACTATGTACGAAGTTTAAAAAGAATTATTGTGAACAACATTATTGTGAATGGCAACACAGTTAAATATGACTACCTTAGAAGAAAGAAAAAAATGAAAAGGAACAATTTTTTCCAGAAAGCTTTCCAAGTAGAATGTGAATACTTTTTGAATAATATACGTATCTTATAAGATTCCCAGATGAAATGCAAGGAATATCTCAATTCTAATATCTCTCAAAAAGGCCAGAGGTTTAATAGCTCTTGTGGAAAGCTACAATATGAACTTAATCCATTGTATTATTTTATAATTGAAGACCCTGGTGCAAGAACCAGACAGTGCCACTTTTTGGTCAAACTTGTTTTTTTGTTGTAATCTATCATGAAAAAAATGCTCTATCTGCTGGTGCAAGAATCAGACAGCTCCACAGATTTGTTGTGTAGTAGGAATGGAAAAGGAGTTGTCTGGCGTATTTCTGCCGGCACATCATTGCAGACAGCTCCTGGAGCAGTCTGGTTCTTGCAGCGGATATAGTTCAGTGTTCGGCTACTCGGCGGCGTGCAGCAGTTGCTATCGAGACCGCACACTTCAATATGTATGTTACTGTTGCTTCTAGCTATTGCACGTGAGTACCCCTTACTTCTTCGACATTTTATTATTTTATTCAGTTTTTCGTGTCTCCTGGAAACTTTTATAATTTGGACCTGTCTGGTTCTTGCACCGGGGTCTTCAATTATTTATTCCATTTTGTAACTTTGTGACTCCTATTTTGACACAGTGATGTACTGGTTGTCGTATCGTGCTTATAACTGAAATAAATATATTACTCTTATTGATATTATAAAACTTGCGAAATGAATTGTCGCCTCGTCCAATATCAAACAACTTTAAAAATGCTATTGTGAAACACACATACAGTGCTACATCGCCCACGGAGTAAGAAAGATAAGCGGATCCAATCCTCTTGTGGATGTGAACAAATACAGCTGGTAATATGCGGAACCGCCTGATGCATCCAAGGAAAACAACAGAAAGAGTAGAAACTTGATGTTTGTTCTATCCTTTACATTTTTTTAAAAAATCATCTCTCTCGGTTTTCCCATTTGCGCATCGATTTAGTTTTATATTTTATATCCTCTTCTGTCTTGCCGAACAGGGATTTAAATTATAGCCTAATGTTGTTTTGTTGAAGAGCCTGCGGATAGAACAGAGGCCCAGAGCTTTGTTTAGGTCTCCAGGGCGCTGTTGTGTGTAACCATCGCCGAGCATAATATCGGTTATGTCCATCAACTTTTCGTTAATGAACAAAATCAACTCTACTCGAAAAGTCTTTGTTTGTAAAGCAGACGGGCAAAATTGGCAACTCTCTCCTCGTATTCCAGTGGATATGGTGAAACTGTAAACTGCGCATATGGACAGAGAGAGAATGGAACCCTTGATGTTTTTAAAATAGCAGGTTGAAACAACACCTAGTATGCGAATTGTCGATGGCTTTTCATATCTCTCCCAGATGATTAATTGTCATACTTTCGACGTTTAAGAAGCTCTATAAAAAGTGCAACTATGAACTAACAACTGAGTAACGGAAATGGTTCTGGATTCACCAATCGGCAGGTGGCGAAGAATAACCAAAAATGGTTAGGCTCAGTACTTCTTTTATTATTTGCGGTACGCAACGGTTCGCCGTACCGGCACCTTTTTGCAGATGATCATTTATGAACACATCACAATATTTTGAGTGGTTCTTATGATGAACACAAGAACAAACCAACTTGAAGGGTACCGAAGTCTTTCTTACCAGAAAAAATAGCACTGATTAGGGTACATAGAAAAATATATAAGGCAGAGTTCACACCGAAGTGACAAGGGACATATCACCTGGCATCAGAGAAACTTTACTTTCAATGTTGGTTATTTTACACGGCTTTTCTACCTCTTAAGTTAATCGCGACCATGAGGATGAATGATGAACTGGTGAAATTAATGACGTGATCAGCGCAATGATACATAAGTGCCTTAACCAGGATTCGAATCTGAGACCTTCAACTTCGTAGCATGTTACGCTGACCACTCCGACACGGAGGCGGGCTGCATGTCACGAATTGTAAGATATAAATGCAATCTTTCACACCGGAGTGACATGGCAGGAACTTTGGAAAGGAATCGACGGGACGTGATAATAAAAATGAGCAGGTGCCTGCAGAAGCCTTTCATGTTGACCGCCTCCTTTCTACTGTTAAGCATGGACGGGGTTCTGTGATGGTGTGGGGTGCGATATATTAGTGTGGACTTGGATCACCATGGGAGGATTACAGCAGAGGAATATCACAGCACACGGGCGAATATCTCCATCTTATGATCCAGACTGTGTTCCCTGTTAAACGACCTGTGTTCAAAGACGACAATGCCCCCATTTACATTGTCTCATCAAAGTATGGTTCTATGAGCACGAAGATGAAGTGGAACATCTCCTCTGGCCTCCTCAGTCGCCTGATCTTAACATAATTGAACATTTGTGAACTACAGACGGATTTGCACAAGAAATAGATGTGTATTGCCTTGAACATTGGGCATGGCCTGCATTTATCCACCACGTCCGATACGGGCTGCAATCCAGGTCAAGCGTGGGTTAACCACCTACGAATAAAGATTTTTCTGTCGTATCACGATGTTCATATTTTTTATCCACCACCTGTGCATTGTACAGTAATGAACGACAGTGTTCATCAATCTCTATTTTTATGAATAAGTATTATATATTTTTTTTTGCAAACTGCTGTATTATACAGAGCCTAGTAATAGTAATAATAAAAGTAATGTATTTCAATGGCTTAAATTTATATTGCCAAAGTGATTTTGGTCGCAATACGCATGCGACCTTTACAAATGCAGTACATTGTGGAAATTAACACTTTGAAAAGGTAAGTTTTAAGCCATTAAACTGTTGTTAATATTGTTACAGGGAAAATTTGTGCGAAGTAACAAAATACTCACTGTTGCTATCACAAGAATTAATTACGGTGAAATGATAGTATCACTTACAGTGCATGAACTGTAACTAAAACCGTGATATTTCTGTAAGATTACGGTGCAATTCCGTTAATAATTACGATTTTTTTTACATGCTAGTATACACTTGCAAATAGACGTTACTCACGTGAAAAAAAATCAATACCAAAAGCTTTTCTTTAAAGTTGCATTCACTTATTAAATACATTTCATGAATTAGGCTTATTGGATTCAAATTATTATTATATCTGAATCGCAGTACCGTAGGTGAAGTTGCCATGATCGAAGAAAGTTTGCGGACCATTCTTCTATGTTGTTAATGTTACCGTTAGACTTTCACTCAAGATCAGCTTGGTTGCAGCTATTGTGGAACCAAAGGCTCTTGCATGATTATATAAATGCAAAATATCATCGTCGGCGCTAGGATTAATCATCTACGGGTGCTGAGGGTGCGCGGAATGAAATGTTGAAAATAAAGTAAAAGTGAAACATGCATGTATACTTTGCCCGCTACATCCAATACCTATGAACTTTTAGTACGCTTCTATGATAATATGTCAATGAAACTGAAAATTACTAGTACCTTCATTCATTTTTCTTGCTTACTTTGACCACAACAACATGTACAGGGAAGTAAATGCAGCTTCCCTGTCAGGTTAGCATCAATGTGTGTCCTGTAGTATACATTAATAGTGATCTTTCTTCAGTACCTTACGCTCAGTATGACGATATGGTTTTCATAAACTTAAAGTGTCTTCGGTTGAATTAACAAAACACGTTTCGTCAATGTTTTTGGTAACTGTAAACGAAAAAAATTGTAGTGCTTACTAAATTTGGTAATTTTGAACAAAATCTTTGGTAACTATACAAGTAAATGTGCACAATTACTAAAGAGCACTTATGTTTATCGCCTGTTGAATCAAATGCTTGTTTGTCGGAAAGTATTTTTTTGGTTTTGAAACTTATTTTCTGTTAATAATTAAGTAATTTCGGCTGAAAATAGGTTATGAAAGAGGGCTGCTGAAGAGGGTGCGGAAGCACACCTTCGCACCCCGCTTGCGCCACCCTGACCGAAAGTTTAAGGAAATGGGGAGCGACCAAATCAGATTAGTGTCGAAACCCAACATTAGAGAACTCCAGTCCCGATGCTTTACCATCGTTTTCTAGTGTAACTTCTTGCATATTTAATCAATAAAATAGTTTTCTTCAACATTAACCTAATCTGGAGCGGTATTACTCATTGTTCATTTGCTTTCATTTTGACGACACTTTGAGATTATTCAATGTACGAGTAACAACGGTATAAATGTAGAAAGATAACTTAGTATTTCGCAATGCTAAAGTTCAACATACACGCGCGAGTAATTCTGGAATAAAGAATTCCAAAACAACGGTTCTGCATATTATTGACATGTACCAGAAACAAAAACCATGGATTCTTTGTACGGTTTGCGCACGAGTTATAAAATTGATTTATTTTGTTCACATGACTGTAAATATAATTCCACAACAAAATCGTATTAATAGGGGCTTGATAATTCTGCGTACAAACAGAGAAGAATCTCGCGATGTTGTTTCAACTGAATCATTGAGAGGAAAAGCTTCCTGGGATGAACCGATTCACTCGCCGCCGCGATGTCATGGGATTACGCGTGATGAGGAAGAGCAATGAAATTTATCCAAGTTAATCCTCGTATTTCGCTGCTGGTGACAGCAGGGTGCCGGTTTTTGATTTGTGGTTCATTGCTCGTGGATTTCTCTGCATGATTTTTTCTCGCCATTTCCATTTTATCATTCTAATGCTTACGCAGAGACCCGAGTGAAACGGGCGATACACGTTTCCTGAACTCAAGTAGATCTGTGGCTCTGATTAAAAATTTAAAAATGGACGAAGGAATACTCGTTGCACACACACGATGGCAGATATGTATGGTCCCTCCTTACTTACCAAGCTAGATATGTTTTTTTTTAAATAAGTATTATTTTGATTTGCTCAAAATCTAAATGTGAAAAATTAAAGGTTTCTTTTTGTTGTTGTTGTTGTAATCTCAGTTTAGTTTGAGTGTGATATCCTGGTTCACAGAAATCAGTGAATCACAATAATATACGTTTTCCTATAAGTATTTGGACCCAAAATAGATGAATCTAAGAATATTTTCGTTATTTTATCTGGCTTTCCTATATCACTACGGCAATTACCACAATAAGTGATTGGACAAACATGCATTCATGACTTATTCAGGATTGAGCCTCGAAGCATTGGAGTTGCGGCACACTACATTGTATACTCTGCCACCCCTCGAGTACATAAGCACGAAAGTATAAACATCACATTATATTCCAGGAAACATAACTTCGCATAAGCTTATAGTATATCTAAGAGATATTTCTTTCAGCGATGTCTTTTAACCTTGATTGTGTTGTAACACTAAGCTGTTGACAAATATGTACTAAATGATGATTACACAAATTTTTAACTCCTGCTTGTAGGTCATTGGCTACAGTTTCTGTCACTCGTTTTAACTTACCGTTACGTTCTACAAATGTCATTATATTATTGTCCAGAACAAAGAATGTAAGATGTAAATTATAACAGTAAATAATTATTATATTAAGCTAAAAGGAATGAGATACAAATAGATGGACATAATCATGTTCTTACAATGCCTCAATTGGTGCATTTTTGCACAAATTATTTCAGCTTTTTAAAAAAATCAATTAGGTACTTCTATTAGTATTAGCGCAACTAATTAGGTTTTCATGTAGTACCCGCATTCTTTTTGACATGTTGGTAACATCGAATGGAAACTGAAACTCAGGAAACAATTCGTGACGCGCTTTTTCGCTGTAAGGATACCAAAGTGTTCCTTTGGTCCCCAAAAGAATGTACCTTGTACAAGTTTTGCGTGCATGGCGCTCTTTTAAGTTGATTTATTACAAATACTGTATATTTCATTCTTCGTACTGGAAAATTAAACTTGCATATTTTTTATGATCTCTTCTGCGTCTACTGGGTCTACTTGTCAATTGGGTTTTGTTTTGCATCGTTTTGCTTACTCCTGTTGTATCCATTAGATTTATAAGTAACTTTTATAATTATTCTGTAACTGAATGTAGCTAAGTTTCTATCCAGCCTACGCGCTACGACCCCAGGGGTCCCGGGTTCAAATCCTGTTACGGGCATGGGTGTTATTTTTGAGTGTCTCTTCATCAATTTCATCACATTATCACTCATCCTCATCTTCGCAATTAGTCAAAAGTGGCAGAAATGCGAAGTGAAATAAACCAAATCAATCATCACTCATCTTCACCATCGCGATAGCCAAAATTGGAGAAAAGCCATGTAACATAACCTGATTCAATCAATCAATCAAGCCCCCTGCACACTGCAACATGTCGTGAAGGCATATGAAGGAGATGTCCAACACATCCACAATCTTGGTCACTTGTGGAGGTGATGTGATCAGTAACACGCTCTTTTCGCCTTTATCCCCAGAGTTGCCCCAGGTACCCATTTATTAGAGGCTGGATGAACCCCAGAGCCGCTTCATGCAGAGACATTACTGGATAAATTTCCACTCACGCCGGGAATCGAACCCTGGATTCCTGCGTGGCAATCAGACGCCCTACCGACTGGACAAAAGTGGCTCTTTTAAGATGCTTATTTTAATTAACAATTAACATATATATTAATTGATACATGTTTTCTTGTTATTAATGTTAACAAACTACTTCCAGGTGGACAACGTTGAACACCCGTCTTGGCAAGCGCAATTGCGAGGTCGAAAGAAGTGGATCCTTGAGCCTCCGCCTGAATGCTACTACCAGTGCAGGAGATTGGAGGTGGTGGTTGAGCCTGGGGAGATCAGTAAGTAAGGTTCATTGTCCTCATAACTTCGTGTCTACTGTACGACGACATAAGCACCATCTGTTGCACGATGTGTCTAATTTCTACTGGGAATCGAACATGGAATTTTAAGTAAGCAAGCAGAGTAACGGAAAGTCTTGCTTTGAAAGTAACTTAGAGTTGCCGTTACTGTAACAGTAATTAAGTTGCTTTCACGTTATTCGAGGCCTACTAACGGCATCAGCTATGCTTCAAGGTGCTAATGTCGTAGGGTGGAGGCTTGGGAATTTTACATTATGTTCAGTTAATCATTGCTTCACTTTACAGCAAATTATACATATATCAGCAATGTATATAGTTCAAAATCACAACACCGGTCTCTAGTGGTATACTTATTATTTGCACTAAATAAATACATTAACTTATGTTCGATTTAATGTGATGCGAAGTACACACAAAACGTTCTTCTTATGTATATTCGTTTATTTTCAACAACTATTTGCTAAGCAACAAAACAGCATACTATTACATTTCTTTCTTTTTTACACAATGTGAAATCAGTCACAAAAGTTACTACATTCAGTGATCTCTTTGGATGCCTGTTTCATGCGAGAGTAACATTTATCAAGCGTTTCAGAATTTCATTTGTTCTTAAATACTAAAAAGTGTTTAATATTGGCATGCATTTAACTTTTCTAACTGCAGCATTGTTCCAAAAAATAAGATGCTTTGCCAGTATATGCCTTCAGTGGTAGGTACATGTTACCGTTGCTACTGTAATGACAAATTTGAACTGGTTTTTATTAGGTAGACCATGACGCTTAAACTGTATAAGTGTTGGAAAATAAATTTCAAAAGTTTTCGTTCCTCTACATTTTGTTTAATTGGAAAACTCTTTATATCTCCCCATTCAACGAACAAGTTTCAATCGGAAATATTTTAGGAATACCACGTGTAGGTCTACATATATTTATTTCTCAGAAACATTAGATTTCTTTTCATGGTTCTTTGTCCTTTTCCCTGCTTTATGTATTAATTTGAACATAGTTACATGCTTTTCAGATCTTTCATTACACCAGCAGTTGCTTTGTTTTGTGGCGTATTTTTCTTCCTGAATGTTTAATATCGCGGCTTTGATTTTTCCTTGTCTATATAAGCTAATGGCTGTCCGAGGTCATTAACTTTCCAGTTCCATGCTCTCTGAGCGCTAATCACATTACATCAGAATTTACGTGTTTAATTAAAGGCCACGTACCTGTTTTCTCTCTTTTCTACCTAACGTGCCTTCTGGGCTAAAAATGTCTAGCCGCTATGTCAATATTCAATTTACGAGCATTTTGGGTGAAAGGGTTTTCTGCTCGCAAAAGTCGTATCAACTATGTGCTGACTGAAGGGTTAAGATTAATACTATGATGTTATGTCGGGTAGTAAACATTATGTATTACGGTGATATTCTTAGTTGTATTTTTACTGGGACCTCGCCAATAGTGTACTTGCTTACACTGCCATCTTGTAAATATAATCAAGAGGTCCTAGATTCGATCTCCTGCGAAATCACATTAATGAAGGTTCAGTCCCGATTAGCCTATCTCAGTATAAATAGAACTTAAACGAATCTTACCTTTTGCATTTTTGATATTTTATGATTGATTGATGGTTTATTTCACTTCGTCTTTTCTGCCACTTTATGCTAATCGCGAAGATGAGGACGAGTAATGATATCATAAAAATGATGAAGGGACACACACACAAAGAACACCCGTACCCGGACTGGGATTCGAACCCGGGATCCGTGGCGTCATTGAGCGATTGATATTTTCTTTCGCTTTTCTAATCGATGAGATTGGTTAATCGAGGCAATTAGTATAAATGTGAATTTATGAACCTGATCAAGGAGCAAGTACAAAATAACGAAAGATCTATTCCTTAACCCAGAATTCGAACCTGAAATACTTACCTTCGTAGCTTCGTACATTCTAAAAAAACTTTCCTTTGAAAACATGGAGCCATGCTATGTCTCAAACGTTAGTAAAATGTAAACGAAATCAATGCAGTACGATTATTGTCTTATAATTTTGTGGTCCAGGTTTAATTCCGTGTAGAGCTTGGTGATTCAGTTCTCAAGTACAATTTTAAGGCCCAGTATAAAGTGGCTTTTAGTACAAATTAAGGATGGGTGTTATATTAAGAATACGGTTTATAGAATCCTGGATCCGAATCTTTATTATCCGAATGTTCAAAAATTCGAATTCCACTTAAAACTTTTAGAACTTTCTTCTAAATTTATCTAAAAAATTATCAACAACGAGCAAAGGTTAAATCGTATAACGTATAAGATGCTGCAGACTATGCATATTTGATCATTAAGTTATCGTGAAAAGTATTCGTTGCTTTCATGTCGACCTCCGTGGCAGAGTGGTTATCACAGCGTGGTACGATGCCAGGCGTCCTGGGTCAGAATCCCGGCCTGATCATGGGTATTCTTTGTGAGTGTCCATTCTTCGATTTCACCATATCATCACTCATCATCATCTTTACAATTACCAAAAAGTGGCAGAGAAGCGAGGTGAAATAAACCAAATGAATCAATCAAATGTGTAGATCGCATTCCAATACTTTTCTTCCAAATTCGAACATGAAATTTTGACCATCGATAAGGATATTAAAAACGGGAAGATTTTTTTTGGAAAAGAATAAATTGTGGCTTACATGTACGTATTTTGTCTATTTTTACATTACTCTTCACCCTACTTAAATGAAGTGATGATAAACAGTGCGTCCAATTCCTTGTGAGGCCGAGAGATCGGGAGAAGTGTGGCGGGAAGCGCTAGCAGAGATGCCGACATTTTCGACCAGTAAGTTTACCCGCTTAATTTACCCTCGAAAGCGTTTTGCTTCGCTCGGAATCGTTTGGAGGTTTCGAATGTGCAACACTGTATCAAGATTACGTTGCAGATTAAACCGTTAAAAGTCAATGGTTTTCGTGAGCATTGTTTGCAATCTTAATGCTAAGAGCTTCTTTCCTTTGTGACTACAGGTGCCCTGGACAGAGCTGCGAATGGAGTGAGGAACAGACCTTAAACTAAGAGCGTGTTAACTTCGTACTGTGTGAAAGAGTGTGGTTTTTGGTTACTTGTCGTGCTACTTCTTTGTGTAATTGCAGTGTGTGTGTGTGTTGTGTGTAAGTGAGGAGATTTAAATGCCAGCTGCAAAGTTCACGTTAGAACAAAGATTTTTTATGTATGACACTTACGTGAAAAAAGACTCGTGTCGAGACGTGTTTTTGCAATTTGCACAGGCTTTTCACCTCTAGGTTAGACGTCTTGTCCTTACATTACGAGAAACTGGATCGTTAAATTTTAGAACCCTAAGGAAATACGACGGATTCTAACCGAAGAAAAACTCGACGAAATTGGGGCAGCGTTAGAACGCTCTCCAAACAAACCTCTACGCCGTGTTTCACAGGAGGTGGGTGTGTCAAAATCATCAGCACATACAGCCACTAAGCTACTAAAATTAAAACCCTCATAGTATCGACGAACTAAAAGACAATATAAGGGCAGAACTTGGAAAAATTACTGAAGAAGAACTTTTGCGTGTGAATTAAAATTTCATCAAACGATGCCAGGAATGTGTGAATGTAGGTGGACATCACTTTGAAAGACTCTTATAACACAGGTTAGTACTAGATTTGCAATTTTAATATAAATATATGCATGCTAAAGATATGTCCATAAAAATATGCGGGACGTTACTGGTCGAATATGTCGGCATCTCTGCTAGCGCCGCCCGCCACACTTCTCCCGATCTCTCGGCCTCGCAAGGAATTGGACGCACGGTATTATTGAAATGGTACGAGAGCAGAAACTAAAATGTAGTATTATTTAATAATACTCCTGCCTTACTCCGGATTGATACTCAGAACCCACTAGTTTCGACTCATTATCAATAGACCACGAAGGGCATGTTTCGTTCCTTTAAATTGGACCGTATTTAATTTCCAGTCCCTAACTTATTGCACATTTGTAAATCGTAGCATCAGCAATGTTGATGATAACTTTTTGTACCCTTGTAATCAAATAATCTGTGTTAAATTCCCCGTTCGTATTGTTGCGATTAGCCTATCTGTGCATAAAACACACAAACAAATTTTCTATCGATTTGTGTACAAAAATACTTTAAAAATTCAACCTGATTTTGTTTTGTAAACTGCCCAATATGTTCTGAAATTGAGAGAAAAATTATATTCCTCTGATGTAATAATACAGCGTGTCCATAAATATACTGTCATACTTTAAAGTGGTATTACGTCCCTTTGGATTTAAATGAAATTGGTGACATTTGAAAGAAGAACTCAAATATTTTATTTTACAACTCATAGACATTGAATGTGGCCCCCACGAGTGGCCCTGCAGACATCAATGCGATATTCCCATTCATGCCACACACGCTCAAACATATCCACAGGGATGGACTGATGGACTGGATTGCAGAAGTGATGCGGATTTGCAGTTCTTGCAGGTTTTGAGGCATTGGGGGTACATAGACACAATCTTTTATGTAATCCCATAAAAAAATCACAGACCGTTAAGTCAGGTGACCTCGGCGGCCAATAGTAAAATACATTATCATCATTTCCGTCACGTCCAATGATAAGCTGGACCTTTCACAGTGGCCTCTCGAAAGAAAAATGGGCCATAGACTTGACGTTTCGATACGGCACAAAAGACATTCACTTTAGGGGAGCCTCTTTCAACTTCCAAAATTGCATGTGGATTCTCATTCCCCCAAATCCTTACATTATGTCTGTTCACTTTTCCACCAACGTGAAATGTTGCCTCATCATTGAAAATTATTTTTCCTGACAGATTTACGTTATCCTCCATTAGTAACATAAAATGTTCAGAGAAATCTAACCGTTTTACAGGGTCATCAGGTTTCAACTTGTGCACTAATTGCAGTTTGTAGGGGTGAAACTTCAGTCGCGTACGCAGGATCTTAGATACGGTGGATTTAGGGATGTTCAACTGCTGACTAGCTCTACGTACAGACTTCTTAGGAGTACGAACAAATGCCTCCCGCACTTGTTCCACAATTCCCGCATTGACAGATGGTCTCCCTGAATGGCCTTTCCTTTGATGACATATGCAGCCACGATCCACAAAATCCCGGTACCACTTCAAAATTGACGTGTGTGAAGGAGCCTGATTTTGAAACCTTCGCCTATAAGCACGCTGAACCTTCACCAAACTCTGCGTGGAATGATATTCTAAAACACACCAACTACGTTCTTAAATCTTCTGTAATAACAACACAATTTTAAAGGAAAACATTCACATGTAACCTGCCTGCCTGCTAAATATCCAACAATTAACCCGCATCGTCCATTGTTGTCAGGAGTGAATTTATTTCAGTTTCTATGTTTGATCTCGTTCATTGTTGTCCATTGCTGATATTGGTGTCCATTGTTGACATGCACAAAAATATTTTAGTTTTTATTTCAAATGTCACCAATTTCATTTAAATACGATTATCCAAAGCGACGTAATGCCACTTTACAGTATGACAGTATATTTATGGACACAGTGTATTATGTTAGAGTTCAGAAGAGTATAGTAAAATTTCAAAACTTCATGTAGAATACGGAGCTTTAAGGAGGTTTTGTTTATAGGCAAAGTGTGTAGAATATAAATTGAATAACTTCATTTTCCACCCTTCTTCCTCCTTCTCTATCTAGTAGGGGTTCGCTCCTAATTCCATAATCTCTCCACCCTTACAAATAAATTCAACAGCGCTGATGCATTGAAGGGAGGGGTGCAAATGTAATAATGCCAAAACGTGAACGCCAAAGCTGCTAATGTTTAACGGGGCATTTTTTTTTTATTCTGAATGCACAGCTTCGGTTTCGCGTCACCGCCTTCTGTGTTCAAGTTCTGAGTCAATTTCACATCATATCGATTTGCTTCGTGTCCCAAGACACGGTCCTCTAAATGGGATTGAGCGATTTGCCCATTCAGAGCGTTCCCTTGGCGCTGGCCTTCCTCTTTTGTGACGGAGCTTTTTCAAGTTGTCTTCTTTAGATTGTTTCTTTTTTCACCCTTTCTTCAACTTCTGGAGAGAAGTTGTAACTTCATAAGAAAAATGTCAGCGTTCCTGAAAAAAGAAAAGGTACGGAACACAGGAGTATTGTCTGATGAATCGTCTTGAGTTTTTTTCTCTTTTCGTCGCAAGAACAATGAAGGAAGTTAATACTAAAGCCGCTTATGGCAACTGCAAATAAATAATTTAAGAAGGCTTATTTGAATTTTTCTCTGGCCGCAAGCTACGTTCTTATATAAGCAGCTTAAATTGCATCGGGCAAAATTAGCTCTTGTACATAGTGTTTGATTTCTAACTGCTGGGGAAATATTACATCAGAAATGTCAAGAGACGGGAGCAACGAAAATAAACGGTTGACTGACTAAATATGAGAAATCAAACACAAGCTTTGTCCGGGATTCGAAATGAAGCAACTTGCTTGGAGCACGGCACATCAGCCACCACGGAAGTATTGTAAATAAAAGTCAATGATTTCGATTAATTTTATATTGTATTATTGGCATATTTTTATGCACATAGTGGTTCGGATCTCACTTTAAACTGTAGGTCTAGTCCCGATTAACCTTCTGTGCATAAAGTGGACTCAAAACAAGGACTCACTCATATTTTTAAGTATCATATTGCGTTTGTCTAACTTTAGTTTAGTTCTTTTTTATATTATTTCAATTCAGTTCATTAAACTTTAATTGCTAATTTAGATTTTCCCACTTCCTTTATACTATTCGTTGAAAACTCGCTGCTTTTCGACAAACCTGTCCTTGGATATTGAAGAGCAAATTTTACTTACTTAAGAAAGGACAAATATCAGGTAATGGCCCTTAGAATAGATGATGCCCTAGAAACATTCGCAATATTGGCTGATTTCTTCACACGCATTCCTATTTATGTACTTCTCATTTCTATGTTTAAAATATCAAGTTTATTTCTAACACTTTATGCTTGTTAAAACCGATTCAAGTTTCAACATCTGGATTTTTTGGGGAGTCAGTTTCAACTAATCATAATGCATCCTCATCGTCGACATTAGCAACACAAAATAAAAAAAAGCAATGATCACAACACACACAATGAACATTTGGAGGAGCTTCGTTCGTTTCAAAACACAGACAGACAGACAGTGTGTGTGTGTGAGAGAGAGAGTGAGAGAGTGAGAGTGTGAGTTGTGCATTAACCACCACCACTATCCATTTAGTATGCAGTAAAGCTACTTCATTACATTAAATTCGCTATAAGGATACAGAGTTTCAAATTTCAGTGGCGCAAAAGCCTCTTGAGGGCTTGCACCTGCCAAGGGGCTTTGCGTTGGCTGACGTGTGGTCAGGGTGTCGAGTTTCATCCCTGCTATTTTCCGTTTTTTTTAAATTTGAGACCGGCACTATTTCAGATATCGTTGTACTTTGTGGAGGTCTGTTTTAACTCTTCCCCATGCAACAAAGAAACAATTATCATAATCTTACCATCTTCAAGAAAGAAAATTCGCTAAAATTCACTGTTTTTAAGCTAATGAAGCAAACCAATTAGCAGATGAGAATTGTATTATTTGTCAATAATAATCATGAAATGTACTAACGGTATAAAGAACATTATCTCTATTTCATAATAATCAATGAGAATTTTTTAGATTTTCAGAGCCAACGTTCTTCACAAAATATAATCTTAGTCTTATTTTGTGTGCATTTGCTCTGTTACTCTGAATCGCAACAAATAGAGTCAGAAATATGCCGGGGACTGTATATAAGTAATTACTGACAATTCAAAAGAAACACTTAAGTTCTAAATTCAAAATCATCAAATGGGGCCTCCGCCGTGGCGTCATCACCTTGTAATGAAGGGGCCCCGAGTTCGATACCCGGTGGAGGTCCGTGGTATAGTTCTGATCCCTTTTTAAACTGCATGTCCAGTCCCGATTTGCTTATCTATGCATAAAGTGGGCATAACGACAACAACTCAACAGCCATCAAGCGTGTTGGCGTGGTGCTACTGAAGAAAATTTTTATGGCTATTCAAAATTTGATTCTGCGATAAAATCTTTTAGGCAGAAAGTGTCTGAAGGAAACCCCTTATGAGTTTATCTTCCTTTCCCCATCATGCTGGAGAACCCCAATCACGAGGAAACTCCGACGGCCATGCATGGGAAATACCATAAACTTAACTCTTATTGGCAACCGCTACATGGCACGAGAATCCCTCCTCCAAGAAACGACCTTCAAGTTTCTTTTTATCAATTTAAGAAGGCAGTTCCAACAAGTAGCTGAAGCCGTAGAAGACTTTATACGATGATGGCCTTCGGGGCGCCTGCACTACTTGATGACAAAAGTCTGCTGCGGCTAATATCCGCTCTGCTCCCCTCCCCTCCGCTCTTTTACTTGTGGCAACAACCAGAGGACTCCCGCTGTGCGATCTCCAGGCTGGATGGTTTGTTGGGTAACGGGAACGTCAACATTCAGGAGATAATCTTCCTCGAGATGTAGGACGACGAAGAGCGCTTTCAGGTCATAATGCAAGAGTGTACGACCTCTGGTACGGACAAACTGTTAAAAAAAAAGAGTGAAAATCTATCGCAAGTTCTATTCTTGTACAGAAACAGTTTTGAATTATTAAAAATCAATACAAGAAAACACAATTTTTAAAACATGCTTTATTGAATACAACTTAGAATATATTTATGTTTCTTTATATGTTCAATATTCTTGTCGTTTTACGTCTGAAGTTGTAAGGAAAAAGTTAACTCTGGAACAGTTTCCAAGCTTTCGAGACAGTGACGACGCCAGAGGGGGCCAGGAGGGCGGGCGCCCCCAGTCAGACACTTCGTCTCCCCGTCCGCCCCCAACTGAAGTCAATTAAATATCGAATAATAAGAGAGTTCATTTCTAAGAGTATGACTGTTTTGACCTTTTCTAAGTGGTGTATTCTGCATGATATCACCTTTCCTGCTCATAATATCAACTTCACTAACAAATATTATTTGTTTTAGTATATATATATATATATATATATATATATATATATATATATATATATATATATAAACTTGAACAAAAGTCACACACACACACACACACACACACACACACACACACACACACACACACACACACATATATATATATATATGTGTGTGTGTGTGTGTGTGTGTGCGACTTTCGTTCAAGTTTCGAGTGCCGACCTGGGCATAGGCGATTTCTCATTCGTTTATGTCCTGTAATCGTCGCGATTAACCTAAGTTCTAACCAGTTTTAAGAACTGAAAAAAAGCGTTGAATGTGGATGGTTTTAAAACATCACGAACATTCTGAGGACCACAAAACATCATCTGTAGTACGGGCAAATTATCCTAATCGTGGGTCGTTAGTGACATCGCTAATTAGTAAAGGACATTCAAAGGTGAGTCAAGATTTGGTTGGTTTGTTGATTTGGTATTTAAGTCCACTTTATGGACACTAAGGCTAATCGGGACTTGACCTACAGTTTCAAGTGCCTCCATCGAGTATCGAACTCGGGACCAAGGGTGATCCAAGAAAGCCGACACTACATGCCAGTTGTGGATGCATCGCGGTTTCTTACTATTCAGGGACTTGATTTTCGATATGATGAGTCTGATGCAAACCTTAAAAAAGGTAATTTCTTCGACACTCTTGAAATTAATTTCAAAATGAGGGGATATTATTCGGAAATGAATTAAATTTGAACCTTAAAATGCAAATTATACTCAAAATTAGATTCAAAACAAATTAATCTGCGTAATGTCCACACCGTATCTCAGCAAAATAAGCCAGTAAGGGGAAACAAAATACATTGCGAGAAAGGAATAGGACAGATATTTGTATCGCGGACAGGTGAAAGAACGCTTTTTATGATTTGCTACTCTTCAATCATTAGATAGGTTCGCTCTTTCTCCTACACATCAAAGTCGAAGAACGTTTTCCCAAGAATTCCATAGGTGCCTGTAATTGTGTAATTGTGTAGCACAAACATATGTTGGAGTGGTAGAGTAAGAGGTGCACCAGGGTCAGAATATTTCTTGAATTATAGATAACTAACTTTTTTAGATTTTTATTCCTGTGATAACATTTCCCTGAAAGATAAAACGCAGATTTTGACCAAAACTCTTCAGCGTTACGAAGATGGAACAAAAGTACTCCACTCAATGGATTTCTTCGAAATCCTAGGAAAGTATAAATTGGCATTTCACAAGGTTCACACTCTAGTTGTATTCTCTGTATCAATTCCAGTTTCCAATGCAGCGTGTGAAAGAACCTTTTCGTCTTTGAAACCTTTGAAAAGCCTTGCTCGAAACAGGATGCTGGGTGCCAGCTGCCTCATTTGGCTGTCCTTGCTATTGAGAAGAAACGTCAAGTCCTGGACGTACCGAAGGTGGGCAATGTGTTCTCCGAAGCACATACAGCAGATTTCTCCTACAGAAGAATTGCACTTCACTAAGTGACTTTCGTTGTTTCTAATACTTAAGAAGATTAATTTCCTCCAACGTCATGTTTATTTTGCAAGAAAATTAAACTCTTCGAAATCTTTTTTTTTCGTCATTTATATTATTATTATCTTATAACTTGAATATTTATATCAGTAGTTTCATCTCAAGAAATACGTCGTCGTCGCCTTGTAATCAAGGGGTCCCGGGTTCGATACCCGGTGGAGGCACAAATGGTTCGGATCCCACATTAAACTGTAGGTCCAGTCCCGATTAGCCTTACTGTGCATAAAGTGGACTTAAAACACTAAATCAATCAATCAATCAAGACAGACGATTAATTATAAAATTATAAATGTATTCCAATGCTGAAACAGGCCACTAGAAACAACGCAACTTGCGGCAGTTCCCACAAATAAAAAACAAGAATTAATGCCTTTATTAAAGCGAATCAAATGGAGGTAAACTCGTAATCAAGAAGTAAATTTAGGCAGTAAACATCCACTCTAAATAAAGGACAAAAACAAAACACCGTACATGAATATAATAATAATAATAATAACAATAATATAATAATAATTATTATTATTATTAAGTATTACACACATATATAGTGTTTTCGGGCGTTTTAATGTGACTGCCCCCAACAATATTTTGTCGCCCCCTGCCGCCCCCCGCAGTCAGTTTTCTCTGGTGCCGTCACTGTTTCAAGAGCTAGCTTCACTCTCATCCTCAAGTTAGAAGGTATTATGTTGTTATACAAGATATGCATATGGAAAAATAAAACGAAACTAGAATATTTTGCATAGGTTTTTTCCGTGGGAGGGTAGTATATGGTAGTAGTATGTGTTGTCTCCTTGTAATAAAAGAAATCCCCTGTTGTGGATGAGGCTGATAGGCTTTATCCATAGTGTAGTTGGTGATTTTAGTTCTTCAATGTGTTTTGATAAGGAGTTCGTCTCCATAACATTTCTATTAGTCCAAATATTTGTTAATTCTCTGACTTAAATTTGTTGTTTTTGCTAAGGGGGTTATGTTCCCGTATTAGGAGAAAGGGCCTCTCTGTTGACTCATTCATTATAATTTTGAATAAACAATCAATCAACGAGTCCAGCTGGAGAAGGTTTAGGTAGTACATGCTTCAACTCATCGATTGCCTCATTTATCACGCGTGCAGAGTTTCCTATTCATTGAACAATGTTAATGCTAAGTGGTGGAGGAGAATCCTTGCCTCACTTTGAGGATTGCTACAAGTGTTCGCGTAAGTTGGTTATCCGAGGCCCACGGACATCTCCGGAAAGGAATCTCCAAATCGGCTGCAGATGTAATTAGAGGATTGCGCGAACAAGAAACTGCGTGGATTGTTTCGCCTTCTCCTTTGCGGCAGTGGTTTGTACTCGTAACCTTCCAGATCAAGTACACAGAAGATAAGAGGCGACTCTGATGGAGGAGGAACGACTCGGGAGCTGCTGAATCAATATGTCTTACATCCCAACTTGGCCCGGATCGCGTTCGCATCGCGAGGAGGAACGCTTTACTTCGGTGCAATCAGAGCACACTTTGATCAGGTTTCAATGGCAAGAGAGGTGTGAAACGTGTTTTCATTGGAGCAAACTGGACGTCCCCGGAGACACAAGAGATGAGACGAGATGAGGAAGACGCGGGAAGTTGGCAGCCAACAAGTAACTGCACTCGACGCTAATGGTTCGGCCGTGTCAAGAGGAGGGAATCGAGTGGAAACCTGCGAGCAAGGAACCGCGTAAATATTTGAACGGCTGGCCCTGGTTCTTCCTTCCTCCACTTAGTCTCCAGTGGTAGTTGAAGCTGCTACATCCGAGATAAACCAATAGAATGCCGACGTCACATAAATAGACTATTAGCCGATACGAAAGAAAACCGAATCTATGAACTGCGTTAATAGCCGCCTTTTTTTTTTATTAATTCTCACATAAACTCAAGGTCGTTTCTTACCCTAAAATTAACTCAATTTTATATTGGAGAGACCTTTGCCTCCAAAGCAAAGCAAAAATAGCAATATAAATAGGCCTTTTGCCAGATCCTTTTGAAGGATATTTATTGTGGGTGATTTCCCATCATACTTTGCATCTACTAAGATGATCCAGCCAATGGGCACTTCAGTGTGACACGGGAGGCCCGGATTTGATTCCTGGGGTGGATGCTCTCAAGCAGGGTTTTCTGACGGTATCCTCTCTGGAAGTGGCTCTAGGGCTCAGCAAGCCTCCAAATTTTCTAACATTTATAATAATTTAATTTCAAATTTCCCATATCCATTGTATTTCTCATTATCATAAATACGTTCGGAAACCATTTCTATATAACGAGGAATGCAAGTTTTACTTTTATCTTGGTGTAGAAATTTTCGTTCGAAATTTGTTAAGTTTAATTTGATTTCGCTTTAATTTCTCTATCATATACTAATTTTCTTCTATTTATTAGCTATATGCAACCATACGTTCAACTCTGTAAAAACAATCAACACCTACAGAATTCTTATGAAATGCAATATCTAGCTATTACATAATCTGGACACCTCACTGACATCTAGAAACTAAAAATTAATCTTCGATTTGTATTTTCACCAAAGTCTAAAGCTGCCTTGGCGGTTGAATGAGATGGAGTATCGGCCCTGAACCCTTGATTCCTCGATGTGGTGCTGCTACAACATGCGACAAAAAGATGTGAAAGTTCATCCCTGGTACTTCTGCGTTGGCGGGGCTGAGGTAACTATCTCCAGCCAATATTAGGTAACTTATAAGTATGAGACAGCAAAAATGGGCGGCGCATTTCCCGAAAAAGGCATACTTCTCAACCGTATTTGTGGAGTCTTAAAGAAGGAGGTGCACGTTGGAAATTATTGATGCCTTAATATGTCATTTTGAAATTCAGGTTTTCGGTAGCGTCGTCGCCTTTTAATCAAAGGGTCCCGGGTTCGATACCCGGTGGAGGCACATAGTGATTCGGATCCCACTTTAAACTGTAGGTCCAGTTCCGATTAGTCTTACAGTGCATAAAGTGGACTTAAAACACCAACCCAATCAATCAATCAATTGACATTCAGGTGTTCAAGTTTTCTGAAATATCACAAGGGGCAGTTAAAGAACTTTGCAATTAATACTTTTTATGGCAGAGGAATGGCATAATTATATTGTTAAATAGGGATGACTATGTAGGCCATGCAAAAAAATACACTTGCGACTTCAGTTTTCATCTATTTTTTGTTTATCATCTGCCTTTTGGCACGAGCATGGAAAAATTAAACGTTTTTTTTCTACCACTTTTGGCTAATCGCTACCAGACCATGAGGATGAGTGATGATATTTATTTCAATTGTTGAAGGGACACCTACAAGGAATACCCATGCCGAGGTTCGAATCCGGGACCCATGGTGTCGTAGCATGCTGTACTATCCACTCCACCGCGGAGGTCGGTAAAAATCAGTTTTTTGAATAGAAAACTTGAGATGTTATAATGGCACCTATCCAAATTGTGATTCTGAGTCGGATAACATTTGCACAGGTGACAACGTTGGACTGATTTATTTTACACGACAAACCTACAGAATTTTTTCCTGTTTTTAAATTTGGTTTCCATTTTGTCCGTCATATACAAAAACTGGAAAAACCGTGAAGTGCTTATAGAGTAAACAGTGTTCTGTAAACACACGCATGATTCATGCATGATGTGAACTCCACCACATTTTCTCGCACGCATTTCCAGCCATGTTAATGTAGCTGTATTAAGTTGAGCAGAACACTAGAATCAGTTTGTACTACGAATTACACGAGAGGTTAATCTCTCCAGCAAACTAGCTGGGACCGTTGGTGAATTTAAACAGGTGCAAATTAGAAATACTGTTTACCTACAATCTAACATGATAAGCGGATGGACCGAACGAAAATCAACTCCGGCGTCGCAAACCACTGCTTCTAGTACACCTCAAGTTGCTGTGGCGAAATTCACTTATCTTTCGTACAAGCAACATTCATATTTAGCTTGCATATTTTATCCTGAAGAAAGATGTCCCAATTGGTTTAATTTTTGAAAAATTTTAAATTTCATCTGAAAAGACGATGATATTTAATCTGCTAACAAAAACTGCAAATGAGAATGTAGGCCTACTGTATGAATAATTCTTGTAACTATAATGATATAATATCCCACAGCGCTACAGCACATTGGAGGGCCTTGGCTTACCTACCGACTGCTGGTCTCCCTCCCACACTGTTCCTCCGTCACCTGTTATAGCGTGGAGGTCTTAGACCAGTATTGGGGTGACGGGTGATCAGCCCCACGATGGTGGGTTGCCACCGGCCCTATACGTAGGCCGAATAAATTCCGACCAGAGCCGGATTCGAACCTACGCCGTCCCGCAGCGAACGATCTCAAGAGTGAACGCCTTAACCCGCTCGACTACGGAGGAGGACAATTCTTGTAACTATTTTTTCTTAAACATATTTCCATGGCTGAACATACATAGTCTGCTCTGAGATCTCTTGTAATTATGCGACTGTATTTGAGAGGAAGTTAATAATTTGTTTACTGTATTCACAGACACACAGAATCAGGCGGCTGGCCATTCTGACAGGATTTTCTTTGGTTTGCCTCTGCTACTAGGCAAGTGCTATGAAGGAACCTTTCACGAAAGCCATAGAT
Source organism: Lepisma saccharinum (assembly GCF_977018435.1). Taxonomy (NCBI): domain Eukaryota; kingdom Metazoa; phylum Arthropoda; class Insecta; order Zygentoma; family Lepismatidae; genus Lepisma; species Lepisma saccharinum. The sequence goes on from NC_139230.1 coordinate 212,250,280, forward strand.
GCCTCTTACCTATTTCTGTACGTCGTCCTCTAACCTCCCCATCGCGATTAAATTAAAATTACAAATAAGCAACGGTGTTTTTCAACTTGGGTGCTGCGGTGGTCTAGTTGGTAGGCCGTCTGACTGCCACGCGGGAGACCCGGGTTCGATTCCTGGGTTCGATTCCCGGGGTGGGTGATGTAGGGTCGGAATTATTCCTTCCGGCCTCGTCCCCGCATAAAGCGGCTCACCTAGCCTCAAATCGATGGGTACCTGGGGGGCAACCCTGGGGGGTAAAAGCGGTCGGAGCGTGGTGCTGATCACATCACCTCCAAAATGGCCCTACCCCCACATCCTCTAAATGTGCTTTGATAGAACGGTACTACATGCACGGAGAACATTACCTTTACCTTACTCTTCTACTTGATTTGCTATTGCGTTGATCATAAGAACTCATGGGTGTGAGAAACGAGAGTCAAGGTGGTCAGTTGACCCTCTTGGAATAAAGAAGGATTGCCTATTTCTCTTTCCTCCCACCCTTCCCTTGTTGTATCCTTTCCTTGTATCTTCTTCCTAGCTTTTGTCCTTTTACAGTTTTACTACCTATTCGTTCATATTTACTTCCTCTGTTCTTGACCATTTATTTTTCTATGTTTTCTCTTCCATTTTCTGTCACTTTCTTCTGTATTCTTTCTCTCTGTCAATCGTCTGCTAATTCTCTTCCATCTCTCTCCTTTTCTATCTATTTTTTTGAATATTTATCTTTCTTTCTCGCTTTTCTATCTCTCTGTTTCTTTCTCTCTCCTCTCTCTGACTTCTCTATATCTTCTCTTCATATATCTCTCTCTCTCTCTCTCACCCTCTCTCTCTCTCTCTCTCTCTTGCTTATCTATTTCTCTCTCGCTTCTCTACATTTTCTCTCTATCTTTCGTTACCCTATTTCTTTCATTTTATCTCGCTTCCCTATTAACCTCTCTCTATGTGTTTTCTTTAATTATCTTCCTTTCTTCCGCCTCCCTGATGGTACATTGGTAGCGTGTCGGTTGAGGCACATGGTGGTTTGGATCCCACTTTAAACTGTAGGTTCAGTCCCGATTAGCCTTACTGTGCATAAACTGGACTTAAAACACCAAATCATTGAATCAATCTTCCTTTCTTTAATTCTCTACCGCTTCTTTCGTCTCTATTTTAACAGTCTGTCTTAAAACACTTCTTTCTTATGATCCAATCTCAATATATCGAACTGAAGAACGCAGCTTTTCGATTTTGTCTCCTCTTGGAAAATTTTCTGCGGGCGCCCATTGAGAACTATACAAAATGTTATAATATGTTCATAAATGATCACACACATTTCTTTCCTTAAAATAAAGTGTTATTACTTTTATTGTCACCTATAAAATGTGCCGGTACGGCGTAACGTTGCGTACCGCCAGAATAATAATAATAATATGCTTCCAATGGATATTAGAATTAGAATTAGAATTTATTTATTCATGGGCGAAGTTCAGCCTGTGGCTGCTCTACCACTTAACCCGCAAAATCTACTACAATAAAACAGACAAAATACAATTACTACTATAACATACGAATTCCATTACATTTTCACTTCTAAATATTTCAGTAATTAACACACTAAAAAGATTTTAAAAAAAAACAATTTCTCTCATTCATACACATCAAAATGTTCATCTTGGGTTCGAATCTGCTCATTTTTTGTTTTGATTTGATTTCAACGTAAGCATGCTGAATCTAGTCATGAGTACTGATGATTTGTCCTTGCTCATGTAGTAGTCCAGTCTGTCGACCAACGTGGTTATCAGAGCATGCTACGACGCCAGGGGTTACGGGTTCGAATCCCGGGTAAGGCATGAATGTTTGTGTTTGTCCTGAATGATGAAAAATAGACAATTGAGTAAAAATGATGTAAGGAAACAGAAAAAAAATACATGCGAAACTGCCGCTTATTAGAAAAAAGTCGGTATGGCGTCTGACTGCCACGCTAGTGACTCGAGTTCGATTCCTGGGGTTTGTGACTTCAGGTGGGAATTTTTCAAGCAATAGCCCTGTATGGAGTGGCTTCGGAGTTCACCATTTCACTCTAATAAATGGGTACCTGGAGCAGCCGTGGCGAATATACACAGCCGGAGCGGAGTGCTGATCACATCACGTCCACAAATGGCCAATATCGTTTATTTGCGGAGCAATCTTCCACAAGCAAATACCTTCATGGTGTGTTGCATGGTGGGTTTAGATCAATCTTGTACTCATAATGGAGCGTAATAGGCCTAGCCCAACTATTGTGCTTTAATGTTACATAACAGAATTAAATTTCAAATAACTAGAGGTATGTATATTTCTTCTTTGACGGAAACATGAAATGTGAAATAACACACTCTAATGTACATTTCCCATGTTTTTGAAAGAAGTGAGGTGCATTTTGCTGCCCACGAAATGCGAAATGAACTGCAAAATGCGAAATAAATTCTTAAACACAAAATTTATAGTCTATTTACCGATGAAAGACTTTCTAGAGTCTGAATTATGCTGTGAGTTATGCAAATCACGGAAAATCTATTAATTCTGCTGTAAATATAGCAAAAATGGACTCCTCTACACAGGAATAGACTTGATACTCTTATAACTATATAAATGTATTGTGAGTTTTTAAAATCAAATTTAGGGTAAGAGCAACCATTTTAACACAGAAATGCCATTTTTTGTACAGGTTTTGATCTGAAATGTACCAATTTTTTTTACCGATATCCTGATCTTTAATTCACCACGACCTTATTTACGATGCCTACTCGCTGAATGCTCCGAAATCCAAGCCAAACATAATTGAATACCGCGATTTAAAGAAAATTAACCTATCTTCTCTAAACGAAGATGCTACAAGAACCCCATGGAATTCAATACACAGCTTCACTAATATTAACGATAAGCTTAACAAATTAAATAGTCTAATCTTACACTTATTCGACAAACCTGCTCCACTAAAGAAAACACGCGTCACGCGGCCTGCTTCCCCCTGGATGACCGACAGCTTTCTCGCTCTTATGGCGGAGCGCGATTCGGCTCACCGCAGGTTTAAATCTGACAAGCCCCTCAAATCTCCAAATACATTAAATGGTTTTAATAACTACCGCGTGTTGAGAAATCGGTGCAATCAGACTGTGCGGAAAGAGGAGGCTAGCTTACGAATTATTGAATAACCCACGAATGCTGTGGAATAAATTTAGAAATTTAGGGCTAGAGGTGATTGATTGATTGATTGATTTGGTGTTTTAAGTCCAATTTATGCACAGTAAGGCTAATTGGGACTGGACCTACAGTTTAAAGATGGGATCCGAACCACTATGTGCCTCCACCGGGTATCGAACCCGGGACCCCTTGATTACAAGGCGACGACACTACCACTGCGCCATGAGGGAGGTCAATATGATATAGTAAAATACGGTTCTAAACCGGTCACTTTGATAGGGATACGCATGACTCTGCATTAAACTACATATATCCTCAGCCTCTGAGTCTAAAGGAGTCTGAGTCTAGGAGTGAAACGTAAAGTAGATCCCACTCGTGTTTCTTCTCTTGATGAACTAAATAAACATTTCTCTTTCTTTAATGCAATGAACAACGATGCTAAAAATGTTACTATTAGAACTATAGCAAATCATAAAACAGAAATGGCAAAATTTAATTTTAACCCGATCGACGAGTTCCAAGTTGCAACCGCAATCGGTCGGATCAAATCTTGTTCTGAAGGAACCGACAACCTCCCATCCCGACTTATAAAGCTGATTTTACCTCATATACTGCCATACATTACTGATATTTTTAATCTTTCTCTGCGCTCTGGTATTTTTCCAGATACGTGGAAAATTGCAAATCTTCTTCCTCTCGCCAAGACTGACCCCGCCACTTCCATTTACAATTTCCGACCTTACAGTATTCTCCCCGCGCTATCGAAAGCATTAGAGTATGTATATTGCTCACGACCAAATAAGCCGACATACAAATGAAGTTCTGGCTCCGTTTCAGTCGGGATTTGGGCTTAATCATGGCACTAGCACGGCCATGACTCACATAACCGACGACGTCAGACAAGCGATGGACTGCAGACAGGCGACAGTTTTAGTTTTAATGGACTACACAAAGCGTTCTAGTCACTCGACCATGATATTCTCATTTCCAATCTAAAATCGTTTTTTAATTTCACCTCCTCTGCCACCGACTGGGTCAAATCCTACTTAACTGGACGTAAACAAAGGGTGGTTTATGATGGCAAGTGCTCGGCGCTATCTGAGATCGCTTGTGGCGTTCCGCAAGGAAGCGTACTCGGCTCTTTATTATTTTCTTTATACATCAATGATCTGCCAAATGATCTTAAAACACTGCCGTTACCGCCTGTATGCCGATGACCTCCAGTTGTACTATTCTGCACCACCAGTAATGTTAAACGATGGTATTTCCAAGGTTAATGAAGACATAGAGAGGATTGTTAGCTGGTAGCTAGACAATTGAGATGTATATTAACCCTAATAAATCACAAGCTATTATGATTGCTTCTGATAAACTGAAACGTTACATAGATCTCAACATTCAACCTTCCATTCTTGTAGATTCGACTCACATTCTATTTGAACAGACTGTTAAAGATCTGTGAATTATATTAGATGGAAATTTATCATGGTCACATCACACACGTTCCAAGTGTAGGAAAGCCTTTGCATCTCTGAATTCTATAAGACGCATGGGTAAGTTCCTCCCCACCTCTATCAAAGCCAAACTATGTCAGTCCCTAGTTTTATGTCACTTATACCATTGTGACGTAGCGTATTCAGACTTAACAGGTGAGTCAGAAGTCTGCAAAGCGTTCAAAATGCCTGCGTACGATACATTTTTAATTTAAAATATTGGGACCACCTATCACCTTATTTTCTCAAATTGGGATGGCTACCCATGCAATAAAGACGAACGCTGCACACTCTGATTTTACTTTACAAAGTTCTGAACCTCAAGTCACCTTCCTATCTCCTCTCTCGCTTCCAATATCTTCACGAATATCACGATAGCGACACCAGATCACGCAGCTCCTCCTCTCTCTATCCCCATCCACAGATCAAACTTTTCCAACTCTTTCTCCGTATCGGCTGTAAGGCTGTGGAATCAGTTGCCAGAAAGCACCAGAACAGTAAGCTCCGTCGCTTCCTTCAATAGACGTGTTTGCCATTCTTTTGAGAGTATCCGTTAGATCTTCCCAAGTCAAACAGACTGAAAGGCATACGCAAGTGAATTAAATCTAAAATACCTCGTTACTTGAATACAATTTTAAATTTTGAATTCTATATTTCGTATTTTTTATATTATATATTTTGTGTGTTATATTCAACGCCTTACGACTTGTATGTTTGAGTATAATGTGTGTGTGGACGTATGTGAAATTAATATATGTAGTTTGTGTTTAATATAATAATGTATTATGTTATGTATACTGTATATGGTTGAGTGGAAGAAAAGGCTTTGTACTGCCATTTAAAACAAAGCGTTAATAAGTAAATAAATATGTGGCGCTACAAATAACTAATTCACTGAAAAGTTTCAGATGGTTTGAAATTATGAATAAATTTAAAATGTTCTCTATTGGTGAGCGGTGTGAAGCCAAATTTAAGCTCGAAAAGTGTGTAGCATGAAGCTCTGCCAATGAACGGGAAAATAATAAAGGGCTATATAGATCAAAAGTCCTCTTTATGTATTTAGATCCCCGCTTCGAATAGCCTTTAAATGCTATAATTTGTATATGTATTTGCATTTTTGGTTGTTTTACGTCACCTTTATCTTACTAGGTTAATCGCGACGATGAGATTGAATGCTTAATTAATGAAGTAGATCTAAGACTCGTATCTTCATATAGAGCCTCCCTGATAGCGCTTTGTAATCAAGGGAACCGGGTGCGATCTCTGGTGGAGACACATTGCACAGTGGTTTGGATCCAATTTTAAACTGTAGGTCTATTCCCGATTAGCTTATTTGAGCATAAAGTGGACGTAAACTGAACTTAGCCGACCTCCGTGGCGGGATAGTGAGTACAGCGCGCTACGACGCCATCGGTCCAGGGTTCGATTCTCTGCCTTGACATGCCTTGTGAGCGCCCCGTTCATTAATTTCATCATATCATCACTCATCCTGATCGTCGCGATTAGCAAACGTAGCAGAATAGCGACGCTAAATAACAAAATCAAATCGAAAACAAACTTACGGTTAGATAAGCTTTTACTTTAACCTTTGTCGTCACCTAGCCTGTGATTTTCATCATAATAGTATTTATAACCGGATGAAGAGATGTTGTCGAACATTACTTTTACCTACTTGTTCAGCTAAGAAGAGCTTATATTCCACCCATCCAATGAGGAAAGAACACAGTCTACAATTGTAAACAAATAACCCTTGACCTTCAATTTATTGACGATGAAGTTCCTACCTTCCTTCCTTCCTTTTATTTTTTTTATCACTCCCAACAACGAGTGAGAAATCCTCCGGAAGTACGGTGGATGGTTTCTTCCGCTCCTGAACTACCTGTTAACAACCATATTTCTTTCCGTGCCGTGAGCCTATCGTGGTCTTCCCTTCTTCCAAGTAGCTGCTGATGAATTGTTCAAGTGCAGCAGTTGCGATAACTTGGCTTAAGTCAAACAAGCCACTTCACGTTAACGAACGCACTTGACACTGTCTGAGGAAAGCATCCACCTCGCTGACGACGCTAAGGAGAGCTCTTTCTTGCAATCGGTATATAATTAGGCCATTAGCAGTCAATGCTTTCTTCTAGTTGAGACACGAGAGATGCACCAAGTTCACAGACAATTCATATTCAGTATCCTACAGATTACACTTAGAAGTACAGTACGACAATATCTACGTAAATTCATCATTCTAAAGGAAATTTAAATTTCAGATGATAATAACAATAATAATTATTATTATTTCCGAAAACCTGTGATACATAGGTATGGAAAATGTCAAGGGTAACAAGTGGAGTATTAAGTTTTGTCTACAAATAGTTTACAATATATGATTGTTAAGAATATGATATATCATAAAAAGTTTGCATAAAATTTATCACAAAAGAAGACATTACTACATAAAATGTCATACATGAGGGCATATATGTTAGAAACAGTACAAAATAATTTATAAATTAAAATTTAAAACAAACAATAATGAATAAATAGATCCATTAGTTGAATTGCTATATGTAATTTACCACCAGCATGTAATTTTGTATTCCAAACCTTCAAACTCTTTCTATAAATTAAAATGTTAACTCTTCTTTAGTTCGGGTTTTAAAAGATTCAATAACTTTTCAAAACTATGCTCTCGGAGTTAATATTGCAAATTCATATTTGTACTTTGTGATTAAAAACAAATATTTACCGAACTAACATTGGTAGCAGAAAAGGGTTGATTTACTTTTCCTTGTTTTAATACAATCCACCAAGACAATGTTTTGTTTGGAAACTTGTGTGTGAGAAAATGTTGATAGGTTCTGTAGAATGTGGTTGTGGGATGTTTTCATACCAGTTCTTGTTAGCGTTACACTGAACAGAAATATGAACGAGTAGGTGCATGCTGCAACAACAGATGGAGAATGTTTTATGCAAGTAATGATTATTATTGTAAAGGTTTTTCTTTGGTGTTAAAACACACGCAGAAGCAAGAAGAGCAAACAATTCTTTTACCTCTTCGCACACTCCTAAAATATATAAGCATCGTAATAAAACACTCAAAATGCTGACAAAGGCAGAATTTATTGAAAAATAATACACTGTAAACGTGACGTTTACACCCTTTAACAGGATATTCTTCAGACTCTGAACCAGAATTAAAGAGCTTTTTTTATTTAGTTCAGAGTCTGAGGAAGACCTTGTTATAAGGTGTTGTAAACGTCACGTTTACAGTGTATTATTTTACAATAAATTCTGCCTTTGTCAGCATTTTGAGTGTTCTATTAAACATAGAAACAAGGCTTAATAGTGTTACAATAAGCATCGTAACACTAAATTTTATTGTCCTTTTTTTTAAGTCGCTTCTCTATCCCTTTCGGTAATCGTGACGATTAGGATGAATGATATTGAGGAGATATAGATGATGTATCTTTACTTTACCCAGAATTCGAATCTATTATTGGTGCGTTACTCTAACTACTCAGCCATAGAGAACAGCAGGAACAACTTGTGCACACGTATACTCTATTCCTGGAACCTGTGGAGCAAGGCTGCACAGTAAGGAGAGAGAATTGGGGGAGGGAAGCAATATACGCTGCTGCAAAGGCCAGTACAGCTGTCGTTCCCCCCTCCACGCAAATCCGTTCCCTTACACGTGTTCATTGGTCGAGCACTTTCGAGACAGAGATATATAGCCTCCGGAGGCCGGGCCTCATGAGGCCTGGCCTCAGCCTCAGCCTCAGCCTCCAAGAGCCTTGCGAGGCTGAGGCCGTGGCCGAGTTGAAGGTCGGAGGTTGAGGCCGAGTTGGAGGTCGGAGGTTGAGGCCCTGTGAAGCCGGAGGCTGAGTTGGAGGTCGGAGACTGAGGCCGAGATGGAGCTCGGAGGTTGAGGCCGTGTGAGGCCGGAGGCCGACCTTCAACTCGGAGGCCGGGCCTCGCGAGGTCGAAGTCAAATGGCCATCTCTGCTTTCAAGTCGCTACTTGCGCAGAGACTTGCTTTCGGTAGCTTGCTCCAGAGATTCCCGGGACAGAGTATAGATGAGGAAGTTCGTTGTTGAAACTACCACACCGAATGTATAACATCAAGGTTGTAGCTTTTAATCTTTCGAAACGTTTTAACTTAAAAAGTTATAAGGAAGACTATAAATAACCGAAGTAAACTACTAATACGAATTTGTGTGTTCCATCATATTTTATGTATTCATGGTTACTGACTGTAAATTATAGCGTGGTGGGGCACTCTTTAGACAACCAATGTGCTGTACTCTATTTTTTATTTCAAATAACTTTAATTACAAAGACACTATTAGGATTTTAGAAAAATCCACCCAGAACATCCTTCGGGTTGGCACATGCATTAATACTGCCCTATAGGCTGAGTGAAGTCGGAACCACTGGACTAAGCTTCCAGGTCGCCCATGTGGAAGCCAGACGCCTTACCATTTTAGCCATTCTCTGGAACAAGGAGAGAATGACATTGGAAGCGACATTTTATCTCAAAATTAAGGGTCACTCGACTATTTCTCTCTTCCTTAAAATTGACATTGTTTATTTAATTGTAGAATAAAAGCAAAAACCTTGGATTTAATATGGTACATAAAGGAAATAAATTTAGGTTAACTAGGAAAGTACAGTGCAAAATGCAGGGACCGGATCAGAACTTGTGGTTTTTATATTTCGACACTTAAATCGAAAAAATAAACTCTTCCATGAGAGATAATTCGAAATTGCAAAACTAAACATTAAGTTACGAACCCTCAACCTTAGAAGAATTTTCTTTAATAAGTTAGGTAAATTTGATAACAAAATATGAGAATGGCTATGCATTTTAATGTATTAATGTTTTGAAACCTTAAGAATACAAAGTAAAACAGTTGAGTCAGGCATTCGCTTATCTGGAGTTTCACGTATGAGAGTCTTCCAAAATATAATAATAATAATTATTATTATTACGTAAGGAAATTATGACTAAAAAATACTTGGCATATTTCTGGCGACGCCCATACAAATAACTTCGACCAAAATCAGCGGCATTTTTCTATAATCTCTCACCGGAAGGGAAATAAGAAATCACACACACACACACGCACAAGCGATTTTAATTTGCAGCGAGTGCCTGAAAAGCCTTTCGGTGGAGATTCCTGAGCTTTACTCTATTGAAGTCCATGCGTGGGTCGATTCTAAGAAACTCAAAGATTAATGTTGGTGGTTAATCGCAAAACTCAAGACGTGTGCAACTAAAGGGCGTGGTCCAGAGCTTTATTCGTAAGATTTCCAGAGATTACACGCTGGCACAGGCCTTAAAATCAAACCACCGGCCTCGCTTTCAGTAATGGAATTTTCCATAAATTATGAGCCAGAAATTCTAATTTTCTTTGTGCTTTCCAACTAAAGCAACGAGCTCCTGTTCTTTCCTCTGAACAAGAATGCGCAACCAATGTAGAGGTGAAAGATGCTTGTATTTTGTACAGCTTCTTTTACATCTAACCCTGTGTTTATCGCTGTAATATTTAAATGAATGATCAAACACTAGAAACGCTAATCGCTAGACCATGAAGACACATAGTCATCAATATTAATGACGTCGACTCGCATTCAGAAGTCTTCAAATCTGTGGATTCTGTTGAAATACTGTTAATGCCATTTCGTAAAATGTTGATTGTTCTATGCAGCAGGGTTGATTGGTAGATTATTGTACGAGTTTTTATAATTAACGGTGAACTAAATCAAATTAAAGGCCATCTGTGACATATAAATATCAATAAATTGGACCCAAGAATTTAATGATAAACTTGAAATATGATGAATAGATGACCAGGTGATCTGGGGGAAATTCCAAGATATTGAAAGCTGACGTTGCTCTCGCATGGTAGGGAACCAAAGAATATGTGTAGATTAGCACATCATAAACGTGATATTAGAAGGAATAGACTACATTTAATTAGAATTAAAGAGTCATTTGTTATGATTGATAATTCGGTTACTAGAATGTAAATACTTGTGCAACAAAAATAATAAATAATCAAATTGTCTAACATATGAATTCGGATTATACACCAGTACTTTTCATGACAATATTACTCCATGAAATAATTCTTGAAACTTTCCTGGCGGCGAATGAAGAAGAGGTTTTCTCGGGATATCAACCAGGTGATTTCCGGATAGGCTTCTGAGCTTTCGAGAGATTATGTCACTCTCATCTTCAGGGATTGAATCCTGAACATCACGGAAGATGATAGTGACGTTATATGCCAGTTTAATTAATGAAGCAATATGCCTTACCCGGAACAAATTGCAACAAACGTTCTGTTTGCATTTTTGGTAGATGAAATAATCCTGATCCACATAGCAAAAGTTTACCTAAATCTGAAGTGACCTTGACCACCATTTTGAGCCGCCATCTTGTATTTTACTAATATACGTTATTTATTCACAAAAACTGGCATATTTTTTTATATAATAGATCGATTTCCACGTTCTATACACAGTTAGAATGGTAATTTTATTCTCTTCAAATTGTGCATCTTTTAAATTGGTGTATGTTAAATGGGTGAAATCTTTTAAACGAAAATCTTTTAAATGGGTGAAATATGTTTGTTAACTTGCAATTATCCTGGATTTTGTCCCCATAAGCATGAAATTAATATGTCACTGCAATGAAAGATAGCGGTAATTGTAGTAAAAATCGTAATGATTTTATTTGCACAGCATTCATTGTCAATTACAATTTTTCAAATCACTTCAACAAGTTAAGAATTTCACACGCATAAATTAATGATCACATGGTGCGTATAGGTGTATAGTAGTGTATTATTAAAATATTATTAGTGTCAATAATAAACGTTCATTGTTTAATATGTTATAAAATTCATCGTTTCTGAAATTCATCGTCATTTTTATTTTTATCTTCGAATTCATGCGGTATACTGTGCTCATGTGGACTGTTGGAGCGCGCTGAACTTCGACATTCTCCACATGCAGGTGAACAGTCGAGATTATGCTTTCGGCAAGAACAACTACTTGATGCACAGTCTGTCTTACAGTTGCAACGGACCATTTCCAAGACACTGTTAAGTGCAGGAGGTAAATCTGTTAGTATTGGGAGTAGTTGTCCATCGTCAATGAACCATCTCCATTCTGTTGGTAACAGCCGATCATTTCCTCTTCACACTTGACTGTGGTAGTAAGCTCTCATGCTGTGGAACTTGGCTGCTGCTGACGTTGGTGGAAAGGACTGCGGCTTAATTGACAAAGTATTTCGTACAACTTTTTCGCTGAACCGTTTAAATCTGAGCACATCAAGACTGTCTGATGCTGAACCATTTTACGTATATTGCAACTGTTGCTTTCTCACCTTCTGCTACAACATCTGTGGTAGTTGCTGATGGGTCATTAACAACGTCTGCACATTTGCATAAAGCTTTCATTGGCATTTTCAGACCCTTCCATTTGCTCACGCCGAAAAACTGAGACGTAGAGTCACATCCTTGAAAGGCATGTACAAACATAAGATTTTTAATGACGTTGACTCCCAAGCTACTCTGGACTGCTTGAACATACCACTGATGCGGGCTGCGCATTCCCTTTCTTAATCTGGGATGGAAGAAAATATTCTTACACTCAGCGTGTGTGTGGTGACGAAGAAGAATCAGTACATCGGTATCATCAGCGACAATAATAACATCCTTCTCGCAAGCAACTTCCAATGCAATCTGTGCAATTAATACATCCGCATCTCCTTTTGCATGTATGTACACACTGGCAGCCAATTCCTTCTAGGTGGGAACTGAGCATGTGAATGGACCGTTGTTTCTTCACTTTGTTTGCTAAGAAGTTTTCTTTTTTGATGACAAGGTTGCTGTTAAGGGTTATTAGGACGTCAGGGCTGCCATCCTTTCCATATCTCCTGGAGTTGGTTGCATCTTTTACAGATGGACCATCTGAACATCCATCAAAAATAATGATTGTACTGCCATAATGATGTTGAATGTGCACTGCGTAATTCTTGCAGATGTCCAAAAACGTAACGCCTTGAGTCCATGGTAACAGAGCACCTCCATCCAGAATGTGAACGCTGCTGACAGGTTTGTCTTGCTGTGTTTCTTTAACAGCAGTCCACAAGGCATCCGCAAGAACTGATTTATTCGTCTGTCCTGGAAGGAGGGTTGAATGAAAGTGTGCTGCTGGATAGCTGCACATTTCGTGCTTTAAGAGCTCCTCTGTTGGCATACTTTTACTAGTTGTCATCACGGCGAGTCGTTGAAACAAGACACAGGGATCGATTTGTACAACTTCTTTATTAAGCTTTATAATGTACAATTTGAAGAGAATGAAATTACCATTCTAACTGTGTATAGAACGTGAAAATTGATCCATTATAAAAAAGATAGGCCAGTTTTTGTGAATAAATAACGTATATTAGTAAAATTCAAGATGGCGGCTTAAAATGGCGGTCAAGGTCACTTCAGATTTAGGTAAACTTTTGCTATGTGGATCAGGACTATTTCATCTACCATAAAATGCAAACAGAGCTTTTGTTGCAATTTCTTCCGGTCAAACCACAGATTTAGCTCTCGAAAATTGAAGCCTATTCGGAAATCACCTGGTTGATATCCCAATGAAACCTCTTCATCAATATTACTCCAATTTATGTATGTATATTTTAAACAAAAAATCTGGTTTATATTAAAACGTGAAAATTGAATCACTATTTTGCACAAAAATATGTTGAACAAAATAGTTACCTTGAAACTAGAGCAACAATATCATGAATAACCGTGCAAATGATACCGGACAACCATTTAAATTGTTTCGCCGAAAGTGCTCGGACGGACAGATTTAATCATTGCCGTTGTTCTTCCTGTATCAGTGCAGTTGTTAATTTTCTCTTCTCTGCTTATTCCGCAAGTCTAATTAGAGTGCAGATTGCCTGCAGAAACCCGTCTTTACACTCCCCTTTATATTCTCTTTACAGCCTCCGCTTACGATCCCTACAGAATCTGTTTTCGTCCTCTCCCCATCTTTGAAGGTGGGTTGTGATACATTAAGACGAATGTCTGTTATGGGAGGCAATTTCCAGGATGCTTCCCTTGGGACGCGGTGCAACTGCGTGTGTGTTTTGGGGGAGGGGTTATGAGGAGAGAGGGAGCTGGAGTCGCTGAATTCTGTTTGTACATATGGAAACAAATAAATTTTCCGTACTAGTAATACTGACACACAAGACAGATGGTGGCCTCCGTGGAGTAGTGATTAGGGATTAAGGCTGTGACAGGAATTCATGGACAGAAGTTATTGTCCAGGATCTATCTGACCCATACAAATCATGTCCTTGGTGATACCAGTCAGTTTTTCAACATCCCCTTCTGAAACAACTTTCGTTAGTAACAACATATACATCTAGTTGAACTACATGGGAATTTTGTGAAACGTATCCATGTCAAGTATTTAGACTTCATATTTATCGGTGGTCCCTGAAATTCAAAGTTAGTATTGAAAATAGCACTCTCGATCTTAATATTGATCGCAAGCAAATGCTGATATGCGCTGGAGTATTCATATCAGCCCATTCCTTCTATAAAATAAGTTATATGCATTGTCTTGTAACTTAGCTGTCTCTCATTGTATGTTTTCGGAACTGGCTTAATGTAGAAAAATCCATTCGAATGCTACTGTATTTAGGAATTTATTGTGAAGAAATGTAGTACTAGGAAAAAAAACAAAAATATTTTTATTTAATACAGGTAATTAAGCACTATACTTTACTTCCAACTCAACAAGCAACAACAGTAGGTCTGGCATTTATAGCAATTAAAATTATACTAAGGCTAATTCTAATAATATTGAAACTTAAAAGTCTCCTTGACTGTTCATTTCAACGCATGAAGAGAGTTGTAATACAACTCTACGTGCACAATACGTAAAATTTTTGAAAAAATAATTTCAACAGTGTTTTGTTATTACATTCCAATGTAAATTGGCTAATGCTGTATTTGGAATCCTCTGTAAAAAATAAATAAATATATTTTTTTATTTTTCATACAAACTTTAAGACGAAACATACCTTTTAAATTTGTCCAAGAGCCATATATTATGTGATAGACACCATCTTTAACTTGCAATATGTTCATAAATTTGCATATTTCTTTCAAAAATGACACCACAAGAGCTTTCATTCACTTTTTATGGCAGAATCTAAATGAATGTCGCTGCAATCGCATGCTAATGGTCTTTATTTTTGGACTGCTCTGTGGGCACCAGAGCTCGTATTTTCCCCTTTCAGCCACGTTCAGGTGGAGCTCGGATAGATTTCCAATTCCTGGTGCCACATAAAGAGACGCAAGAAACAATGCAACTATTGGCAGATTCGACCATAAATAAGTATCGTACCTCTGTCGAGAGAATGGCCGCTTTGAGCTTCCAGTCAAATGAAGTGATTTAGGAGCTATGGATTTCCGTTCTGCAATGGTACCTGGCAAAATTTATAAACAGGCCGTTGTATATTGTTTTCATGACAGTTGGGCTCTCTGCAGCGGTGTGTTAACCACAATAAGTCTTGATAATCGTACGTTGTCCGTTGTGCATGTGAGCAATCCGCGTTATCTTCTCATTCCATGAAGTCCTGGCATTGCATTTCACTTGAAAGTAAACAGCGTTGAGCAATTACTGTCGGCGTGTTCAGCTTTCTAGCAGCCTAAACCCAGCATATCTTATGAGGCGTCGCTTGCAATTGACGCCACCAGTAATGGAACTAAATTTTCTCAGCGTGTGTGGTGCGAGTTACGAGAGAACTCGCATCCTAGAATATTGTGGTTCATGTTGTCCCTCCATTCTTCTCTTGGTTCTCAATTAGAAACCCATATACATTAAATATTTTTGATTTTTAATTCATTAATTTCCATTACTTTAGGTCACGTCTTTTACCCCTCTAGGTTGCTTGCGACCATGAACAAGGATGAAATAGATTAGAAATCAAACACGCCTACGCCTTAGAGTACGTACATCATGCTAGCCGGCCTTCGAGGCGGAATGGTTACCACAGCGCGCTACGACGCCAGAGGTCTCGGGTTCGAATACCGGCATGGGTGTTCTTTGTGAGTGTCCCTCCATCAGTTTCATAATATCATCATCACTCATCCTAATCTTCGCGATTATCCAAAAGTGGCAGGATAGCGAAGTTAAATAAACTAACAATCAATCTAAACATATATTCGTTTTCTAAGATCTTATAAATCCTACGGTTCATTTATGCTCTTACAACAATGCAGCGTCACACACGACAATACTCAGATTAGAGAAACAAATATTTATTTTTAAAAATAATGCCAGTACCTGAATACAGAGACAAAGACGAATGCAAAACATTGAAGTTAAAAATAAAACCATGGTAAAAATTCCAAAATCATTTATAATGAGATAAAGGACTTATTCTACAAAAGAAACAAAATTATATTACTACCAACCCGGAAAACTTCTGATTAATTAATCCTTATTACTTTTACTAACTTAGTAACCACTATACTTGGGTTCATGAAACATGACCAACAGTGTATGTATGAGTGATAAATACAATCGTAAGTTAACCGTGCACTGAAAATTCATCTTCCAGAAAGAGAACAATGCAAGCAACTTAAAAACTTTAAAAATTATAATAATAAGCCTGTCAAATTGTACCCCGAATATTACCATATTTCTGTCAATTTTCATCCAAGAATTTTCCTGAGAAACTTTCAAACGGCAATAATAAAAATTCCTAACTTGAACGTGCTTCCTTTATACAAAGAGCAATATATATTTTACCTTTCTCTCTCCCTTCACTGCATTTAAGGAATCACCTTTCAGAGGCAAGTTTTAACAATTAATTAGCATACTTTTCCTCAAAGATCAGAATGGATACTTTAAAAACTAAAGCTCGAAAGACGTTACGAGTCACCATCATTCTACGGTAGACACTGAACGATAATTAAGTAATACGAGAAATGTTGGGTTTCTAAAATGGATAAAGTTGCTGAAGAATTTAATTAAAATACTTTGTAAAGTAAAATATGGACGGTGTTCGTGTTAATGCTGTACAGAACAGAATCCTTCATTCAAAGATGCTGCTCTCAAGAGACATTCTTTATGCTTTCCTTTAAAGGTGGCATTGGAAGTAGAAACAGACTCTCTTCTATGGGGGAAAGAAGAACATCTTCGATTTTTTAATCAAAAGTGATAAAACTTGTCAGAATTGATAAAAGAAAATGTGAACACTTTTAAAAGCCTTCATTCCCTGAGATCAGATTTCTACCATTTAACCAACCTTATCATAATATCAGGGTTTTTTTATTATTATTACAACAATGACAGATTCTAGTGTTTACAACTACAGAAGGCGGTCAGCACTATATTCTGCACAATGGTTATGGAGTAGATGCTCTGTCCCAGATTGAAGATCTTGGGCGAAAAGAGAAAACGTCGAGAAGAAGGAACAAAACCACTAATTTCGTCGAGTCAAGAAGCCCGAGGGTTTAGGAAATGAAAGTCTTTGGCACAAGGAAAATTAATTAAAGCATTTTTAATTACATGACGCTACAGTACTGATAACACAGAAAACAAGTCGGATTTCCACATTTTCTGCACACATTTTACAAAGTGAGAAATGGGATTACATTGCCGTAGAAAGAAAATTGAAAGCCTTCGTTTTGTCTTAACTGTCCAAGTAAGATGTGAATGTGGTTCCTATCAGTGAGTGACAATTCAGAACCTCGACTCAACTCCTGTGCCAAAAATAGGCCGACGGTGTCCTTGTCTCACCACAACTTATCTGTAATGAAAATCAAGAACTCGACAGCAACAACTCAATTACCGAAGCGTTTGCAAAACACTTTCACTCTGTTTACGTACAGGAACCATATTTTTACGAACCACCAACCCCTCTGTCTGAAAGTGACACCCTTATATCTTCTCTAAATTTACAGGATATATCAATCACTGAAGTAGAAGCAGCAATAAAGAACTTTAAGCCTAAAAAACGCCAGGGCTTGATCTTATCCCCCCTATATAATCAAGGGGTGTGGTGAAAGTCTAAAATATCCGCTACATATACTCTTCAACCTTGTAATACAAACATCGAAATTTCCAGATAAATGGAAATTGTCGCAAATTAGTCCCATATAAAAAACATCAGACAAATCTAAAATTTCAAACTACAAACCTATTGCGATACTCTCTACGCCAGCTAAACTATTAGAACACATTCTTCACAAACACTTTTTTGCTCACGTAAAACCTACCCCCCTTCATGCACCAACACGGATTCGTACCAAAGAGATCAGTCGTGACGAACCTCGTAGAAATTACAAACTTCCTTTCCTCCGAACTTGACAACAGAGGTCAGGTAGACGTCATATACACAGATTTCTGCAAAGCGTTCGACACTGTAAACCATGATATTCTCTTGAAAAAATTAGCACTTTTTAACTTCTCCTCTTCCCTCGTAGATTTGATGTGTTCGTATCTCAAAGACAGAAAAGAATACCAAAATTATCAAGGTTGCTGCTCCCATGAATTTGTAGCTGGCTCAGGCAGTACCTCAAGGTTCTAATCTTGTTCCATTTTTATTTAATATTAATTAACAACCTACGAAAACAGCTTAGAAATTCCGAGAAACTCTTATTGGCTGACGATTTGAAATTTTATAGGAGCATTCGCAATAAAGAAGATTCCATTAAATTACAAGAGGATATCGAAAATCTCAACGCGTGATGTAAAGCAAATAAAGTTAATCTAAACCAAAGGAAATGCAGGGTTGTAACATTTACCCGATTGAAATCCCGAATACACTATAATTACGAAATAGCACACACACAAATAGACAGGGCAAACTCAATAACAGATCTTGGTGTAGTGTTCGATGATAAATTATCGTTTCAGTTACATATCACAAAGACTGTTAATGACGCGCATACAAACCTGGGGTTCATGATGAAAACTGCAAAATAATTAAATGAAAATGAAGCGCTGTTATCATTATTTAACCTATATGTTAGGCCCAAATTAGAGAACGCATCTATAGTGTGGAGTCCACAAACCAGTAAGCAAATAGATCTTTTTGGAAAAGTTCAAAATAAATTCACCCGTTATGTACTTTTTAGGATAGATGGTGCATATCCAAAGATGCCACTTTATAACGAATTACTAATTAAATTACACATTACCTCCCTTGCAAACAGGAGAACGATAAATCAGCTCTTTTATATTTTCAAACTTCTTAACGACAAATTGGATTCTTCCTCTCTGCTTTCAAAAATAGCTTTCTATGTCCCCCATCCAGAGTATTTCCGCACCCGTACAAAATCCGCCGAAAAGGCTCCCCTGCGAAGAATATGTAGCTTATATAATGACTGGTTAGAGAAGAGCGTACACTTGGACATATTGGCTAAATTTCCTGAGTATAAACGCAATTTGAGGGACAACATTCTTACTTAATTTTTTTTGTATTTACTTTACTTTCTTTATGTGTATATACCGTGCGTCCATTTCGATCTTCAGCCGAGAGATCGGGAGAAGCGTGGCGGGCGGCGCTGACCGAGATACCGATATTTGCGGCCTGTAATGCCCGCTTATTTTTATGGACATATGCAGACATTTATATAAATATTGCAAAACGAGCACTAACCTGTGTTATAAGAGTTGTTCAAACTGATATCCACCAAGTGCCAAGTGTGTAGACTTTCGGGGAGAATGGGGAGAATACGTTGAATAGCCTGAAACTTTCATGCCTGTAGCTAAAGTCCTTCTAGGTCGGGCCGAGAACTTATCAGCCCCCTCGTAACGTGAACCTTGCGGCTGGCATTCCAATCCTCTTACTGACACAACACACATACACACTGCATTAACACAAACAAGTAACGGCAAGTAACCAATAATAACACTCTTGCGCACAGTACGAAATTAACACGCTCTTGGTTTACATCTGCTCGCAACTATATTCACAGCTCTGTCGCGAAGGAACAAAAAACTCGAGCTCGGAGATTTCGGATTGCAAGGAAGCTCACGAACACCATTGACTTTTAACGGTTTCGTCTACAGCGTAATCTTGATACAGTGTTGCACATTCGAAACCTCCAAACGATCCCCATCGACACAAAACTCTTTCAAGGATATAAACTTAAGCAGGACGTTACTGGTCAAAACTATGATTAAAATGTTTTATTATCTGTGTCTCTTTACATTGTTTTTTAAAGCGTATTTTTTGTGTATATAAGGGCAGAACTTGGATGAATTACAGATGATAAATTATAACACAGATTAGTGCTCGTTTTGCAATATTTATATAAATGTCTGCATATGTCTATAAAAATAAGCGGGCATTACAGGCCGCAAATGTCGGCATCTCCGCCAGCGCCGCCCGCCACGCTTCTCCCGATCTCTCGGCTGAAGATCGAAATGGACGCACTGTATTATACATATGCATATATGAATGTAAGTGTGTAAAATTTGATTCATTTTTTATCCACGGTCATATATAAGGATGTTATATATGTAAGTTGTTTGTGTATTTTTTTATATTTGAAAATGTGTATAAATATTATTTTTATGTGTATAAATCCCCAAATTTAAGAAATTTATTGTACACTCTAAAAGGGCAGATGCCTGTTGTGCGCAGCATAATATATAAATCCATTATCTCCGCATTGATGAGTATAGAGCTTTGATATGGGAGAAGGTTTGACCAGCTCCGACCTCAAACTCATATTAATCCGACACTTTTAGTGTTTGTTAGAAAAAAGCTAATGTGTATTGACAGACGCCACTTACGTGAATAGTATGTATAGGTTTTATTCCAGCTAAACTCCGTGGCTGAGTAGTTAGCACGGTGCGCTATAACGCCAGAGATCCGTTTCGAATCCCTGCCTGGGCATGGATGATCTTTGCGAGTCTCTCTTCATCAATTTCATCACATCATTATGTGGCCTTTTAAAAATAGAGAACAGACCTTACGAGGCTGATTTGTTGGTAAGAGCTAGACAGGCCTCTGTAATATCGAGACGAGACTTTATGTTCGAGACCCTCGGTCTGGTTTGAGACTTTTGTATAATATTTGAAATATTTACCTACGCCAAATTTACTTTACTATGCGACTTCCGTGGATTTACCAGGTCCATATGCGCCATATTTTTTATATAGATAAGTGATATATTTAGTTTATTGTAATTAAAAAATCGATCCATTGGTGGCAATTATGTATCGATGAAACCTGGTTCCATGGACTCGGAATAAAAATCTATGGTTAGTTGCGTCGAAACCTGATGTCACACACAAAAAAAATATTCTGGAAAGCTTTTTACTTTAAGGATATCTATACGCTGCGAAAGTATGTGCGTTGACACGCTATGTACGCTCGTATATTGCTCGTACTAAATCTATTTCGAGACTCGAGACGAAAACGAGACAGGCATTTACAACTCGAGACCGAGAACGAGGCAGACCTCACGCACGAAACTAGAGGAGATGCGCCCAAATCTCGTCTCGTATCCATACCATGTCAAGTGTTGCAAAATAATATTCTGCCACACATTTAACTCGCATTAAACTTTTCAACGAAATAGTTGTTTATTGTATTTATTTCCCTCAACTATTACATAATTTCACCTTATCTTTACCTCTAGATTAACCAGTAGATGTGCAAAAGCGACGTCAAATAATTTTTAAAACACAAATAAATATGTTAATGATGTTAAGGTGTAATGTTAGTGCATGGAAATCAAAGTGAAGGAATATGAAACGCACTGGGGGAGAAAATTACCATGATGGTAATAAAACAGGCGATAGGACAAACAATGCACTTTCAGAAAATCACTTGTGGGAGATATTTAGAGTAGAATGACGTGCTTATGTAATATGGAAGCAAAGACAAGAAACTGTAAGCTGAAACATAGATATGGATATAACGTGAATCCGTAGAGACAAGTGTGTTAAGAAGTCAGAGGCAAAGAAAATTGCCTGATAGATTAGACGTGATTGAAATGGAAAAAGCAAAGTTTCCGTTCAAGAATATAAATGTACTCTATTGTATATAATACCTTAGAAGGTGAAAAGTTGTTTGTAGCAATGGATATAGTTTTGTTTTAAATATGGAAATTATTATAAAGTTATAGTGACATATTAGATCGACATAGTTTAACACTATGTGATACTTTTCATTTTGAAATGCTCGATACCTTGAGTATAATCTGCGTGTGTTTGGATACAAAAGTTCTTTGGTGTTGCACAGATTCACCGCTGGATTTTTCATTGAAACTCTCGCAATTGCTGAAGAAACTAGAATATAATAAAGTGAAAGACAATGCAATTGAATCAAGTTGTAGCGAAGCGTGCATGAAAACATCGCAAATGAACGTGTTGCCATAGCATGTTGGTGCTATTTTTATCGGGATTTGTTATTTCATCTTGAATCATAATCCACAGACATGAAAAGTGTGTTCACTTGAATCCATGTGTCAGATACTTTACTTAAGCATTTTTCATGTAATATCATACATCATAATGATGTTTTCTGTATGCATGTTTCATGTCCATGATTATGTATTACTTGCATATAATGCTGCCAATTCGCTTACTACATCCGTTTCAACTCTTCACCCTTTTAGAAATGTAGAACAAGCTGATATTAGGGATTAATATGTAATTATTGGTGCTTTTCTATGCCTCTGGGTCAAAATAGCTCTTCTCGAATGGTACGTATGAAGCATTTATAAAGCTTCTTTGTTTAGCTACCGTCTTGATTTCAATGGAGATCTGAATACAATATTTTCTCCATTATGTTACGCGAGAGAGAGTACAAAGACAACGAAAACAAACTGCGTTAAGCAGCTACTTCAGTGTTACATTAGTTATTAAATTATTTCCGGTTTTGTTTCTGTCCAGTCTGTTAAAAAACATCTTCGTTTACGCTTAGGAGATACTAGGCACTAAGTGTTTTAAGGCAACAGATATCTGACAAACAATTCTGATAATTAAATCAGCGAAAGCGAAAATTAATGTAAAACCAGGGATTGCTCGGTCAGAGCAATGGTTCGGTATGTCAGAGAACAGAGTTCGAGTACTGGTCGAACCTGACTTTCTTTGGTTTAAATTTCTAAACCCTAAGGTAACTTGTTTATTTGTTTAATAAGAAGTTTAATGCTATATTTCTTATATATATATATATATATATATACGTGTCTGGCAAAAATAATACAACTAACTCTTTCATGTGACATTTAACATGATATCATTATTCAACGTGTGGGCAAAGAGAAATATACTACGAAGATATATTTTTAAATAAGACATTTAAATATTAGTTAAAAATAGTTTGCAGTACATGGCCTTACTTAAAAATTTAATTTGTATGAAGATTTCAAGCTTGGTATAGTGTTAATCTATACTTCATATTTGAGTGTTCTATAATTGAGTAAATTATTGTTGTAGGCTTATTTAATGTTGGTTTGTAACGTTTCTTTAAGCATGACAGGCCATGTGACGGGAGTATTAACATAAAGAATGGGCGCCTCTCCGATGGCGTAGTGGTAACGTCGCCGACTTGTACTCAAGGGGTCCCGGGATCGATATCCGGTGGAGGCACATGCCACAGTGGTTTGGATCCAACTTAAAACTCTAGGTTCAGTCCCGATTAGCCTGTCTGTACATAAAGTGTACACCCAACTCAAACAAATAAACAAAAAATGGGACAAGGAAATGGAAAGAATAGTTCGTGGGATTCGTTAAAGGAACCATCGCAGTATTCGTCTTGAAGAACAAACACGAATTTGTCAGGATGGCTGTCAGCGGAGTTCGAATTCGAGACCTTCGTAATTACAAGTTCTTCACTTCAGGCAAAGAACATGAGTTTGGTTATTAATTTTAGTAGAATTAGATTGGCCCCCATGTGAAACAGCTCATAAACTTGGATGTGCACAATGATGAAATTTGAGGACATATTCTTTTACGGCAAGCGAAGATGCCAGCGCCAATGATTTCCTACAGGAGGAGCAGGGATCAACTTACAAGGGACTAATCTTCCTTCTTGCGGGGAGCGTTCGCATGCAAAGCACGAAGGCCATCTGCCTATATATATATATACGCTCACAGAAAACGTGAGCAAATGTAGCAAGTTGCATCTGCGTCACTCTCGCTCGAGTTTCTCTCCCCGGCAGCTCCTCTTGCAGTAATGCGATTCTCTAATGCAAGATTAGCCTTCTCCTCTCGCTAAATGTGAGGTTTCTGGAGCTTTTGCCAACTACGAAAAAGGATCCTCCTCCTTTGAAACGGAGAGAAGCAGAAGTCAAACGCGATGTACAAAGATTTAGATCCATTCGAGCTTCTGATTCTACACGCAGAACACGAAATGCTTAAAATCAAGGTTGATGCACCTGCAGTTTAAATTTGTAATTTGTTTATTTGAAATTATGGTGTCTAATAATCTCAATTCATGTACTGTAGTGCATCAACCAGAACGTCAGTTGACAAGAGTACCCTTTTATGCATGTCTACGTGTATTTTGATGCACCAAAATGTGTACGTTAATGTGTTACTGGAGTGAAACGTATTTATGTCAATTACACATTTTGGAATTTGTGTGATGCTTATTTTCTTTCTTGGCAGAAGGCAAACCACAGTACTTTTTCACAAACTGAATTCTGCTAAGGATGTACACGAATATGTTACCCGTAAGCGAGAGAATTTCGATTTACCCCATCACTCAACCACTGCCTACAGATCATCTTTCTCCATTTCGGCTCCTAAAGCATGGAATGCACTGTCTGCAAGCATTTCATACGTAAATACCCTTAGACCTTAACGAGAAAACGTTATTAAGAAAAGCTGTTTGTTTTGATGTTCTCTACGCACTATTTGTCGGTATCCTAGGGCGACACCATTTAAATATGTAGTTATTTAAGTACGGTTATTATTTTTTTTAAATGCTAGAGCTCTTGAAAAACATTTTTGTCACATACAGTATCTGCAGTGCCGGATCTACAACCCGCAAAACCCCGCAGTGCGGGGGGGGGGGGGGGGGCGGAGACAAGTAAGCCTTTGGGGGGGCCCTCAGCCATTGACATAGTAGAGAGTTCGTATATACGCATATAAAAAATAAACGTAGTTACTCAGAGGTACAGAAACGAATACAATATCACAGGGAAAGTTAAAGTTCCCTGTTCATGAAGGCACATTTAGGATATGTGGGGGCAGGACCTCACATATTTTTGATGCCGGACATCTTGGAGGTGATGTCATCAGCACCACGCTCCGGCCGCATTTACACCCCCTCCCCCCAACGGGTACAATTTGATTTGATGCTGGTTGGACCCTCGATCAGCTTTTTGCGGGGACAATGCCGGAAAAACTTCGACCTTAGATCAAATCAGGCTACAATTTCATGAGAAAATAGTGTCATATATGTATATCACATCACAACCGGTGTCGAAACCGGTAGGGAGGGACAGAGAGGCCCGGGCCCATCCAGTTCTCGTTTGACCCCTTTATAAGGGGCCCAATGCATATCTTCCGCCATATTACATAACTTTTGCACACAGAAACTTCACACTCAATAGGTGGGAAATTACGTAGGGTTCTGCTCTGAAATGGGCAGAATCAATAATGTGGGACTATCACTCAGTTTGAGGGTGTTCCTTGTGCTTGTGCGTTTACTATTTTAGCATTTCCTTTTTCAAGCTGACAATAAATTAAGGAATACGCATGGCATATTATGAATGAATATGTGCGAGAATAGAGGAAGAAGCATGGGAATACTGTAGTCTTCATGCTCTTGAATGAGCCAGTCCATTGCAAAATAGACTCCTATGTTTCCCTTCGGAAATGTCAAAAATCGCTCACCCAGATGAAAATTTTATCTTGGGCCTTCCTTTTTATGTAAATATGTGTGAAGATATTAAACTCCTATAAAGGATTGTAAGAATAAGTATTATAAACAGAATATGATAAAAAATTCTCAGTCAAAAGTTACATGTAAAGTATTATGTTGTATAATTACAGTAGTGCAGTGAATTTTTTGTCCAGCTAATAAAGTTCGATGTACCCTGATATATATGTTTTGTTGTCAAATACAGTTATTGCAATTACTATTCCTCAAAGGTTAATTTAAGTGCATTAGGTTCCACCTTAAGGAAAAAAAAATACCCCTCTTCCCGCAAAAATAAATAAATCAGTATTTATGCTTTACTTACTTTTACCTCCCAAATATCTTAACAAATCGGCGCCTATGCACATCACCCCCTTCCCATTTTAAAACAAAATTGAGTTGAATTCAATATGGCGGCCACTAATATGGTGGACATCCGTTTGGAACACACCAACGTGGTTCCCCCTAAGCCTAACCTGTTTCTATCAATTGTACAGTCACGAACACTGTTGGGTTGTAACGACCTTATTGAGGAAGCACTGAAACAAGCCATCCATGTCTGACCACCAAGCGCCTTGTGACTAGACAACCCAACCAGCATTGCAATTCTGCGGCTTGTATACCAGTGACGGGTATACATCTATGTAAATTGAGAAGTGATGCCAAAGAGAAATACGAGATGAAGATTGTCGATCGTAATGTCTCGTGTTCTCGACATGGAATAATACTCGGTCCACGTTACGTTCCATTATTTAATGTTGTTTGGGAACGAACCTGACGGACGGGGTTTATATTTTCACTGCCTGGATTACAGTAAATTCCATATTTTACAATTATATTAATGCTTTGAACGAAAAGAATACCCAGAAAAACATCGAACACACGTGCACACCATTCTTCTCACACACATGCACGTGAAAACATACACACAAAGCTAAGTTATAACTTCCAAGTGAATGTCCAAATAACAGTAAATGGAGAAGCACGATGTGCGAAACATGGGATTTTTCACAGAAAGAATGCGTCTATTTTTGACATACGTGGTTTCTATTAATAGGCAACGAAACAATTATTGAGAGAAATTAAGATGCATTTTCGTCTTCAGGTGTTGAGGAAGGAAACAGACTGACTGGAAAAAAAATAATGGTGTTATTGATAGTGTGTTGGTTAGCGTACAGAGCTTTCATCAGTGAGGTCTAGGTTCGATCCCCACCAAGGACAATTTTTTTATTATTTTCTATTAGTGAAGAAGTATGTAATATTGTTTTCTAGGCATTTTGATGAAAGGATACACATCAAATTTGTTCGTTTAATCTGTATTTTCATTCTTCTAATAAGTTCTCTATCACAAGGGGATATAGAGATTCTCTATCTAGGCGATGGATATATTTTCAATGGTTCCGTAGCTACGATTCTCCAGTCCCTTCCACCCATTTGTCTTATTTATTTACTTTATTCATATCAACTCACGAAATACCATGTATTTACGAAAACACACAGATATACATGTAGTTAGAACAAGGTTCCAGACTCGAGTTGTCGCTTTTTTGCGAGGGTGATTATTCCTGTGTGTCTGTTTATCATCTTGTCTAAAAAATATTCCTAATTATTGCCGTGATGAACCTAAGGGGAGACAAAAGCGACTGAAATAACAAAACTACAGAAAATGCAAGACACATCTGTCTAGGCATGTTATACCTTGGGAATTAGCAATCTGAAAATTAACTCGATTCAGTCGACTACTTGTGAAAGAGCTTCGTGTTTTCTCGTTTGGAGTGTTGGTTATCGTGTCGGACTAGCATGCGGGCAACCTGAGTTCGAGCCCAGTGTAAGGTAAGTTTTTTCTTTTTGTATAATTTCATCCAACCTTATTTATAAAACTGATGTTTTTCTACAAAACCTTTTGAATTGCATGCCACTTCGTATGTTGGTAATCTGAAAGCAGCAAAGATGAATATTTGATGTTCCGAAGCAACGATGTATTTGTGTATGTGTTGAAAAAACGCAGTTATTTATTAGCGAAAAACATGCAGCCACGTGATCATTGAGAACGCTTCCTAGTTGTCAGTGCTAATATGGCAGTAGCTACATTCTGTCAACACACACCAACTTTCACGTTCCCCGTAAAATGATTACCTTTCCACGTTTCAAAATCATGAGTGCTGTCTAAACAATACTTTGATACTTCCGTTTGCATGTTCGAATCTAAAGTAATACGAAACTTGTTTTCCCCAGCAAATGACATTGAAACCATTAATAACCGTTTGCAATGTGATATTGATATCATATATGGAAAGAATAAAAATGGAGAATTTCGCTTAAAACAACTTATAAATATATTAAATTATGTAGATACCTGATGTGAAACGTACGATGCACAATCAGAGAGCCTGAATGTTGCATTGAAAACTGCAGAGACTGACTAATGAACAGCGAAATGTTTTTCTATGCTGCAATGGGGATTTTATTTATAGACTGGTTGAAGATCTCCACGCTTAGAGGTGACGAAGGAAAGCGTGGGAGGGAGAACGGCAGTCGGTAGGTATGCCTAGGCCCTTCATGGGCTGTTGCGCGACGGATTATTATATTATAAATAAACAAGGGAGAAGGACACAGGTTGGTATGATGAACTAAATTGTAATCTGAAAGTTTTAATTGAAGAAACAAAACACGTTCACGGTCAAAAATAGGGCATTCAATTTCAGGCACATTACACTAACTAAAAGACTATTTTCAAAAATAATAGTAGCCCCCGTTTTTCACCTTTTTCTCAGTTGTCACACATGTCAATTTCCTCTATACTCTCTGTATTCTCATTGGGACAAACACACCCATCCATGCCCGAATCGAGTATTGGTAATATCGAACGCTAGCCAACAATTCCCGAGGAAAAGTTTGATACGCGGTTTAGGCACAAGTGGTTGGAATCCCACTTTAAACTATAGATCCAGTTTTCCTACTTTGTATAAAGTGGACTTAAAACGAAGAAAAAATTGAGGAAAAGCGCTTGAAGGTTTCGATGAGTTCCAAGTGCCTTGATGAGGCGAAGCTATTACATGATTTTCAAGTGGTCAAGTGGCCCCGTGGTAGCGGATAAGTTTCACGTAAAGAGGGCTTTAGGTTCGATTCCCGTTCTATTGCACTATTTTTAAAAAAAAACAAACTCGAGCAACTAATTATTGCATTTTATTTAATAATTTATTGGAGTAAAGGTTAAATACATTTTTACTTTATTTTTGGGTGGAAATCTTTATTTTGCCGTTTTAAAATTTATTTGTGAAAATTATTTTTTACGATAGTTTTTTTACATTTCTCATCATTTTACAAACATACTCAATAAAATGTTATGCCTGGCGAAAAGTATACATTTCTTTTGAGAAAATGATCCAAAAATACATATAATACTATTCACAAGAAATGATCTTAATCCTTTGGAAAACAAAATTCAATTCAAAATTCAACAATTCGCACAGCAAATAAAATAAGAATGTTCGCAATAAATAAATTGAAATATATAGTCGCTCGAGTTAAGAAAAAAATTGGAGGGAATCAAACCGGAATCGAACCCAGTATCTCCTGCGTGTCAAACTAACACGTTACCACCCCACCACCTGGTCTTCTGTCAGTCGAACAATATAATCGTCTTGTGAGTAACGCTTGCTAAGTTTCTAATCTTTGAAGCCCTTGTAATTGTTGTTGTGTGTCACGGAGTTATGTTTACTGCATCATTTGAGCACACAATCCAAACATATGTAAATTTCGTACACAGAAAACATGGGTTTTCTGCACATAATTACGGAGCATGCGCTCTGTCAAGGACTAGAAGGAACCTCGCAAAAGTTACCGAAGCTTCTCTGCGGTGCTGACAGTTGGCTCGGGAATCACGTGGTTTCTGCTTATCAGTCGACATGACCTTGTGCCTGCAGAAACAGCACACTAAAGTGAACGAAGGTGTTTTACGTGATTTATAAGCCGGAACAAAACATGCCACGGTTTACAACAGACAGAGGTTTGTCTTCAGCTTTGGGAAAGACAAACCACACTAGGCATACAGACAGAGTATAATGTAAGATAAAAGGAAATTATTTCTCCGTCTCCTCACACTGACAATTTTATTGCCTTTTTTTGGAGTTATTTGACCACAGAAACGGATTATATTATTGAAGTCGTATCTCATGTGATGGCTTGGTTCAGTATGCTGATCAGGTTTTCTGACAAAAGCAGGACGAGCTACCCAAGAACAGTAATTTTCTATATTTTATATCTGCTTCCTTCCTTATCTGGTATAAGGCAGACGAGCACATAACACAAATATGTAAGAGAAGTATTGCTAATTTGGTAACTTTTCTTAGAATTGAATTTCTGTCATGAACAGCTGCAAAGAAATAAAGGCTTTCCTGTTTAAAGATTACACTGAATAATTGTTATTTGATTAGGAAACTAAAAATGACTTCAGTATTCCCATGCAGTACACAAGAGATTCTAAACACATTCTAAAACATACTACTGTTAGTTTCAACGTATTATTTCAACAATCAAGACACAAAATAAAGGGCATGCTCAAGAAAAATTATGTTTCAGTGATTATCAAGTGCATTACGTGGTTAACATCAAGTTTGAATTTGCCAGTTATCCAAATATTATTAATTTTGAAAATAGTCTTTCAGTTAGTGTAATGTGCCTGATATTGAATGCCCTATTTTTGACCGTGAACGTTTTTGTTTCTTCAATTAAAACTTTTAGATTACAATTTTGTTAATCATACCAACCCTTTGTCCTTCTCCCTTGTTTATTTATAGTTATAAATAAAATCCCCATTGGAGCATAGAAAAACATTTCACTGTTCATTAGTCAGTCTCTCCAGTTTTCAATGCAACATTCAGGCTCTCTGATTGTGCATCGTACGTTTCACATCAGGTATCTACATAATTTAATATATTTATAAGTTGTTTTAAGCGAAATTCTCCATTTTTATTCTTTCCATATATGATATCAATATCACATTGCAAAAGGTTATTAATGGTTTCAATGTCATTTGCTGGGGAAAACAAGTTTCGTATTACTTTAGATTCGAACATGCAAACGGAAGTATCAAAGTATTGTTTAGACAGCATCATGATTTTGAAACGTGGAAAGGTAATCATTTTACAGGGAACTTGAAAGTTGGTGTGTGTTGACAGAATGTAGCTACTGACATATTAGCACTGACAACTAGGAAGCGTTCTCAATGATCACGTGGCTGCATGTTTTTCGCTAATAAATAACTGCGTTTTTTCAACACATACACAAATACATCGTTGCTTCGGAACAACAAATATTCATCTTTGCTGCTTTCAGATTACCAACATACGAAGTGGCATGCAATTCAAAAGGTTTTGCAGAAAAACATCAGTTTTATAAATAAGGTTGGATGAAATTATACAAAAAGAAAAACAACTTACCTTAGACTGGGCTCGAACTCGGGTTTCCCGCATGCTAGTCCGACACGATAACCAACACTCCAAACGAGAAAACACGAAGCTCTTTCACAAGTAGTCGACTGAAACGAGTTAATTTTCAGATTGCTAATTCCCAAGGTATAACATGCCTAGACAGATGTGTCTTGCATTTTCTGTAGTTTTGTTATTTCAGTCGCTTTTGTCTCCCCTTAGGTTCATCACGGCAATAATTAGGAATATTTTTTAGGCAAGATGATAAACAGACACACAGGAATAATCACCCTCGCAAAAAAGCGACAACTCGAGTCTGGAACCTTCGACGCGAGGTGTGTTTCTTGTTCTAACTATATCTGTGTGTTTTCGTTAGATTCATGATATTTCGTGAGTTGATATGAATAAAGTAAATAAATAAGACAAATGGGTGGAAGGGACTGGAGAATCGTAGCTACGGAACCATTGAAAATATATCCATCGCCTAGATAGAGAATCTCTATATCCCCTTGTGATAGAGAACTTATTAGAAGAATGAAAATACAGATTAAACGAACAAATTTGATGTGTATCCTTTCATCAAAATGCCTAGAAAACAATATTACATACTTCTTCACTAATAGAAAATAATAAAAAAATTGTCCTTGGTGGGGATCGAACCTAGACCTCACTGATGAAAGCTCTGTACGCTAACCAACACACTATCAATAACACCATTATTTTTTTTCCAGTCAGTCTGTTTCCTTCCTCAACACCTGAAGACGAAAATGCATCTTAATTTCTCTCAATAATTGTTTCGTTGCCTATTAATAGAAACCACGTATGTCAAAAATAGACGCATTCTTTCTGTGAAAAATCCCATGTTTCGCACATCGTGCTTCTCCATTTACTGTTATTTGGACATTCACTTGGAAGTTATAACTTAGCTTTGTGTGTATGTTTTCACGTGCATGTGTGTGAGAAGAATGGTGTGCACGTGTGTTCGATGTTTTTCTGGGTATTATTTTCGTTCAAAGCATTAATATAATTGTAAAATATGGAATTTACTGTAATCCAGGCAGTGAAAATATAAACCCCGTCCGTCAGGTTCGTTCCCAAACAACATTAAATAATGGAACGTAACGTGGACCGAGTATTATTCCATGTCGAGAACACGAGACATTACGATCGACAATCTTCATCTCGTATTTCTCTTTGGCATCACTTCTCAATTTACATAGATGTATACCCGTGACTGGTATACAAGCCGCAAAATTGCAATGCTGGTTGGGTTGTCTAGTCACAAGGCGCTTGGTGGTCAGACATGGATGGCTTGTTTCAGTGCTTCCTTAATAAGGTCGTTACAACCCAACAGTGTCCGTGACTATACCCAGCCTAACTTCTTTACTTTTTATAGTGGGTGTTATCGGACTTTTGAATCACCCTGTAGGCCCTCGTATGTGAGTTTGTCAGCATGAGATCAAGAATTACACACACAGACATTATATATGTGTAATATATACATATATAATGCATGTGTGTGTGTGTATGTGAAGGTAGGTAGGGGGGGGGGGCTTTGGTAATATTTTGCGGGGGACCAAGATTTGTAGATCCGGCACTGAGACTCTGATGCTTCTAATGAACCCCATCGAAAGTGAATGGGATTGTTTCAACCTAGAAGTGTCCGTGACACTCTAACCTCGCTAACTATATACGTATGTGATTGACACACATACATAACTTTTGCCATTAAGTGGGAAGATGTGCTAGAAAGAGAATTACATGCATTCTTACCGTCTTTGTCCACCGAAATTAATAATTATTAATATTATTTTTAAATTTCGTATTCAAGGAAGAATATAATCATTTTCACAAATTTATATTTCTAAATAATTAGATATAAATTGAGATAGGAAAACGTACCTCTTTGAACTAAAGCGATGATCAAACGTACAGGCAATAAAATATTACACTCCCAAACTGCAACAACTACATTGCAACAATAAACCATAAAAAAACGTTTCTTTGTAGATTTTTTCCAGTTTTTCGCCATCTCCAAATTGCCCTCGTTTAGTTCCTGGAAGACAAACGAAAGGCATAAAATTAGAACCAGATCAATAGGGTTGTGTCTATGCATGTGGCAAAGCTTGCTTGAGTTTTGAAGTATGCAAGCCAACCACAAGCAGCATATGGCGCCGCGCTGGATACGAAACCACGGGCTTTCACAGCAGATGCGGAGGCATTTGACGGGGGAGAGTTCCAACTGGAGGCCTTCCCAGCGCAGTTTCAGAGCGGACCGTAACGTTGTTGTGGAGAAGAAGTAGGGAATGCGACATATTTTGTAATTGGTTGCCTCAAAATCAGATTAGGCTATCGTCGGACGTTGTGGTTCGATTTATAATGTATAGGAAACAACAAACAGGATATTTTATAACAGAACTCGACTTATTTACATACATAACTTACATACATTTCTGGGAAGAAAGGTTCCGGTAATGTTCAACTTGGAATAGCAAAATTGTCTACTTCTCCTTCTAGCTTTCGACCTTTTCTCAGTTTTAGTACCTATTCATTCGTGTTTACTTCCTCTCTTCTTGATCTTTTCCATGTTTTCTCTCTCATTTTCTGTCCTTTTTTCTTTATTCTTTCTCTCTATCGATCTTCTGTTATTTCTTTCCCTCTTTCTGTTTTCTTTTCAATTTCTCCATTTCTTTCTCTCGCTTCTCTTTCTTTCCCTTTATTTATCTGTCTCTTTTCTTATCTCTCTGTGTGTCTCTGTCTGCGTGTACGTGTTGTCTCGCTTCTGTATTTCTCTTTATCTGTCTCCCACTTGCTTTCCTCTCTGTGGCTTCTTTAATTCTCTTCCTCTCTCTCATTCTCTACACTTCTTGCTTATGATGACACGCAAACATGATGTCAATATATCTAACTTAAGGATGCATATTTTAGATTTTGATAACCCCTGAAAAATTTTCTGCTGACGCCCATGTAAGCAGTTCGAAAAATGCGGTATGTTCCTGAATGATTGAGTAGTTACACGCGCGTGCTCGCGCGCGCACAAACACACACACACACACATATTTATTTTGTTAAAATAAAACATTAGTTTTATTTCTCACATATAAAAAGTGCCAGTACGGTGTACCTTTGCGTACCGCCAGAGAAAAAGCACTGGGTATATCACGAGATATTCGCAATAGTTTAATAGGCTTACGCAGCCTGAAAACTATTAAAAATATCTAGACAATAGGGAAAGCAAACCTCTCGAAGCTTCACTTGAATGCTCTAGCAGTAATTCTAAGCAAATGTAATTTTTTTTAGAATTTGGAATATTATAGCGGTTTTTCGAAAGAAGAGGAAATTTCGTAAACGCCTTCGGCCAAAGGTGTCATTATTTGTTCTCTGCTGTTTTCGACTTGCGAGCATCGGTGATCTATCCGGCAGGGCTTCTGACCTCAACGTAGGAGCCCCTTGTTTGATTTCCGGGATGGGGATCTTAGGCGGGAATTTTTCCTACAATTTCCCTTCATAAACTGGTTCTGGTGTTCACCCAAACATTAATAAATGAATACCTGAGGGATACAGGTGGCCGGAGCGTGGTGACGATCACATGACCTCCATTTTGGCTGAGATTGAGAATGTGATTGGCCCTAACTTCACGCCCTCAATGTGCCTTGGGGTTGCACACAGAGGATTGTAGTTTAGAGTTTCGGAAATGCTTAAAAATAACCTAGTTATTTTACAAAAATGTCACGAGAGTCGTTGCATAAATTTCTTTAATTTCTATATGTGCTATATTTTAATTAGTTTTTTTATTTGTTACGTTGAAACTGAAACAGAACTATTGGTACATAAAACTCTCTCCTCTGTTGGGTGAGGGTAGGAAATATTTACAGAATAAATGGAAAAGTGTTTGCATTACATCTTTAAATTACCACTCATCCCCCACACTAGACCAGATTCTTGATTGATTGATTGAGTTGGTGTTTTAAGTCCGCTTTATTCACAGTAAGGCTAATCGGGACTGGATCTACAGCTTAAAGTGGGATCCGAACCACTATGTGTCTCCACGGGGTTTCGAACCCGGGACCCTTGATTACAAAGCGACGACGCTACCACTGCGCCATCGGGGAGGCCCAGGTTCTGTCCTGTAAATTGATAAGCGTTGGTAACTGGAATGACAAACTTCCTTCTTACATAGTTATTTAGTTCCTTCTCCAATTATATTGATGTGTTTGTAGTAGGCTAATTAAAATATTAGCATATATTAGTTTTCAGCAATTTGATACATAATCGTTAATCTCAAATGGGTATTTTGTATTCGTTTTATTTTACGTTGCTTTTCTTCTATTTTTAGCTAATCGCGATCATGATGATGGACCGTGGTTAGATTAAATAAAAGAAAAAACAAACACAAACCTACATAGAAAGGGCACGAACCTCCAGGAAGGGTTGTACTAGCGTGAGTGCCCTCCGAGAAGGTCAACGAGTGGCCCAATATCTAAAAAGGGGTCGTCATGTTTGCAGAAGATACGAATTTTGGGGACGTTTGCTCTTGTTTAAACGTCCTTCCATTTTTAGAAATTAGGCGAGAACAAGCTCCATCACTGTTCCCCTCGGGATTGAGTCGGCACCCATAAAAGGCAATAACCTTTACATTTGGTTAACTTTTGGATACCTATGGGTATGTTTAACGTATGAAAAATTAGTTCAAGTACATGATCGTTTATTGTTATTGCAAAAAGACTTCCAAAATTCGACACTGAAGTCCCTAGAATACCATGTGTAATTATTATCAGTTTGATTATTTTCCAGACAAGTATTCGTGATAGAATCTATCCCTGAGAAATCGAATTACATTTAGCTCTCGTTGACACAATTGTCGCAAAGTGTGCATGGCCAGCCGACCTCCGTGGCTGTTACGACGCCAAGGGTCCCGAGTTCGAATCCCTGCGTGCGCACTGTTATTCTTTTTGAGTGTCCCTTCATCAATGTCAATATATCTTCACTCATCTTCATCATCGCGATTAGCCAAAAGTGGCAGAAAAGCGACTCTAAATAACAAAAAAATCGAAGTATATATGTAAAGCTCTCGGCCGAAATCGAGTCGGACAGACGTGATAGGTTATTTCGGAACTACTTGTACATGGATCTTACATCTCAAAGTCAACTGCTGTTCAAAGATTTCTGTGCTCTGAAATTATTTCGAGTTGGCATCCTGCAGACAACTGCGGATAATGCTTAACGTGACCCTTCCGAGCGGGACTCATTCTCCGATAAGTCATCAGGACTAGACAAGCCAAGGCACCTGGCGACCGGTTTATGGAGAATGGGAGGAAAATAGGAAAATGAACCGTAAACATTTCGAATAAATATCCTCAACACATTTCACTGCGAAGTAGACAGAGCTTGAGTTTGAGTTGTAAGTCAACTTTTATGCACCGGTGGGTCAATTGAGCTGGACCTACAGTTTAAAGTGGGATACACTGTAAAGTAGACGTAGTAAGTTGAAAAACTATAAATGTATACAGTGCGTTCGTTTTGGCTCTGGGCCGAGATAGCGCGTGACATGGAGCAGATGCCGTCATTTTCGTCCCGTAACGTCTCGCTTATTTACGCACATATCTTTAGCATGTAGACAATTATTGTGTTAAAAGAGTTGTTCAAAGTTGTTTACGTGCCATCTCGGCCCAGAGCCAAAACGAACGCACCGTATATGTATACCCACTAAGTAGAATATACTAAAACATAGCATAACTCGTGGCTGTACAGCTCTGGAAGGGCCTTGGCCTATCTCCCGACTGCCAGTCTCCGTCCCTCAATCCTACCTAGAGGTATGAAGATCTTCAACCGGTAATGTGGTGACGTGTGGTCAGCACGTCGAACCCTCAGCCGTTATAGGAGATTTCCCAGAACGGGTTACGCTAGTCACTCGTAGCTCCCCAATTTCCTCACGATTGAGGGTTGCCAACGGTTCTATACACAGGTCGAGAACCCAGAGTCTAAACCCGCAGTCGGAGCCCAAAGCACAGCACATTAGACCGCACGGTCACGGAGGATAACAGAATATTCTAAAACGTACAGTAAATTACGTAATGTCCTTCCAGGACCGATGGCGTGCATAAAATAATAAGATTTAACATAGATAATCACACATTTAAAGTAAGTATAGGATGAATTAAATGTATACAAATATATACTCAGGAGTTTGAATAAATATGGAATAATACATGTAATGACCTCGCAGAGTTGCAGCAGAATACATATTATTTGTAGTCAAAGACCAGCACAACAGAATCTAGCTGAAAACTCAACCTTTTCATTGTACTAAGTGCATAATTGTAGTAAGATATATGTTCGATGATGAAGGGGGCCGCCAGTGCAGAACCAACTTAGGTTACAAAAATTATTTTTCCTGCACGATGCCTTAAGAAACAAACAAGTGTAACAATTAGTGCAGTATTACTTCGAATGTGCAACAAAATTAGTGGTCAACAAAGCAAGTATACATTTTGTTACATTGTTCAGCGTAGGCACTGGTCTTAATGTGTGGATGGTAAGACTAGCTACAAACTGCAAATGACATTTTTCAAAGTAGAGTACAATTTAGATTTCCATATGTTGGAAAGCCCAAAAATCTAGATTTTCTGGTACGGAGCTAAATATTTGAAATGTGACTTGCACGATTTTTATTTAATTTAAAGAAAATCTAATATGTGTTTTCTCCTTCTCGTTTTTTATAGTTGTACTTGATACCAATAGGTGGTATCATCAAACCTTGATCGTTTCGGATGAGATGAGCATCACTATTGGAGCAGAATATGATTAGAAGAACTGGAGATACTATTTGTAGTGAAGAAAACAAGTGAAACGGAACAGTTACAGAGACAAAAGAACAAATAACATCTTGTTATTAATATCATTAATGTAGTGTTGCTTTTGTGGATTTTCAGCGTCATCATATCAATGTTATATTTTTGTTGTGATTGTATTGTTCTCTCGTCTCTTCCAACGAAATACACTGTATTTATTCTTCCATACGATCCCTTGCTTTTCCTTTGTAAAATATGTGGGCTTGAAAGAAGTAAGGGTCGTCTTTTAAAACAAAGAGTATAATATGAAAATGGAACATCGTTGCAATTTCTATATAATAAAAGTAAAAATCAGTAATCTGGTGTTTCATTTCTACAGTGATAATATCTTACTAGATGTAACTTCAAATTAGTGGTTAATGCAATACTCCCAGAAGTACTGGATGGTAAATCAAGAAATATAAAAACGTTTGGTAATAGATTTAAATTAATATCAGACACACAGACGTATGCAAATTAATCTTTTTCAACAAAGGTTAGGAGTGAGGGTATTATATTTACATTGTATACATGCCTAAATGGATGAGGAGTTACTGCAGTCTAGTTCTAGGACTGAAAGATTAGCACCAGCATAGGTGCTGCTAGTTTAGAATTATTGGGGACACAATCGTAGGCACCAATTTAATTTGATTTCTGAAGGGCCCAAAGCTAATACTCATTTAAGCAATATGGAAAAGAAAACATGTTTAAAAAATTCCTAACATACAACCCGCTTAGTTCTAATAATTTATGGGGTCCCGGGTTCGATACCCGGTGGAGGTACATAGTGGTTCGGATCCCACATTAAACTGTAGGTCCAGTCCCGATTAGCCTTACTGTGCACAAAGTGGACTTAAAACACCATCTCAATCAATCAATCAATCTAATAATGTATATGTTAGAAGCGCCAGGTTTAGAGCTCTTAGCAATTAGTTTTAGTTATTGTTAGCTGGATGTGCCCCGCACCAGACCCACTCCCTTATACCATCATTTCTTCCTGTTTCCTCATATCTCTCTCTCGGTTTCCGCTGCGCGCATTGTATCTAATGTTTCTTCTGTTCTCTAGCTCTCTCTTTTATTATCACTCTTTACTCTTTTCTTTCTATTATTGTTACTCTGTGTCTCTTATCTCTATCATGTTTTTTGTGGGTACGTTATTTATTTCCTTCACTGTTCCTTTATTTATTTCTATCCTCCTTTTCTCTGTTTTGTTTCGCTTCACCTTTCTTCTTCATCTCTCTTTCTCTCTCTCACTCTCTCTCTCTCTCTCTCTCTCTCTCAAGGACCTATTTAGATAAGGTTCAGGGTGTCCGAACTCCCCCCCCCCCGAAAGACTTATCAAGTCCAAAATTATGTAAGCAAAAATACTTGTTTACTGTTGTATAACATGAAGTTAGAGTTTATTTCCACATAAAGGTAAGGAAGGAGTAGCGTGTGTTTATAGAGTTTTGTGTTTACAATTATTGCGAAAATGTATACATACCACTACTACTAATAATACGCACAAAAATAATGACCAGGGACTTTCTATCAGCTGGACCAAACAACCTTTATGGTATTCAATAGATAATTTATTTTTTTGCATTAATTTCTTTGGTAAGACAGTTGTTTGTATAAAATTTTTAATGATCATAAGCTAGATATATCCTCTTTTATTTGTTCAAGTATTAACACCAATAATAATAATTATTATTATTAATTTACCTAATTTAATATTATTATGGTAAACACATTAATCTTATTAACCTATTAAGTACAAACATTACTAATATTATTATTATTATTAGTAGTAGTAGTAGTAGTAGTATTACATGCGAGACACACTTGGTTCGGATACTTCTTGAAATATAGTTCTAGATAAGTGCCTGCGTGTCGCTCCCTCCCTCTCTGTTCTCTCTCCCCTTCCTTCTGTTCTCTCTCTCCCCCTCTCTCTGTTCTCTCTCTCTCTCTTTGTTCTACCTGTCTCTCTCTCTCTGTTCCTCTCTCCCTGTTCTCTCTCTATCTCCCCCCACACACTTTCTGTTCAATTCTTTCTATCTTGGGTCTGATAATAATAACATTTTCTGTGGGGTTTAGAAGTTTGTATTTTTTACATTTGTTGACTCAGAGTATATTTAACTCTTTGTTGTTTTTTTGTGTGTGCTGTTTTGATAATTTCTCGTGAAGACTATTTGGGCTAAGATTATTTATCTGTTGGCTGGAGACCAGATTGGGAAAATACAAGTGCTTGCTTCTATTCATTAGGAGGAGGTTTATTGACAGGAGGACATTTCTTTTTTATTACGAATTTATCCACATTGATATAAGAAGCCATATTTGATAAAAACAAAACTTCAAACATCAGTTGAAGACTAAAATTGGTAAACGCTGTTAAGTGCCACAAGAATTCAGTCACCGTTTCCCACGTTAAACTGTGAAATGTGCCATGCTTTATAATGTGGTAAACGTGAAATGTGGCTGGTAGCCCTCTAAGTAGCTCAAAGGGCGTGTAAAGAGGTCACTATTGTGCACGTTCTTACGGGTTCATGTGCGGAACGATGCGATATCCCAACACTTTCGCGTTTGGCACTTACAACGTTTACCACTTTTAGTCCTCAGTTCAGGAACCGATCAACACTATATAACACTTGTGGGCCTCCCCGATTGCGTAGTGGTAACGTCGTCGCCCTATAATTATGGTGTCCCAGGTTTGATAGCCGATAGAAG
This sequence comes from Lepisma saccharinum, assembly GCF_977018435.1. NCBI lineage: Eukaryota > Metazoa > Arthropoda > Insecta > Zygentoma > Lepismatidae > Lepisma > Lepisma saccharinum. The sequence continues at coordinate 212,290,823 of NC_139230.1, forward strand.
CACATAGTGGTTCGGATCTCAGTTTAAAGCGTATGTTCAGTCCCGATTAGCCTATATGTGCATAAAACTCAAAAAATCATTTGCACTTCAGGAAAGAGCCAGCAGTTTATAAGCGGCTGAGATAAAAACACCATAACTCAGGCACTAAGATAAGTACGTCTTGAACCGAAATTTGACACTTACTAATGAATATATATATATATATATCCCTCTTCGGCGACGAAAACTCATAATCTCAGGGTTATTATTCATCAGGAGCGGTAATAGAACAACAACAAAATCTTTGAAAAAGGGTTGAATTTGAATGTCACTGTTGATGTTAACACCACATATACTCTAAAAGTTTTAACACTTTGGATCTCTCCTAAAAATCTGGGTGAGGAAACATGTTTTTATAGGGTACTGAATTCCAAATCTAAGTTCGTTACACTTCGGACATGAAATTTAGGTTCTAATTTAGGTTCTTGCCTAGACCTTAAATCATGGTTCAATGAAAAATAATAATAAAAATTATTATTAATTATTATTATGATTGTTCGCATAATCACTGTTTCACAATAATAAATAATAATAAAGTAGTTACATGTGGTTTGTATACCAATACGAAGTTTTGGCCTATTTCCATAGGATTTGTTCAGACTGTCCAAAAAGTTTGAAGCATTAGAAAACATTTCAGTATCGGTCAAAAGGTAAAAAATTATAGGTTTTTTTCAAGACTCTTGGCTTTTGATTGATACTGTGAGTTTTGTTTTTCTTGATTAAGTTAAAGTTTTGTTTATGCTCAGATAGGCTAATCAGGACTGAACATAAAGTTTTAAAGTAATCCGAACTGCCGAAATGTGCCTTCAATATTTTTTTCTGGATCCATTTCATTTTTATTATTGAAATCATTCACTCAACTTCGATGTACTGCTTTATCTCCGAAAACATATTTTCGGGCGACATCAAATTCCCAAAACAAAGGAATTTGTCGATCATCAGATTTTTCATCAGAGTTTTTGAATTATTATGCAAACGTCCGTCTGGAAGATGCAAAAAGAGAAACGAATGCAATTATAGGGGTTGGGATCTTAGATCCTAAGGATAGATTCCAGGAGCGACTGTCGGAGAGGCTGCATTTTAGGGAATGAGGGCTCTCCTCGAGAGAATAGTAATACGTGCGAGACGAGTGCCTGGAGATCAAAGGCGGACGAAGAGGGCGCCAGGGACACTGCGAAGAATTACCTCGCGATGAAAGTGAAGAGTGTCTAAGAACGGATGGTGGGAGCGGTCTTAATTTAATGGAATCTCTCTCCTCTTCGACGATAAAAAGCTCTCTCTTGCTTCTCGAATGGCCTCACCTACGACAGATGTGAATAGTGATCTTGATGCTCAAACGCTTTCCATCAGTCCAAAGAAAGGCCAACTTTTCGCACCCGATTCCGCGCTCAGGCCTCCGGTGAAAGGATGGCTTTTCGTTTAGAATAAAAACGGGAGGGTTGCTTCTAACGTCCTTATTTTGCTTAAATCTATCGGACGAAGTTGTGCGTGATTATATCGATTGGTGAGTAAAAAAAATTGCAAGTTTTACTCACCTCAGTACCTTAATTTCTCCAGATTCTATTCATATGCATTACCCTACATTTGAGACTTTGGAAGTTCTACGAGTATTTCCTGAAACAAATACATATATTAATTAGGTATATGGAAAACAGGGAATCCCTTAAACAAAATCATAGTAAAATGACCATGTTGATTTGATTGTTAAATTTTTTACAGGTGCATCGGCACAAAGGTTATTTGCCCCCCCCCCCATATAGAACACTAACGAATCTAATAGTGCAATTCGTTAGTGCTCTCAACTACTGTTAACCATTTCGTTAGTGCTTCATTAGAACAAGAATAATTACAAAAAATACTGTTGAGTGGGCCAAGGTCACGTTGGCCCCCCACATAGAGCACTAACAAATCTAATAGTGCCATTCGTTAGTGCTTCACAGTGTTTCAACTACCGTTAACCACACAAAAAGATAATTAAATGAGCTTTCAAAACATGTACGAATACATGAATATTCGTTAATTTCAAAGATGTGCAAAGACACATTTCTTACTTACCTCAAAATAACAACGTCGACTAATTTGCTCGCTCCCCAACACAATAACTTACATAAAATAGCTGCTGGCAGCCCAAGACAGTTGATTTTCTGTATAGTGCGCTAAAGGGGAACTGGGTACATTTATGCAGTGCCATTTGTTAGCTATGTTAAATAGTAATACGGTTTTCGTAAAGTTGACCACCTTGGGAACACCTACCTTATTATTTCTATCCGGATATTTGAAAGAAAACTTACACCACAGTTTGTTTGATTTTTTTAAAGTCCAATTTATGTCAGCAGTGGCTGGTGTCTCTGAATTAGGTGAAGAGCTGATAGGGAAAAAATGAGGTAACATTTTGTGTGTGTTTTGCTAGAAACTCCCCTAATAAGTATGTGTAACTATCGATATAATTTTCACTATTACCTAATTTTCCTCATCATCTTCTTACCTAACCCAGAGCCATCAGCCGCCGCTACTTTATGTACAGATAGGCTAATAGAGACTGGACCTACAGAGATCCGAAGCACTACGTACCCCAACCAGGTATCAAACCCAGGACCCCTTGATTACAAGGCGACGATGTTATCATTATGCCATCGGGGAGGCATCGAAGAGTCGTTGTTTGATTTGATTTTGATGTGATTTGCTTTATTTTTCTTCGCCTTTTGTGCCACTTTTGGCTAATTTGCGAAGATGGGGATGAGTGATGATATGATGAAATTGATGAATGGACATTCACAAACATCCATGCCGATGCCAGGATTCGAACCCGGGACCTCTGGCGTCGTAGCGCGATGTGCTAACCACTCCACCACAGGGGCCGGCAGTCGTTGTTTGAACCTACAGCTTCTGGCTGTGTCCGAAAGGTACAAAGAGCAGAGTTGAAGTATGGTCTTGAGGGAAGTGACGTCACCTAGTGCAGTTCGAAAGCGCCAAGTACACGAGTAATTGAGACCATGGCGCGGAGAACACATCGTTGTAGGCTTGATCACGTGACTCCTGCAAGTTGCTGGTTGAAGCTCTTTTGTGTGGAAATGTATGTACAAGATAATTTTTAAATGCTATGAGATTTCTATTGTGAAGAACAAGTGTTTAAAACGCGGGAAGAACAACGTGTCCTCAGTTTATCTACTGATCGTATTTGGTGCTGCAGTCGAAGTGCAATGCGAAAGACTTTCAGTTCCAGCATTTCAAAAGGTAGAATTATGATCATATTATATGAGATACTCGTAATATGCGACCGTCGTTTATTCTACCTTTTGTAATACTACAGTTGTATTATTGTAATCGGTAGCATATTTTGTAAGGAAATTGCTTGATTGATTGATTTAGTTTATTTTACTTCGCGTTTTGTGCCTCTTGGCTAATTTGCGAAGATGGGGATGAGGGATGAAATGATGACATTGATGAATGGACATTCACAAACAACCAAACCCGAGCGGGATTCGAACCCGGGACGCCTGGCGTCGCAGCGCCATGTGTTTTGTACGGAAACAACGCAATATGGAAGAAAAGTATAACTAAAGATACATTTTGCAATATTTGGATTTATTAGCAGTTATGCAAAATACATCGAACAATCCTTAACATGCAAAGATATGTATAATCTATGCTAAACTAGCGACGTTCTTAACATAATCTAGGAACAAAATGTTGTGTCCTGATCCTTCCATCAATCCATGAACCACGTATTACGATTGAACTCTAGCCAAGACTGGGGTGGTCAAGCTCGTGGGAGCTGGATTCTCAAATCTCTCCACACAAGGTGCTAGATTCGATTCCAGACAGGGACATCATTTTGTGTTTGTCTTTACGTCTATTTCATCTTACAATCACATATTCTTATCGTCACAATCAACCTAAGAGATAGATAAGCGACTAAAATAGCCAAAATACAAAATATAATTTAAGTTCGTGCTTGCTAATGAAGCCTTGGAATTAGTTACAAGTAATCAAGGGATGGGTTTTTTGGAAGACACTCAAATGTGAATCTCCCTTGCACGTAGTACATCCGGAAACCACATTCGCGCAGCCTCTGGCGACTAGAGCTCTCGCCACGAAAACAGTCCAGTCAAGGTCGGCATCTACAGTGTTGCCAATAAGCAACAATTTCAAGCGACGCAATCAACCGCATGCGTACAACGCGCGAAGTGTCGACCGATCAGCTTAAAAGAAGTGTGTCAATCCTGGAGGGCCAGGGGTGTGGAGGAGGCAAGGGGAAGCTCCGACCTTGACTGGACTGTTTTCGTAGCGAGAGCTATAGATTCATAGCAGTAAATATTGTGTAGTTATGCTTTTCCTGTGTCTCGTCCATATGAGAGCGTGCTGAGCGGTCCTATATACCGTAGTTACAGCTTTTATCAAATACGTAGTGATTTTATTTTTCATGTTTTTTACATTGTTCTTGTAAGTTCATTTCCATAGCATTCTTTCAAGTTGAAATTTTGTTACTTTAATTTCTTGACTTGAAAAGTTTATGTCGGTCTCGGTGGGGGAGACGAAGCCAGAGGTTCCAAGGTCGAAACTTGTTCGAAACTGTTTATGCCACATCCTTGATTCATTTGGTTTATTTTCCTTATCTTTTCTTCCACTTTTGGCTAATCGCGAAGATGAGGATGAAATTGATGAAAGGACGCACAAATAACACCCATCCTCAGGCCGGGATTCGAACCCGGGACAACTGGAGACGTAGATCGGTGTGCTAACTATTCTTCAACGGGTAGAATTCACGAGGTAGAAAAGCGAAGTGAAACAACCGAAATAGAAGGAAAGAAACAAAGAAATCAGTTTTGTCGTCATTATTGGATTGCATCCCAGTATTGAATAACGGGGTGCAAATAACACTTCTGGGAACTTGCTTCCCCCACATAGTTTTCTTTCTTAATGCTGGTGTGATATAATCCAATTGTAGAAATGACGTAAACCGCATTGAACCTTCACTATTTATCAATTTTATTACCCTACACGTAAATATATTTTCTTCAGTCATATTCATCCGATGCGAGACAAACAGACACCACATTCGTCCAGAATCTATACTCTATGCGCAGTGTTACAAGAGCGAGCATTGTTAACTAATAGACTGGTTCACATCCGCAATAAACTTTTAGAACAATGAACATAAACAGTCACGGGCGATTTAACAGGTTGTAAATTGAATACTTATTGACAGGTACTGATGCAGGCTGCAAACGTCCATTCATTTAACCAATTTTCGCGCTTCGTGGACTGTGAGCTTTCGCGGGATGAATGTGGATAATTGCTTCCTGTTACTTGGCGAACTGAATTAAAGCCTATGTACACTGTGGGAGCGATTTTCCAATGGAAGGTTTTGTTTTCCAGCCTAAACCCCCAAACCAAGTCCTCTAACTGGAACGGTTTATTTAGGAAATTGCGTGATTTAAAAGGCGCTTTCCACAAACGCTTTCATTTTGAAAAGTTATGCTTATGTGTGGGAGTCCCGAACAATGAAATCTGATCAACATGCTGAATGCAACAATACATTAACTTTAAACACAGGGCGGAAACAATAAGTTATTGTGACTACTGAGGTTTTGCACAAAACGGTTTCAACGTGTTTGTCGGTTGGGGGCATTATCCATTTTTGGCTATACAATGCTCTTTCAAACGTGTGAAATAACAGCGTTATCGATCTAGAATTTTTCTACCATTACTCTATTCATATACCTTCCGCTAGTTCGATCGAAACGACAATCCATCCATTACTAATGCTTAGTAGATCCTATTCACATAAGCCGAGAGAGGAAAGAGTTTATTTGGTGTGAAATGGGGCAGGGTACGATGGAATGCTTCATCGATTATGCGCCATCATTGGAGTTCAGGCTTATTCAGCAGATTCATATTTCTTTAACGTACGCAATTCAATTCTCAAATGTGGTTTTATTTTTATTTGAACACACTCCTCACTGAAGAAAGCAAATAAGCTCTCCATTAACGCATTTACCACAATCTCTTGAGATATTGATTGGTGAAATAGAAGTAGGTGAATTTTCAGTTGAATCGAAACTACACATCTTCAATAACTGGCACAACTTGGGGTTTTCTTGATTTCAAGACGAGTTTCATCTTGCCACGATATACATAACGAACTTTACCAGTTCATCAGCCTCATAGAGTCTTAACTCTAGCATCGTTTCTCAACCTATGGGGCTCAACCCACTGCTGGGTCCCGAGATGGGGGGTTTGGTGGGTCGCAAAATCGGGCTCGAAAATTGATTTACTCTGTCTTAGAAACCCATAACATTTAAATTACTAATTGTTTTATTACTTTAAATTCAACCCGTGTTATACGTAGTCTCTACACTCAAGGGAATCGGATATCTGTCGTTTTCGTTTCCGTTACAGCAATGAGTTCTTAATTATCTGTGTTACAAGCAGGTCGCTCGATATTTCCTACCCCATGTGTATGTGTCGGTGTGTGGTTGCTGAGAGGTGTCAACTGTCATCGTTTCACATTGCTAAGAATTAAGTAGTGTAATTTGTTTAAGCAAGCGTAAAAGAGGGCTTCTTAAAGTGCTCGATGTTAGCAAAAATATGATTATAAACTGGGTGCACACCCCTCCAAGTAATTCTTCCGGCGCCCATGCTTATGAGTCCCATGAAGTGTAATATCCTTCAAGGTGGGTTCCGGATTGAAAATTGTTGAGAACCACTGCTCTACAGGTACTCTCTGTGAGCACAAACTAATTTCAGTAGTGATGCTTAGTATGCGTACGGGACACGAATATTCCTGAATCTGTCCTATTAGATTCAAAAGAATGTAATACTCAAAGAAAACCTCGGCCTCCCCGATGGCGCAGTGGTAGCGTCTTCTCCTTGTAATCAAGGGGTCCCGGGTTCGATACCCGGTGGAGGCACAAGTGGTTCGGATCCCACTTTAAACTATAGGTCCAGTCCCAATTAGCCTTACTGTGCATAAAGTGGACTTAAAACAACAAATCAATCAATCAAATCAATCAAAGAAAACCTCGTTCTTCCCGACTGCTTGGAGATTATTGTCCAGTGCTTGAGGGTTCCCTGGACCGACGTCCGGTGTTGTACATTTTAGTGGTTCAGATCTCACTTTCAACAGTGCATCCAGTCCTAATTAGCCTGTCTGTGCAACTGAAATAATAACACCATTAAGCCTTGTTTCCATGATATAAAAATTCAATATACCAAGGCAGTAATTTAATTTTATTATAAAACATCAACTAAACGTAACGTTTGAACCTTATAGCAAGGTCTTCTTCAGACTCTGCAAATGCAACAAGGTACAAAAAGGACGATATACTTTATATACACAAACATTACTCCCCTCCAGACTATTAGAAAGTTTTTCTGGAACATTCTAGCAGGTGGATTTCCCTTGTCAACTGTATTTTCAGCTAAAAGGCTAAACATATTAACTTCCATATAGAATGTGGTTGGACTCTTTATCTCACGCTCTTTTTCCTTCATTCTTCTTCCTTCTTCCTTCTCCTCTCCTCTTTCTCTGTTGTCCTTTCCACTCTTTCTAACACCTTCTTCCATTCTTTGTTTATCTTCAGTCCCCCATTCCAGTTCATTGTGTCTTCTTCACCTTTCTTCTCTTATTTGATTGGCCTCCTTCCATTTTCTCACTAGCATTCTCTTCTCCCTTCCTATCTGCTTAGCCTCATCCCACTCTATGTCATGTCCTGTTTCTCTTGTGTGTTTAAATATCGCATTTCTCTCTCTCTTAAGTCGTACATCATCCCTATGTTGTTTCAAGCTATCTTTCAGTTGTTGTTTTTATCGTTTCTCCTATGTACACACTCTGACATTCTTCACATTTCACTTCGTAGATAATCCCTTCCTCTTCCTATTCTCTGTTTTCCTTTTTCTTGTTTGCATTCTTCGCTATTCTTAAGATGCTTCTCCCTCCCTTCCTGTAAGTTGTTAATGCCCGCTTTCCTAAGCACTTTGCATATCTTTTCTGTGGTCTTCCCCATACTCCTTCCTTATTCCAAACCTTCTCACTTTTCCTTTCTGTTCCTCTCCTCCTCTCTCTCCCAATTCTCCCCTGCCCCTTTTCTTCCATCTTCTGTTTATGTCCAGTCTATCCTTCTTCTCATAGCCATTCTTTTCCAGCTGTTTCCATAGGCTATATATTTTGCCTTCTTTTACACGTTCTTTCGTGCATATTTTCTTGATTCTGTCCTCCATATTCTTTATAAAATTTATTTTTGTCACCTAACTTACATCACTTCTTTTGTGGCAGAATACCCCTGCTGCACACTTCTTCTGATGCCAAGCAGTTTCAATTTCTTCTCCTCTCTTCCTTTTCATCAATATATGTAGGTAGCTTAGCTTGTCTTCTTGCTATAAGGCTGAAACGTTACGTCTAGTTTATGTTTTATAATAAAATTAAATTACTGCCTTGGTCAGCATATTGAATTTTTATAACTGAAATAAGTAACGTTTTAGATAACACGTTTCTGTTAGACGGTATTTGCATGAATTTATTGATGGATGGGTGGAAGAAGGGAGACACGGGATGACCACACTTGACACCCCAAATTTACAATCAATCTAAATTCAACATGTTCAGCAAAATTAACAATAAAGCTTCAATGAACATTGTGGGATACTGCTAAAAATAGCTCGCTCGGCCCCAATGAGAATGTTGTTAATCCACCACTGCGCCCAAAGCACTATTTCTTGGCTATTTTGCAGAAACTAATGGAATTACTGGTCCCGCAGCGTGGCGTTGCTGTCTAAGGCTTGATTCACATCTACGCTCAAGCAACGCTCAGGCCACTGTCCCCTCACGCTCCGCTCGGGGTATCCACACTAGCGGTCAAGTTTCGCTCCGGTCAAGGTACGATCAACGTGAGTCTGGTGTTGGTTTCTTCACAGAGTACACAGATTTTTCTGTATAAAAAGCCTGCCGATTGTGCTAACTACAATGTTTAAGAGATTTTCAACGACGGACTTGTCTGTTACAGCACTGGCATTAATTTGAAGAAAATAAATAAGAAATAGAATTGCAAAAACGGAGATTGATTGATATGATTGATTTACTTTGCTTTTCTGCCAGTTTTGACTAATTGCGAGGATGAGGATGCGTTGTGATATGACAGAATGGATGAAGGGACATCACAAAAGGCATCTATGCCCAGGTCGGGATTCGAATTCGGATCACCTGGCGTCGTAGCGCGCTGTGCTAACCACTCGGCCACGGATTCATTGATTGAGTTTATTTTACTTCGCTTGTTGTTCCACTTTTGGCTAATTTGCGAAGATGAGGATGAGTGGTGATATCATGAAATTGAAGAATGGACACTCACAAGCAATGTAATACTTTTTATCGATATATTTTTGTTTTCAAATCGGCAAACGTTTATTTGCAGCTACAATGTGCAAAACTGTAAATGTCAACAGTGGTAAACACTACTTTGTTGGTCTAGGTTTGTCATGAACATTTTTCGGTCTCGTTGTTTCATATCGACATTGTTGACCATTTCTTCTATCAGAAAGTTTCCGACACAACAGGTGACAGATAAACATCAGGTTCTAAGCCTAGTTTCAAGGACCCGATTGTTACGCACATCGTGTGAAAAGTAGTCTTCCAAGACTAAAAAAAGGGAATAATTTTGCTTAGTATTCCGTCAACGAAGAACAAGTTCGTTGTTAATCTCGGTTCGGAACTAGATATCAAGAATGATTTTTTCCCCTTGGCAGAGGGTTGACCAATACCTCCTTTCCCTTTGCACACACACAAATGACAATTTTGTTGTCCGGAAAAATATGACCGTCAACAGGTTAGCTTTTCGATTTAAGGATTTTAATTCATGCAAAAAAGGTCATTACAACTAGTGCTCATGAATCATATTTGTGGTTAGTTCCCTATTTAATTTCTTTCATTGGTTATAATTGTAATTTGGTTGTTTCGGTCAGTTTTTTCTTAAATTTATTTTACACTGGTTTATGAAAGCATATTTTGACCGATGTTTTACAAACAGAATTGAGAGAAAAATATTTTATCTATACTCGCCTTTCTCTGTGTTTCAATAGATCTTTGACTTCAGCCCGCTCATCTCTACGCACAAAACGGGGTTGCGTATCCTCTGCAACGGACTGAAGACTGCTACTGAACCGAGAGTTGAGCGTTACACACGTTCATATCAACGATCAAGCTTCGGCAAATCAAGCTCCGCCCCTCACGCTCCAGTTAAATATTCCTTCCAACTGATCTTGACCGAAGTGAGAGCTGAGAGTGATCGAAGCAAACCTTGACCGGACCGCTAGGTGTGAATGCTTCTATTTAAAAATCATTCAACAATATTTGACCGCACCGTGACCGGAGGGTGATGTGAGCGTTACTTGAGCGTAGATGTGAATCAAGCGGCGTCATACTTGTGCTCCTCCTACGGGACGCGCGCAGGTTTGAGTCTCCTGGTGGAAGCGCAACAACTTTTCTCCTGAGATTTCGGCCTTGTATGGGACCGGTGGCCACCCACCGTGAGGGAACTGGGGAGCTACGAATGAGTAGCGTAACCCGGTCACGAACACCTACAACAAGGACTGACGGTTCGTCGTGTTGACCACACGTCACCCCGTAACAGGTTGGATGATCGCCCACATCTGGTGGGAGTGGGACAGGACCGACACGGCAATCAGTAGGCCCTGGCCTCTCACGGGCTGTTGCGCCAGGAGTTATTAATGGAATAAGCTACTGAACAAATGATTGATTCAAGGTTAATTACACTATGAAATTGACAGTTTCGCTTAATAACCGCAATGTTGTTGGAAAGAACTCGGTCTCTTGGTTCAAAGAGTGTTTTGTAACAAATGTGAATAGCGTTGGTTAGTTTGGTTTATATTCCGCAGCAGATGAGATCGTTGCTCGATCTTAGAATTCTCCCTAAAGAGTTCTGCAGCCAACATAATAACGATCTGGAAAACTAGCGATGCTGATCCTAGAAGCTTGCATTAGTTGACGTGGAACAGCCCCGTTGGCTTTTAGATGAGCTCGAAAGCAGGGCGTGTTCTTAACGCCCTGATTAGAATGCGAGTCCTTATCTGACAAAGGTCGGGATCAAATGTAAGCCTTCTAACAAGTAGGAAGGGTAAACGACAAAATTTCGAGCCAGTAGTGCCATAAATTCCGTTTTCAAACGTTGTGGTTGATTGTAAAGAGGCTGCTGGGACTTAGTAGCAAGGCAGAAATTCTCGAAATGATTCAAGCTAAATATGAACCAAGAAAAGTCCTCGATTTTTACCAGCTGTTCTCTGGGATAAATTTTAAAATGTTATTTTGGTAAGAACTTGGTTTTGTAAACTTTCTTCATCACCTTAATTGAGCATTATATAATAATAATAATAATAATAACCCGTGGCGCAACAGCTCTTGAGGGTGAGGGCCGACTTACGGTCTCACTCCCACATGTCTCAGCAGAGGTGGGCGATCATCCAACCAGTTACGAGGTGACATGTGGTCAGCACGACGAACCCCCAGTCCTCGTTGTAGGTCGTCACCGGTCCCACACACTGGCCGAAATTTCAAGAGAAAAGTTGTTACGCTTTATCTCAGAAGACTCGAACGTGAGCATGTCCCGTAGCCCGAACCGCAAAGCCTGACGCCTTACACCGTACAGCCACGGCGGAGGACATATTCATTTATTCAAAGTATACCGTTTTGGACTGTGTTTAAGTAAGTGTATTTGTTATGCATTTGCTTGTACGTACGTGCGTATGTGTACATGTGTGTATGTGTAAGGGAAAGAATATGTATTTGTGAGTGGGTGTGTGTGCGTGCCCGTATGTATAGGTTACATTTATTTATTTATTTATTGAAATTTCCAGTACAGCAGAAGCCATTTTAAACCGGAAAGAAACAACAGTAAAACAGTACACTAGTGTTAAAATGAACGCACGAAACAAAATAAAATAAACAAAATATAAACAAAAACAAGTCAAGACAGTTCCAAGGTAAACAGATGCATTACTTATATACAATTTTTTCTATGTTGGTGATAAAAGATGGATATGAACTGAATATATCGGTTTGGTTTGATATGACTTTGAACTGATTTGGTAGCCTATGAAAAAGTGAACGTTGAATGAGTGAGAGTCTTGGAGTTGCAGTGTGGAAAGTTTCCTTGCTCCGTATTTTGTGTCTGGGTACTCTGAGGGAGAGTTCGTGGAGTGGGATGCTGCATCTTAGGTTTCCATTAATTTTTGAATTTGAATTTGAATTTGATTTTAAAATTGTGGGAGCGTCAGCACTGAGGCTATTTTGCTCCCGTCACAGTATACGGGGGCCAGCCCCTTATCACTACAAATAACAACTCTAACGTTGCATAATTAAAAATCTTAAAAAATTCTGACTTGTTAAAAGCTGAGGCTGTAAAGGGGCACTCAGCACACATAAGGACAAAAGAACAGGACAACACAAACAAAATTATACTGGCCATGGGGCCAGTCGCCAGAGCCTCGTTAGTCTCAAGTCCAGGGTGCACTAACGTGGAAGTGAGGTTGACATTTGGGTGTACTACGTGGAAAGTCACCCCTTACACCCCAGGTTTCCATTAATTATCTTATGTAGTAATTTCATATCTGCAACGTATCTACGTGATTCTGGAGTATTTATGTTTAAGTTTATAAGCAGATCTCTCTTAGGTAGGTGTCTCTATATCGAACGATGGAGAGGAAAAAGCTGAAAACATCGTCGATCTTGGAGGTATGAGAAGGGGCAGCCATGTTCCAGATGGGTGAACAATATTCTAGAATGGGGGACACAAATATCTTGAAGTAAATGGAAAGTGCTTTCGGGTTATGGTTTCGGTGAATCTGTAAAGTAAGCCTAGCATAAGCATTGCCTTTTTATGATGGTTGATATGTGATTATCGAAAGTTAGTTTAGAATCTATGAGGATACCTAGATCTCGGTGTTGTGCTTCTTTTGCTAGTGTGATGTTGGTGAGTGTATAATTACCTTCAAGAATGTTTTGCTTCAATGAAATTGTTATGAAAGAGCATTTGGAAGGATTTGTGGACAGTTTCCATCGCTTACACCATTCGGAGAATCTATTTATGTCATTTTGGAGAAGTTGCATGTCTGATGGCTGTTTTATTTCTCTCATAATCTTGGAATCATCAGCGAACATTAGAATTGTGCTTGATATGGGGTAATTAAAGAGGTCTGTGAGATCATCCAGATATAATACAAATAACAGAGGGCCAAGAACGCTTCCTTGCGGCACACCAGATATAACAGGAAGCCAGTTAGAATTAGTTCCAGGAAGTATAACACGTTGTTGTCTATTTCTTAGATAGTCTTTCACTATTTTTAACGTGTTTCCAGTTATATTAAATCTGTTAGCTAATTTATGCAGTAAATAATGGTGATCCACTGAATCAAAAGCTTTGGACAGATCAAAGTACACAACATCCAACTGATTACGATTAGTAATTGCTTTTATGGCATAGGATTGCATAGAAGACAGATTGGTAAGGCATGAAGAATTTGGAAGAAAGCCGTGTTGTGCTGGGTTAATGTAAGGGGATGTGAATTTCAGAAGTCTATTTTTTAGAATCTTTTCACAGACAATAGCAAGTGCGTCTATATGTATTTTTCATGTATTTTTTTTATTCCTCTGTAATTTTTATATTTTTTTCTTTTTCTTTTCTCAATATTTCAATATTCCACATTCAAAAATGTTTGTAAACATGGCCAAGTGGAAGAAAAGGTTCCACAGCCTTAACTTCGCCATGTAGGAGAAGACGAAATAAATATATACATTTATATTCTTTAATCAAACAACGCGGTCCCGGGCTCGATGCCCGGTAGAGGCACTAGGTTTTCGAATGTCACTTTAAACTGTCCCAATTAATCTACACTCTATCCTGGGAATGTCTGGAGCAAGCGAATGGAAACAAGTCTCTGTGCAAGTAGTAACTCGAGATGACTCGACCAATGAACACGTGAAGAGGAAAACGTTGCTGCAGTTACCAGCTGTTAGCAACAGCGTGCACTGTTCGCTCCGTTTACTCGCTTTCTCCTTTTTAGATTGTTATGCTCGGTCTTGCTCCAGTATATCTGTGCATAAAGTGGCCGTGAGAAACAAAACTCAAACACCGAAGTTTTAGAGAGAGAGCACTTCTCTTCTCGTCTTTAAGTGAGCTGGCTTTTCTTATATTTACTCTGATTGACCGACCTTATTACATTCAGTTACTGATCCAATGAGCAACCACTACCTTACCTTGTTTTCCACTGAAGACGAATGACGCAGTGGTCTATATCAAAAAGTTGCGTTACACTCTGCCTCAGTTATCTCTGGAGCAGGAGATCGAAAGCAAGTCTCTGCGCAAGTATACCCTATCTCAGCTATCCCTGGAACAAGGCCGAGCATAGCGGCAGAGAAGGGGAGGGGGTGGAATTGACTGGGCAGAGCGAAGCACTACACGCTGCTGCGAAGTCTGGTAACTGCAGTCGCTTCCCCCTCCCCCCATCTCCAAGCAAATGAGTTCCCTCTCACCTGTTCATTGGTGGAGCCGTCTCGCGTCACTACTTGCGCAGAGGCTTGTTTTCGTTCGCTTACTCCAGAGATAACTGGGACAGGGTATAGTGACGCGAAACGGCTCCACCAAAGAGCACGTGAGAGGAACACGATTGCGCTATGCACAACCTTCCTCCAGATATAACTGAGACAGGGAATGGAAATTGTAGGATTTTATTTTGAAATACTTTGCTTCTTTGTAGTGCAGTGTCATTTGTTTTTAGTCCACTTTACGCTCATGTATCGGAATCAGAACTAGACGAACAGTTTAAATTGGGATTCGAACCACTGCACTGTGCGTCCAACAGGAATCGACCCCTTGATTATAAGGCGGCAGTGTTAGCGAGCGTTGTGTTCAGAATGGCGTTTGCTGCTATCTTCCACATCCCTGCTAGATTACCGGGTACTGGATAGAAAGCTGTGTGACATAATCGTCTGCTGAATTGACTTCCATCGCGAATTCATGAAATGGAGTACACTCAATAGTATTGGAGTTTAAGCAACTGTGCTTTTCAAGTATTTGCAAATGGTTGTTTCAGCGCACTTGAATATTGTATTTCTTTTCCAGTTTGTTAAGTTCACTTTATGCACGGATAGGCTAATCTGGACCAGACACAGTTTAAAGTGGGATCCGAACAACCATGTGCCTCCAACGGGTATTAAACCCAGGCGACGACCTTACCACTAAGGCATCGGGGAGGCAAGAGTTCCTGAATATGTATTACACTAAGTTAGAAATGTAAAACTGTAAATAACCTATCAGCAAACCAATATTTATTTTAATAGGAATCTATATGGGTTACAATTCACTTAAATGTTTACTTTTCTTACTATTTCCCTACCAGTATTTTTATGTTAATTATATTTATTATGATGTAAAATTGCAACTTGAATTCTGCATGCTTTTAAAACTTGGTCCATTCACGTGTTGTTATACTTTCATTCTGTTTCCTTTTAGCCAAGGAGTGTTGACTTAATACAGTAGAACGCAAAAAATTATATAATTATCTTCATTAGCGATTGCATCTAAAACCAGTTCAAAGATTCAGGGTTCGAATCCGAGTTAGGCCACACATATATTTCAGTCTTTCAAATCCTACTTCAAAATGTACGTACGTCTAGTCATAATTAGTTTATATGTATACATATAAACTAATTGATTCAAGTCCACATTATGCAACATAATGTGGACTTGAATTTTGCCATGAATTGCATCTGAAATATTTTGTTTCTTGTGCAAACCTGATCATTACATTTCTTACTTCATCTCTCTTCTAAGTAATTTTGCTTGTCGATGGGGAATCAAATGCAATGTAAAAGTGGCACGCTCTATAAGGTTGATCAGTTAAAGAATGAGCCACTTTATCTGCCCAGGGGTGTACATCGAGAGGTTTTATTCTAGAGAAATTACATATATATTGTAGAACAGACAGAATGTTATGTCCATTAAAGAGTATATTGTCCCTTTTGACGTATTAACGATGCTCTTTAAAATGCCTCTCCTGTCCATAGTTTCCAGAGAGGGATTTGTTAAAATTAATCGGGAAATTTATTAGAGTTACATCATTGAATGCTCCACATGGACGATAAGGACGAAATTGTTTTCTGAAGAGCCGCGGTTTGAGGTCGTCTTCCATCTGAAATCCGGGAGAAGGCAAAACCCTCAGGCAGAAAAACAACTGGGAACTTTGACGTTACTCGAAAGTTGAACGGACTTTCTTGGCTTTTCCTTCTCTACCAGATACAAGAAAAGCAAAACGAAGAAGCAGGAATTCATAGGTTCTGTGTGGCTGTGTGAGACACGTGATTGAACTTCCAACGGCGACTCAAAGAACTCAATCTTAACGTTGGACTCCATCGATTGCAGGGCGTGACTGTCCGAATCGGCTGACACCGGGAGAGGAAAATACTATCTCCATAGTTTCTGGTTCATGTACAGGATACTAAGGACGATATTGTGCGGAATACAAATCTTCGTGTGAAATGATAGCGATGGAGATCACTTACCTTTGTCACGTAGGAACGTGAACCAAGGTTAACGCCCAAGAGTTAGAATACTTTGGAATGGAAGTTTGTATTTTGGTTATTTAACGACGCTTTTCTACTGTTTAGGTTAATCGTGACGATGATGATAATGACGCTAAGTTGAAACGAATGCAATTCAAAGCAAGGAAACACCTATGCTGTTTAAGGGACTCGAAATCTCGATTTTTATTTTTGTTACTTAGCGTCGCTTTTCCGCCACGTTTGCGTTGATGGGGATGATGGGGATGAGTGATGATATGATGAAATTGATGAAGGGGCACTCACAAAGAACGCCCATGCTCAGGCCGGGATTCGAACCCGGAACCCGGGACTTCTGGTGTCGTGGTGCGGTATGATAACCACTCTGCGACGGAGGTCAATAAATGGAATCTTGAACCTTCTGAAAAGGGTTCAATAATGCTAATACGAGGTCTATTTTTTTCAACCTCCGATGGTGCCGCCAGGTGGCCCGTGAAGCGCTAGGAAACGGGGCGTCACGCAGCGTGATTGGCGTTCCCCTGCCATTACCACTACTGCTGCCAAGGCCAACGCTTCAGTTGAAGCTGAACGACAAGCGTATAGAGATGTCTGCTACAATGGACTCTCCCGCCAAGTTCGAGGTGCGTAGTGTGATAAGATTTCCAAAGGCAGACAGGCACAATGCAGCGGAAATTCACCGTCGAATGAGCCGTGTGTACGGTGAAAACTTTGAGTGACGGCGTGGTTAACGAATGGTGCAGGAAATTTCAAAATGGCCGAACGGACGTTCATGATGAAGGTCAACCCAAGACCTTCTTCAACGATTCCACTGGGAAGTGTTTGATCACCCTCCGTACTGCCCAGACCTGCCGCCGAGTGACTTCCACCTTTTCCCGGCGATGAAGAAGTGGTTGGGAGGACGGCGCTTCCACACCAATGAGGAGCCTTGGAACACCGTGCAAACCTGGCTCAACAGACAGGCGGCACCTCTTTTTGCAAAGAGTATTGAAAAGCTGATGCATCGGTAGGATAAATGTCTGAATCTTCTTGGTGATTACGTTAAAAAGTAGATTTTACGTGTACGTAACTTTTATTAATAAACCCATTTTGCCATTCACAGTGGATTTGATTTCATTCTCTATCAGAGATTGAAAATAATAGTCCTCGTAATAATAACGAATAATAATAAAATACATTAAAAACAAAGGGATGACAATCAAGAAAACAAATGCTACAGTTACCTTGCTTTAAATTCTAATTAACGCATTAGATTCTTATTAGTGGTAATTCACCAATATATTTCATCAATTCATCAACCATCCTCATCTTCATTATTAACCTAGGGAAGCAGAAAACTAAATAGAATATAACACCTTAATTCTTTAGTCGGCGTCCGTGGCGGAATGGTTAGCACATCGCGCTACGACGCCAGGGGTCTAAGGTTCGAATCCTGGCCTGGGTATGAATGTTTGTGAGTGTGTGTGATTGTCCATTCATCAGTTTCATCATTTCATCACTCATCCCCATCATCTCAAATTAGCCAGAAGTGGCACAAGAAGCCAAGTAAAATAAAGCAAAGTTTTGAGCACATCAAATATCAAATGTTTGTTCAGGCTGTTGTGTTCATAATGTCTGGAATTAGTGTATCTATATTTGTAGTTGTTTAAAAAAGAACTTTCCTCAAAATTAATTTGTTAGAAATTATTGAAGTATTTCCAAATTAATATTATTTTGCACTTTGCGAATTAATTAGCTGAAAGTAATTAAAATTTATTTCAGGCGATTACACCGAATATCATGTTTTATGCATAAGAATATTATACGCTAGACGGCGCAATTCATGTGGCCAAGATTGCCAGTGTATCCATCCATAAAGATTGTGGCCTAAGTGGTTTCCATTGATTATTTATTCTCTATTTTTTGTAATTTTTTGCTATATCTATACCCCTTTTTCCACATTAGGCTAATCATGACGAATGAATGATTGTTGGAAAAATTAAATTAAAGATTAAAATTAAATTTTAAAAAGTTAAAAAACAACAGAATTCCTATATCACGGCCAGGACTCTAACACAATAGCTTTGGATTCGAGCTCGTGAGTCCAGCAGTGATTACTGATGCTGTTTGACAGATTTTTTTTCTTTTTTCCACCCATTCAGTTATATTGTGCATGGCATTCCTCTCATAGTTTCTCACTCAGCTTCAATGCTAATAGATGGGATTTTGCTTTCAAATCAGCAGTAACTGTATCTTTGTAATTTCATGCTGCTATTATACCTCCCTACATTCGAAGGCATTTGGATTTTTGTTGTTTTATGTCGCTTTTTCATCACTTTGGGCTAATTTGGATGAATGATGATCAGACGAAGCCCATGAATGGACATTAACAAAGGAACACCCATTCCTAAGCCGGGATCCGAACTCGGAATCTTCGGTATCAAAATCGTGATTGAATAGATAACTCAAGACACTCTGCCACCGAGCCGGTGGATTCGAACCGAGAAAGGCTAACTTTGTAGGAATCTACGTCACCCATTACATCATAGAAGCTGCTTAAAACAGCGAGGAAACTGGCCCACTGATTTTTCAATCTTCATTTTGTCTCTAATTGACAGTTTAATAAAGAGCTTTTCTTATTTAAATAAAAATAATAAGTTAAAATCATTAGCTGTATTTTTATTTGATGCAAAGGACATTAACCAATGACAGTGTCAGATATTCTAATTGATTTATACTAATTTATGTTCACTTACCTTCATGAGAAATAATGCCTGACCGTTCTTTTCTAATTCGGTTATTTACGTCACTTTTTACCTCTTGGGTTAATCGGAACAGTGAGGATGAATTATATGATAAAATAGACAATGGGCCAAATACAATAACACACCCATTTCTTGCTGAGTGTTCGAAACTGGAACCTCTGGCTTTGTAGCTCGGTATGTTACCGCTCCGCCACGGAGGCTGACACTGGGACTCTTCTATATTATATATATACGTATACGTATATTACTAGTTAATGTCGTTATTTCATCTCTTCAGTTTACTCGCGCCGATAAGCCCGTGAGCTTGAGGAACTCAAACCCAGAACCTGCAGTCCCCCATGGTGGAGTGGTTAGCACATCGCGCTACGACGCCACGGGTCCCGGGTTCGAATCCTGGCCTGGGCATGGATGTTTGTGAGAGTCCATTCATCAATTTCATCATATCATCACTTATCCCCATCTTCGCAAATTAGCCAAAAGTGGTACAAAACGCGAAGTAAAATAAAGCAAATCAATCAAACCCAGAACCTCAGGACGTACTGAATCAGAGTCAATTGGGCAATTTGGGCCTCCTCGATGGCGCAGTGATAGCCTTGTAATCAACGGGTCCCGGGTTTGATACCCGGTGGAGGAACATGGTGGTTCGGATCCCACTTTAAACTGTGGCGCCGGTACCGATTAGCCTTACTGTGCCTAAAGTGGACTAAAAACACGAACTTAATCAATCAATCAACCAATCCATTGGGTAATTTGCAATTTCCCAGTTTTTAGTGGTAGAAGCTTACAGCAATGGCCACCATTATTCGAAAAAGCTTGTGTGAACTCTATCAAAAACAGGAAAGGCAAATTTTTGTGCACAGCATTAACATTACAAGAGTCAAATGAAACCCTTGAAAGTTCAATAAATATTGTAGGGCAGACTATATGTAGCTCAAATGTACATGAAAGATCAAATGTTATTTACAAAACGACCTCAAGGATGCAACACTAATCAAGTGAGCTTCAAAACTTTTTTTAAAGGTGGTGCCTCCTCTATACAGTTGCACCAGTGAAGAGGAGTGGTTTCTTGCCATCTGTCAGCCTAAAACTTAGACTTTTCTCGGCAAATGAAAATTCAATGTCTCTATGCATGCTTACCACACCAGCAAGTTTACTAATGCAGGAGAAAGTTCGGCAATGGCCTCAGTTTGCAGGCAGATGGGTGGAAAGGCCTTCGTAGAGGCTCATAAGTGACTGCACGTCGATCCCAAAGACTTATTCTTCTTAAGGTATGCAGGCACTAACTCAAAGTTGAAACTATATGTTAATGAGCAATAGGTTCTGTGCTAAAATGCAGCAAACTTGTGCAACCCTACATACAGATATCTACTAGATAAGAAGCAAAAACAAATTAAGGTTTTCCTTTGAGTCTCCCTCGTACAAGCCAACGTCGATGTTTTCACGTTCTCCAACTGTGAAAAATGCCAGCCAAGAACGCAACGCGGTTTTGGAATCTGATCCGTTATTTTGTAAACGCTTTCTGCGTTCTTTATTGATACTCGTCCGAAAACTGTGCCTTACATCTGAGCAGCCTTTTCCACCAGCCCCCGCCTTGCGTCCGGTTGTGACAGCTGTGGCCAACGCGTCAGATCTATTCCATCACCGCCTGGGATCAACTTCTCTATTTACGATCGCTTTTACGAGATGCATGCACGCCATTTGCCAGTAGCAGGCGCAGAATCCAGACAGTTTATGATTGCTGGTGGGGAGAGAGAAACAGCGGGCTAGGTTGATGCCGGGAGCTCCGGAGTACGCCCAATTCACGAGAGGTCATTAGCTTTGGAAAAAACCTCATGGGGGAATATTTATACGCTTCCTTTTCAATCTCTGTTATTCAAAAAGGAAGTGTTACGCGAATACGAAGATGGAGCTATCAAGTAAACAATATTGTTTCTACATGTGTCACATTTCCCCTCTGCATTTTTTTTTTGGAAGAAAGTTAGGGGCAAAATGATACCTCTAAAGTATATTAAACCTTATTTCACAGAAACATCGCAATACAATGAAGTATATTACACGTATGTTTTGGTGCATAACTTACTATTATTTTTAATTGGCTCTACCCTCACATCCCCTAGAAATGTGCCTTCATGGCACGGGGAACTTTACTTTATATACCTCTACCTTTTCTCCCAGGAAATAATTTAATAATGAAAATACATATCATAAAATATATTTTTAAATCCATTATTCTTCAAGGGCAAGCAAATTTGGGATAGATTGATATCTGAGGTTCATAAAAACACACAAAGTAACACGTAGGGTGCGGCTGATCGGGTAGCGCCATCACGTTTGTGATTGTGCTTGAATTCCAACTCTCAATATCTACCGTTGTGGTGCTTTTGTCTTTTTTCCTCTGAATTGTTTGATTTTCCGCCACTTCTGGGTCATGGACCATTAACAATTATTTTAGAGAGAAGTACATATTTAGTTTCAGAAACGAAATAAGAGTTGAAGTTGTGAGCTACGAAAGAAAAAGTCACGCGGTTCCACCCTAAAATTAATTCGAAAGGGTTTCTTCGGGTGTACATATGGTACCGTTCTTCTCTTGTGGTTGGAGGCCTTTTAGAATAACTGAGGCAAATAGTGGAATTAGCAGGATATTAATTCTCCTTGTGCTATCATGCCGAAAACATAACGTTTCGGGTCCTGTGAGCATTAGGAGGACGAATTTAGAAACAAGAGAAATCGCCTCTTGAACAGCATCACAAGATTACTGAAAATAAATTAAATGATCAGAGTCAAAATATACTTGCTCGAACTTTCAAGAACTTCAGCTTTCTGTGTTGTAAATTTCAAATACATTTTACAGAAATTTTACAGACACAAATACAGTTTTTTTGTGAATAAATGGATTCGCTGAAAAATAATTTGTATGTAACTGAACCAGCACTTTCAAGTAAATCACTTCTCCACTCCTATGAGCAAATTGGACGGTGGGCCTCCTCGATGGCGTAGTGGTAGCGTCATCCACTGTGAAAGCGCATTGCACAATGGCCGTATCAAACTTGTAGAATCGGTCCCCATTAGCTTGTCTTCGCATAAAGTGGACTCAAACTAAGGCTTTTGAAGAGATGCTGGAGGGTGGTGGTCATGATACCATCTGCATCTACAAGCACATATTTTTGGGAGCCTTTCATTCGTTCTGTGACTTTCCTTAGCTTTGCAGTAAGAGTGAGTTCGCCGACCTCTGTGGCGGACTGGTTAGCAGAGCACGTTACAACGCCTGGAGGTTTCGGGTTTGAATCCCAGCCTGAGCATGGATGTCCCTTCATCAAATCATCATTCATCTTCATCTTCACGATTAGCCAATAGCGAAGTAAAAGAAACCAAATGAATCAAAATAGTTCAATCAAAAGTGAGTTCGTAATTATGTGAAATGCTCGAAGCTTGAAGTTATCATGAACAAGGGTGGTGGTATGGTTGTGACCATACACCTTCCCGTATCTTGCATTTCTGCGACAACGCTTCAGCGTTGTAGCTACATTTAATGGGCAGCCACGTCTCGCTAAGTGCTACTCAGGAGAAATCTCGTGTCTCGTCAATTTCTGCTCCAACTTTTCTTTCTTCTCGTTCCGCTTCTGCGAGATATTGATTTCAGTGGCTCAATGGATGTCATAATAAGGTTCCAGTCACTTCCGCCACTCGCATTCCGGCAGAAACCTCACTTGCGGCTGTTCCTTTCTTCACAAATACGCCAAATTATACCCACTTGACGTGTTTCCACTACTTAATGGGCATGTGCAGGGTGATTCAAAACTCTCTATACAAACATAAATTATTTTCTATAAATCTGGTATCTACGTATGCCGACGACTTATCGCTTTCCTTCACCTCCCTCCTCTTTTTATCTTATTATATCTATGAAAATCAACCACTTAAATAATTCTTCCTATTCCCTTCTCTTAAATTTTAATCTAGACCTTTCGTGTCAATTTTATTTTTCTCTAAGGTCAATTTGGCTTATTATAATCCTTGCTCAGTTTTCCATTTATTGCCTGTAAATAGTAAATTGATTTATTGATTTCATTTTTTTTACTTCACTTTTCTGTCACTTTTGGCTAATCGCGACCATGAGAATGAGTGATGATATAATGAAATTTATGAAGGGACACTCACAAAGAACATCCGTGACCAAGCCAGGATTCGAACCCGTAACCTTTGGCGTCGTAGCGCTCTGTGCTAACCACTCTGCCACGGAGATCGGCTCTAATAGTAAAGGAAGACACGTAGGGTGGAAGTAGAACCTCACACATTCTCTGTCCTGACCATAGAGCAGTTGCAATGATCAGCATCACGCTTCGGTCGCCTTTATCCCCCTCCCCCTCCAAGCTGTCCATTGACGAGAGGCTGGTTGAGCCGCTGAACCGTTTTATGCAGAGATCCTGTCTGAGATTACACAAGTCTCGCACATGGCAGTCACACGTCCTGCCTGGTGCATCAACGCAGCCTCACTTCCTTTAATTGATCATACTTCTAATTTCTTATCGTTTCAATTTGTTCTGATCCTATTCTCCACATCCACGTTTCCAAAATTTCTAATTGAAGGTTTTCTTCCTCTCCGAATTCCAACTTTTGCTTACATATACCGAAGAACTACACACAATTTATTTTTCCTAACCTTTATCTTCATATGTCTGCTAATCAATAAATTAGTTTTTATTTAGAAATGCCATTCTATCCATGGTTATTTAATTTCCATCCCTGCTCTTCTCTAATGGCGATACACATATTTACATGTCTAACTTCCGACTTTCGTGTCTTTGCTTCCTTTCATTCTTTATCTTTCCTTCCTATACCGCGTTTGTTACAACCTGTCCCGGTTCCCGCGTTAGCTGGTCGCTGGCTTTTCTCCGTGCTGGGGAAAGTCAAAGCCAGGCAGCCAATTAAAATACGCAACGTCGCAACAGCGTCTACGTAAGCGCCTCTCTTCTGGCTTCCATTCGCTCCTCGCTGTCCAGCAGACGATTTTCCCCTCGTTTCTCATTGGCACCGAAACTGTCGAGCGATCGCTAACGCGGGAAAAGGGACAGGTTCCAACAAACGCGGTATAATACTTTATTATTTAGTTTCCTTTGTATTTATCAATTTCCAATGTCGAAACATCTGCGTGAAACATGCTACAGAACTTGAAATACATTGTGGTTTCACCTCGGCAATCTACTTTGATTTTTCATGTCTTGCATGTGAACAACAAACAGTTGGATTAATCAAATTAGATTACTGTAATATTTCGAAGAATATGGTTCGTTTATGTAATCCCTTGAATTCTCTGAACATTTATTAAAGGTCGCGTGCTTGATTCCCGATGTACATACAAATGATGTTGCACAGTGCAACGAGTCGGATCTCACTTTAAACTGTACAGTCAACGGCAAAAAAATGGGACAACTAGATCCTCAAATAGTAGCTTCAATGCAAGGCGTTGTGTGTGTTGGGCGTTATGTGTGTTGCCTAACTCTACGGCGATAAGTGGGTTATAATAGCAAATTTTCAATAGCAATTTCTACCACCACCCTACAGTTAGGCAACACGCATAACACCTTGCAGGGAAGTGGGTATTTCAGTTTATAGGTGTCCCATTGTTATTGCAGGTGACTACATTCAGTCCCGATTAATCTACCTGTTCATAAAATGGATTTAAATTTTTACCATATCTTGTATATTCGGGATATTTTCATTAAAATCAGTGTCAATGTACTAAATATTTGGAAGTATAGAATGAGATTGTTCTATTCTACAGGAATCGCTGAAACAGCTGGACGTTGCCCAGTTGCGGGTGAAAGGGTGAGCCGAGTGCACTTTGATCCCGGCATCCCCTTACAAATTAACAGACACTGGAGGTCTTGGGGCAAGGGGCGCATATGATTTGACATGACGTGGAAAATCAGAGCTTGGCGTTGTTACAGCACGTTGGTATCTAGACAATCATAGCATTTGCTTACTTTGCACAAAAACATGTTGCGTGAAGTTAAAATTATTTCATAATCTACGATTATGTAACTTCAATCATTATAAAGTTGTCAAAGTTTTTAATGAGGTTGATCAGTGATCACAAGCCTTGTGAACTCTGCGACGCCTTTGTGATTTTTCCAGGAAAGGGCGACCGGAGGAATTGTTCTCAGGGGGCAGAGTCATAGACACTTTTGTTATTATTATTATTGTTATTATTACTCCTATTATTATTGTTATTGTTTTTATTACTACTACTTTTATTCTTATGTTTTTTTTTAATTACATACATTTGTAATTTTCATATTCTGTATGTCTTTATACGATTTACATAATTGTATACTTAACATATTAATTCATGTAGGACGGAAAGTTGTTTTTTATAGTTAGATAATCAGTGTAAAATAGCAATGTAATCCTACTTCAAATAATAATAATAATTGGTGTAACTTACGGCCTGTAAGTCATAGAAAACAATATGTTTTTTTTATAAAATATCGCTACAATTTTACTATTCGAATTACATAAACTCTTTCCAGAAATATCGGGGGGCCAAGTGCGCCCTATGCCCCCCCCCCCCCGCTGCGGGCGCTCTTGGTTCCAGCTGTATATGTTGACGTAAGGGTGAAGTGCAAGTGAGTAGGGGCATGATATGTATAAACATACATATTTTTCCACTGCAGAAGAATGTAGTACATATAATACCAATGTAGAAAAACGTCCATCTTTTCCCAAATTTCAGAAAATGAAAAACGCATACGTAAGAAACTAAGGATAAATATTAAAAATTACTCGCCTTCCACATTAAAAAAAGAGGACGATGAAACTGCTGTTGCAGAGGCGTCTCTCCTCTTCAATAATCCGAGTTGAATTGTAATTTTATAGTACTTTTGAGGCACATCAATGGTGCGATGTGTTGATTCTGCCTTGTTAATATGCATGGATGGTCCCGCCCCGTGGCCGTGCTGTCTAGGACGCAAGCTTTGGGATCCAGCTACGAGACGGCACAGGTTTGAATCTCCTGGGGAAAGCGTAACAAATTTTCTGGGGTATGGGACCGGTGGCCACCCACCACTGCGAGGAAATTGGGGAGCTAAAAATCCGGTCATAGAAAACCTACAACAACGACTGGGGATTTGTCGTGCTGGCCACACGTCACCCCGTAAATGATTAGATGATCGTCTACTTCTGGTGGGAGTGAGGCAGGTAATGTACAGGATGAGTTTATAATGAATACATATACAAATATATATATATATATATATATATATATATATATATATATATATATATATATATATATATATATATATATACAGGGTGACTGGTAATTTGATGTATTCCCTGAAAGGGGTTAAAGTAGGGACAATTTGCAATAAATTTGACCATATGATACCCCGTCCGAAAATTAGTAGTTTTCGAGATAATCGAATTTCTATTGTTTTTTTAAAAAATGACAATTTTCCACATAAAAATATGAATTGAGAAAAAACTGCTCATTGTATGGAACTTATTTCAGCGTTTGCTGATAGCTAATAAATAAGTGGTTCGTTGAAAAAAAAAGTTTTTCCCAAATAACAATCACATGTAAGTAACGGGTGGGTCTAAACTTACAAGTGATGATAAAAAAATGCACTCTTAGTTTACTTGGCAACGTATTAATAACAAAAATGGTATGACACGAAGCGTACAAATTACTTAAATTACTTCCTTGTGTCATCTGCTATCGAACAAGGTACAAATGTTGCTAACATTCACATTTGTGTACAAGAAATAATACTTCATGTGAATGGAATCAATGAACAATACAATTAAAGAACATTACACGTCTTGCTCAAAGTGGGCACCTCCGTTACGAATGCAGGCACGCAGGTTTTTACGGATATTTGGTCTCGTAACTCGTGATGTGATGGTGTCCTTGATGTGTTGAACAGCTGTTAAGATCCTCTCCCTGAGCTCTTCTTGCGAGTTTACCGGTGTCTTGTCATGTGGCTCCAAATGTAAAAGTCGCAAGGCGTCAAATCGATCGGGGGATCGAGCTGGGCTGTCATTATGCTGATAAATCATGTCACGTCTTGTAGCTAGAGGCACATCCCCCAACAACATTGCCATCCCGTTCCTCAAAAAATGTTCATAAGTGATGCCATTTAAGATTTGCAGCAGGAAAAATGGCTCGATAAACTGATTGTTGATTACGCCCATCCATACTTCTGCCTGGGCGTGCGACAGTGGCTGGATGAAAATTACCTAAAGAAATTAATTAGCCGAGGCGGCCCGATTCCCTGGCCGGCTCCATCCCCCGACTTGACGCCTTGCTACTTTTACATTTGGAGCCACATGACAAGACACCGGTAAACTCGCAAGAAGAGCTCAGGGAGAGGATCTTAACAGCTGTTCAACACATCAAGGACACCATCACATCACGAGTTACGAGACCAAATATCCGTAAAAACCTGCGTGCCTGCATTCGTAACGGAGGTGCCCACTTTGAGCAAGACGTGTAATGTTCTTTAATTGTATTGTTCATTGATTCCATTCACATGAAGATGAATGAAGTATTATTTCTTGTACACAAATGTGAATGTTAGCAACATTTGTACCTTGTTCGATAGCAGATGACACAAGGAAGTAATTTAAGTAATTTGTACGCTTCGTGTCATACCATTTTTGTTATTAATACGTTGCCAAGTAAACTAAGAGTGCATTTTTTTATCATCACTTGTAAGTTTAGACCCACCCGTTACTTACATGTGATTGTTATTTGGGAAAAACTTTTTTTTTCAACGAACCACTTATTTATTAGCTATCAGCAAACGCTGAAATAAGTTCCATACAATGAGCAGTTTTTTCTCAATTCATATTTTTATGTGGAAAATTGTCATTTTTAAAAAAAACAATAGAAATTCGATTATCTCGAAAACTACTAATTTTCGGACGGGGTATCATATGGTCAAATTTATTGCAAATTGTCCCTACTTTAACCCCTTTCAGGGAATACATCTAATTACCAGTCACCCTGTATATATATATACGTACACACACACCACACACATACATATATGTATATATATATACATAATTTTTCGGGCCCAATCATCAGATAATGTGTGGTTATGAATCTGTTGTCTTGTCCAATGGTAAGAAATTATATTGATATTTGATAGTACTAATTATGTGGTAACATCCGTAGCGCGGTAGAAACAAAGCGGTCCTAGGCTCAAGTCTTGTATAGTCACCGACACTTCTAGGTTGTCGTGATCCCATTCAAAGTCAATGGGGTTGCTACACCCCAGAAGTGTCCGTGGCTGTATATCAAACTCTCTTTGTACACCATGTTATCTCTTAATCTTTCATCCTCATAGCCTCAATTAACCTAGAGCTACGTAAAATAAGCAAAAATGCCGAAGGAAATAAAACTCTGTTTACTTTCACGTGCAATCCCTGTTGCAGCAGCTAAAGCATGTTAGTTTTCTAAGAGACTGGCTTTTCTTTACCTGTGGGAAATCATTTCCTGGAATTCCCCCTCCCCGGTCCGATCTCCACCCCCTCTACCCGAGTCTCGGAAGCAAACTGTCTTAAACAACCTTCCTTGTCTTTAGCCTCTGTGTGCACCAAACGTTTGGTTTTGTTTGTCCAAAACCCACGATACCTTTAACAGGTGGAAAAGCAGCTTATCCTGCTTGCAAGACCAAAGAACGGGCCTCGAGGCAAAGCGGTTCCTCTCATGCGTTTTGAGGATAATCAAAGCAACGTTAAGCTATCTGAATATAAAGAAGACAGTTCACTTAGCTAAGTTTTTCTTAAAGAAAACAATGTTTGTACAAGTATACAGACTTTGATCTTTGTTTCTGGGGCCTATCTAGCCACGAATTGAGTCCTAGAGCATTGTGCATCTTATTGCATCCATCTAATGCAGAAATTGGAAATCTATGGAAACACATATACATCTTCATCGGGATACGTTACTAAGTACAATATTAAACTGTTCCCTTGATGCATACTAGTATGAGCAGCGATTTCATTAAGAGGGAATGTGACTCCTTCACAGATCCGTAGCTAGGGTCTTAGGTAAACGTGCTCCTCTAGAATAAAATATTTTTGTCTCAAAGCTCACTTCATATGCAAAACTATCTTGCGACAAGAAGATGGAAATGTTCATTTGGCATTATTCATGTCTCTGTTCTGTAGGATAATTTACAGTGAGTTTCTATGCAGTAATTTGAGTACAATTATTGAGTATTTTTACGAACTACTTACAATTGTGTTTCTAAGAATACAACATTGTGTAAATGATGCATGTGCTTGAACTATTGTGACAATATTATTCAATACTGAGAGAATATTTTATATCTCGTAAGGAGGTTACAGTATAAACTTGCATAATCATTTTATGAACGCGAAGATTTCGACCGATTCCCATTTTCGAAACACCACCCATATCATCAACAAATCGTGTACAATAACTGCATTAAGGAATAAGTACGAGGGTCACTATTTATATTTTGAGTCTTGGCAACACTGATTGAAGTTAGGCGCGATTTGACGTTTGCAGAGAATCGTCTGGCATTATTGACCATAACGTACTTCAAATGTTTTGTCAATAGCTTCATTTGTGTTGTTTATGTTGCCTTGGAGATTGCGCGACAACAATAAAATGGAATTAACTCGTGAACATTTTCGTGCGATGATTTTTTACGATTTTCGACGTGGATTATCAAGACAAGAGTGCATCGATCAACTTACTTCCACATTTGGCGATGAAGCCCCATCCTTTGCCACTGTGAAACGCTGGTATAACGAATTTAATCGTGGCCGCCATTCGCTCACCGACGAGATTCGCAAAGGTCGTCCAAAATCAGTTGTTGTTCAAGAAAACATTGATGCTGTGCAAAACCTAATACTGCAAGATCGTCATGTGACATACTGTGAGATTGAGGCAACCATAGGCATTAGTTCCACCAGCATATATAAAATATTACATGATCATTTAGCTGTGAGAAAGGTATGTTCTCGTTGGATCCCACACAATTTGACAAAAACTCAAAAAGACGCTCGCGTCAATTGGTGCAAACAAATGCTCAATAAATACAATCGTGGTGCTTCAAAAGACTTATATAAGATTGTAACAGGTGACGAATCATGGATATATGCATATGAGCCGGAACGTAAACAGCAGTCGACTGTATGGGTGTTTCAAGATGAACCCAATCCAACAAAAGTTGTTCGCGCTCGAAGCACATCGAAACAAATGTCGCCTGTTTTTTCGGGAAAACTGGTCATGTGGCAACTGTGCCTTTAGAGGAACGTAGAACGGTCAACTCTGAATGGTACACAACAATTTTTTTGCCAAAGGTCTTCGGTCAAATACGGAAAACAACCAAACACCGTCGGATCATTCTTCATCAAGACAATGCCAGCTGTCACACATCTAGTCTAACAACCGACTTTATGAACAGTCAAAAAATCGAATTGATGGGTCATCCGCCGTACAGTCCTGATTTGGCACCCAATGACTTCTTCTTGTTCCCGAATGTCAAGAATAAATTGCGTGGACAACGATTTTCGTCGGCGGAAGACGCCGTTGATGCGTTCAAAAACCATATTATGGAGGTGTCTCAAGAAGATTGGAAAAACTGCTTTGACAAATAGTTCGAACGAATGCAAAAGTGTATTGACCATAAAGGAGAATACTTCGAAAAACAATAAAGCAGTTTTCAATGCCAAATTCCTGTTTTTTCATTGTTAGGCTCAAAATATAAATAGCGACCCTCGTATAATCGTGGTGTGTGCATCTCTTATAAAAACAAATGCATTGCGAGCAAAACAGCCAAGAAAAGTTTGGCTATAATATTAATTAAATCGGGCACCAATAATTTCACAAGGAGCAGTAGCGTTTACCCTTGAACTTTTTCTTTTCTTTTGTTCCTTTTCCCCCTCCCTTTCTCTCTTCGGCTCCCTTCGTCCCTTTCTAGCTAAGACTCTGCTCCTGCACTTGACTATTCAGTGCCACTTATCCAACGGTGTTATAGGAAGGGGGAGTGAGCCGTATTGTTGTTAGTTAATCTCGTGAACTTCCTAATCCTACGTCACTGTAAATACATGTATTTCTATCCACCATAATTTATTTTTTACGTTTCTTGTATTTTATCCATTTAGTTCCTGTGCGTCTATTTGCCTCTTCTGTATGTTAATAAGTATACGTTGATTCATTTGATTTACTTTACTTCGCTTTTCTGTCACATCTGACTAATCGCGAAGATTAAGATGAGTGATGGTGTGATGAAATTAATGAAGGAACAAGATTGGAACAAAAACGGCAAATGAACTTGACCACCTCTGCTCCTGCGACATTACAATTCAACTCGTTAAATACACACAGGATTTATGACTACTAAAATAAAAAAGGGGGTGGACAATTTGCTTCCAATTATCTTTACCGTCTGCGTAACAAGTTTGAAAAATCTCAAATGGCGCAGGGGGAGCGTGAAAAGGTTTCTTAATCAACGTTATGCTCACGTAGGCTAATCGGGACCAGACCTAAAGTTTAAAGAGAGATAAGAATCACGGCAAAATGTGTGTAACTGGAATTGTCCAAATGACCCCTTCATTACATTAACCCCGTCTAGTTCGCTGCACTTTTTTACTTTTTTTCTCTGCACTCACGCGTCTAGTTTGTTACACGGTGCAACACCGATTCTTCTACTTCGTTGATTTGGTGTCAAGCGTATTTGGTGTCTGCACCGTTTGTACTACGTTCTAGAACGGTGTAACGTGTGGTGTATGGTCGCGTGGTGCGTGCTAACTCATCAAATGAACGTTTAAAGCAGCACACAGGCGTTCGTTGAATAACTTGAGCACCGCTTATCGTCCCACTTGGTTGAACGGTATTTGCTTGCACCAGCCTGATACACCTGCACTGCGCCTAGAGCCAAAAAGTGCAGCGAAATAGACGGGGATATTGCGATAGAGTTGGTCAACTACGCTGTCAAGGAGGCTCTAGGACAAACTTAAATCTTTCCATTTCCGTATTTCGATGTATCAATGTGGAGAAGACTGGAGTGCATTGTAAATACCGACAGTTTAATAAAAGCAGAGGACACGATGCACTTCTACTTTTCAACTTGAAGCGTCTCCGAGAAAGGCGCACACGGAAACGTCTGCCCCGTTGGCTGTACTTGATTTAGCCCGGCGCCAACTTTCGAGAAGTTTCCTTATTTCGATCATTGAAATAAGCCGCCGAGTTCCCTCCCACAAACGCAGCAATTTGCTTCCAATTTTAGTGGGTGGAGCGAGAGGACTGGCGGCGTGATTAGATTATCCTGTCAAACAGTCAGCATGAATAGAAGCCTAACCAGACGGACATCTGTGCCACGACTCTCAATCAAACTCATTTCTGAAGCCAGATTAAGGTGAAAAGCGCCACTCCACAAGGGCAGAAGAAGGAAAAAATTGTCTGAGAAGAGAATCCAGATGACACTATTGGAATGTGTCGGTGACAGGCAGCTTGAGTGGTTTATCGTTAAATCGCCGTAACAAGATGCAAGGCTAATAAAATGCAACAAATAATCGTATTATGGAAATTCCTATTATACTTTGTTTCAAAATTTTCATTATTCGTCAAACGAAAGTGAAGACAGACATAACCGAAGAGGAAAAATGTTCATAATTACACGTTGAAAAATTCGGCTTTTCTTCTGTCTCGTGACTACCCGATTTTAATATGTTAATATGTTAATGGTAAAGCACCTCAAACTGCCACGGAGCAAAGTATGGGGAATTTAAATGCTTCCAGTGTTTTAAACTGAAGGAGGGTATGGATAATATTAGCAGTTCTTCTTTCGTTCCTACAACTTCAGATGCAGCTATTGCCCTCTGTAACGGGCATGAAGATGATTTATCTTCCGAATTTCATGATCAAGTTCTACGTTTCAGGAATGTGCTTAAATCTGAAATCAAGTGCTTTGGCAAAGTTTCTTCTCCTTGATAGCTCTACACTAGCTTCCAATGTTCTCTGTATCCTGTACCGCCTTTTTTGGGGGTGAGGGAAGGGATAAGTAAGTATTTGTATTTCATTCTTTTGAATACATAAATGTCAAAGAAATATATGTTGTAATATGTGAAAATTCAGAGGTAGAGCACCGATTTGTATAATTATTAATGTAAGTGTAGCCACAACTAGCCATTCTAAGTAATTACATAAATTTCCTGGAAGAACCTGACTGTACTTGATGGGCCCAAATTTGTTTCTTGCGGACGCGTACTTTACGATTTTGTTACTGCACTGCATCAAATATTTAATATTACAAGAACATTAAGACGTAACAATAAAATGAGATTCACAATTATTATTATCATCTAAGTCCTAAAATTCAAAGTTAACTGGTACAATTAATGTGCAACAAAAGCAAAATTGCTAATTAAGAGTCAAATTAGCTGTATCAATTGATTACACCAAAGATTTCACACTTATGGTGCAAATGACTATCGTTTTAAGATTTCTTGATGTTGAGTTGGGTTGAGTTGGTGTTTTAAGTCCACTTTATGCACAGTAAGGCTAATCGGGACTGGACCTACAGTTTAAAGTGGGATCCGAACCACTTGTGCCTCCACCGGGTATCGAACCCGGGACCCCTTGATTACAAGGCGGCGACGCTACCACTGCGCCATCGGGGAGGCCCCTTCATGCTGTTGAAACCGATTGTGTCGAAGAGCTTGTAGGTAGATACTTTGGGCCCCTAGACAGGATTGTAGTTTAGCGCACCCCCTTTCTACACCTACATTTTATGTGCGTCCTTCGATATTTTCTACTTAAGCCATGGTTTGTGACATTTACATCCTACAAACTTTGAAATGAGGAAACAAAGAACGACTCACTAAATAATATATAGGTTATATTTAAAGATTTTTAGTTTGTATTTCTGATTTTAAAAAAAATAGCACATTTAAGGATATTTCAATTGTCTTACTGCCTAAAGAACATCTTAAAAAACGTACTATTACTATTACTTTGGTTAATGAAATTTCCAGCAGCGTGTTACTGGAGCTCTGCCAAATGTAAATTTCTCTGTCGCGTACTATTAAATATAATTTTCGTCAGAAATTAATTATTATTATAGGCAAAGGTAAAAAAAAAGGTAAAGTGCTCCCCTGTGCATAGCACCACGCCATGAAGGCGTATAGGGGGTGTGGGGGTAACGCCCCACACTTTCTTGATCCGGTCGTGAGTGGGGGTGATGTGATCAGCATCACGCCCCTGACCGCCTTTACCCCCCAGGGTTTCCCCCAGGTACCCATGTTATTCGACGCTGGGTAGGCGCCGGGGCCGCTTCCACCGTTAGAAAAGTTCCCGGATTTGAACCGGCCGGGGACCGAACCCGGGACCTTTAGCATGGTAGTCAGACGCGTTACCGACTGAGCCACCGCGGCCACTATTATTATAGGCTATTATATAAATATAATAATTTGCTGACGTTTCATTAATGACTGTATATCGATTTACATTGATATTTCAAACTTAATGAACGGATGGGGCCTTGCATTCTAATCTCGCCCATGGCTTCGCGATATGTTGCTACGCCACTGCACCTAAGAATTTGTAACTTCTCAAATTAGTGTCATTATTATGTCAAACCAACTACCACATATTTTCTAAATTTGTTTCGAAGGTCTTGAAATAGGTTTGTGTGTCTTGTTCATTTTATGTCACCCTTCTGGTCTTGAAATCGTAAATCTTCTCTCGGTTTCTTTTTTACGTTGTTTGTTTTTTGAAATGTGTAAATAGCATTGCCTGTATGAAAATACAAGCTAACAATTATATTTTGCATTATATTACTATCAATGAGGTCTGTAGAACTAGATAACTAGCAACAACATGAGCGAACGACGATTTGTTGAAAGAGATGACAATATTAAAAAACGTTTTATAATGCAAATTCTGATTTCATGTTCCATTTTATGGACCATCGTGTCTTAGTGTTTAGGGAGGGGGGATCTTGAGCAACTAATTCGGATATTGAATAGGCAAAATTACACCAGAGAGAAAATCTGTTTGATTGATTGATTCATTTATTTGGTCAATTTATGCACAATAAGGCTAATCGGGACTGGACCTATAGTGCTTCCACCGGGTATCGAACCTGGTACCCCTTGATTACAAGGCGACGACACTACCACTGAGCCATAGGGGAGCACCCCCAAAAAAAGTATAATGTAGAACAACCATCAGTCACACAAAGTTCCAAAATATTTACGATGGCACTTTTTGCGAAACTTGGTTCGTACTCCTTTACAGGTGTCAGCAGTGGCGGCGATTAGGGGCGGGGACGAGAGGGTGCAGTTCCCCCCCCCCACCTTTTGCCACTTTTGCACCACGCTAACCTCATGTATCAATGGAAATTAAACTGTCCTTGCCCCTCTAATTTTGCACCTTGACCCCCTAGTTTTGGAACCCAATCGCCGGCACTGGGTGTGAGTGATACAAATGTTTTCTAGCAAGGAATAAATGTCTGCAATTTCAAGTCGATAAAAGTGATCAACATTTTAAGTGCTCCTTGACCATTTTAGAATCTAAAAGTTGGCAACGGTGACTGCGTGACTCGTGTATCTGGAGACGGTGCAAAACCGGAATGAGCGTACGCTGAAGATAAGCGAGATTTGTCTTGCAAGGCCTTCCAGTTACCCGTGGGCTTTCGATGCTTGACGGGTCAAAACCCAGGTATATAGTTTTACTCGCCCGCCTGACCAGCCAGGCGGGCCTAGTAAGCGATTCTGGCCGATGTGCAGCTCTCCGTATGTAGTAAAACTTCGTCTTTCAATTTTAATAGCAAAACCATGACACTCAAACAATGGCAATGTGCTTTAACTATGTCTATATCACGCACATACCTTGAATAGAATATAATTAAATAGTGAATAAATTCTCTCAGGCTCTCGACCAAGTCAATTCTGGAACAGTTTCCGAGCTTTCGAGAGCTAACGTCACTCTCATCTTCAGGGTAGAAGATGTCCGGCTGGTTAAAAAGCTGCTTCAACAACGGTTGGGTGCTGGTAGATATCATAAAAACAAGTAACGTTTCTTTATAAACATCGCCTCCAAAGCGCTTAGTTTCTGCGCTATATGCGCTTAAAATCTAAGCTCTGTGTATGCAACCCAATACAGCAAACGATCGCTCAGACGTAACTTGCAGGAACGCTTGGCAAGGTTGCCATTGTCGTTGCTTGTTAAGAGAGACGAATTGTAAACAAAAAATTGGGAGTCCTATCTTAGCAAAATACAATAGAATAGTGATACTTGCCATGTCATAAAAAGCATTTACAATACTTTATATGTATATATACACATTGGTTTTTTTGGCGGTACGTAACGGTACGCCGTATCGGCACCTTTTTATAGATGAGAATAAAAACTAATAATGCTTTTATTTCAACGAAAGAAATGTTTGTGTGATTACATCAATGCACGATCATTTATGAACATCCCACAATATTTTGAGTGTTTCTACATAGGTGACCGAACAAAATTTTCAAATGAGGTATCAAAATCGAAAATCCGGTCTCTGTATGAGTAGAGACCGGATTATAAAGGGAAGTCCTTTTTTTATTATTTTTCAACACGGATACGGATCATAGAATAAATAACAACAGTTAACAGTGTTGATAATTATCTTCCACCAACAAGATTACATGGTTTTGACTTCCCTTCCTTTCTTTCCGTTTTTCAGCCCATATTCCCTTTTTTTCCTTTTATAAAACGTTTTCCTACCTGGTCCTTTTATTGACTACTTTCTCAGCCTACACTCCCCTTTTTTCCCTTTTTAAAAACATCTTCCTTGGTCCCTTTATTGATAAGATTTCAAATCGTTTGTACGACTGTATTTTTCCTAAACAAAGCATTCAACAATTGTCTATTTGGTGCAGTTTAGAAGAAAGAAAGAACAAGCTCCTTCTACCTAACCTTCCCTCCATGAGTGTTGGAAGTACGTTGCAGCGATTGTTGAAACAATGCGATCTGGGCTTAAACAACAACAAACGCATTGTATGCGGCATTGTGACTAAAAGTAACTTTTCCAAGGCGTTGGATCGGCAGGAGAGGGCCAATCCCGTGGTCTGCAAGGTGCCCCGACTTGACTCCTGTCGATTTTTATGTGTGGGGCACATGAAGGCCTTGGTTTAAGCAACACCAGTGCGTTCCGTGGAAAATCTCAGACAAAGAATCGTCTATGCGGCTGAAGAAATGCGACGCTCTTTCACTTCAAGAATAACTAAAACAGAAGTCAGGAAGCGACTTCGGGCGTATATTCGACATAGGAAAGAATATTTTGAGCAAGACTTGTGAACTAAATCCATTATTACATACAAACTTTCTATCATTAAATTGTTCTTTCAATTTCCATTTCATAGTCGCGCTCTACCTGCCCTGTTGTTATCCCTGAATTTGGTCCACATCTTCTTGTGATGTCTGTGGCAAATCTGGATGCTGGGCATTGCGGACGCCCACACTCACCCTGAGGCCACCACTCAGCAGCACCATTTCTATGCGATCTTGATGAGTTTGTGACATGCTGGTTCACCTGGAACAAGGATAACAACCTGCCATTACATTGCTGACAATCCTATTTCAGTCATTACTAACATTCTTCAGAATGAAGTTGTGTAGAAAACAACTTCTGTTTCGTGCTTCTGAGTCAATTCTAGCCTGCAATCGTGTATCACATGACCCCTTTCCATTTCAAGAACATGAGCTGAATCCAAGATCGCGACTAGAGACCAGACATGCTGTGTCCACTGGGCCCCTTGACCACATTTACATCGGTGTCGTAAGAACTGCCGTAGACCTTCTCGTTTCAGAACAATTCGCTGTGGTACTTTTAGGTGCCACCCGGTATATACGTACAATATATATATA
The DNA here is from genome assembly GCF_977018435.1 of Lepisma saccharinum. Lineage (NCBI taxonomy): Eukaryota > Metazoa > Arthropoda > Insecta > Zygentoma > Lepismatidae > Lepisma > Lepisma saccharinum. Next base: position 212,329,083 of record NC_139230.1, read on the forward strand.
TATATATTTATTTATTTATTTATTTATTTATTTAGCAAAAGATCCTTAACAGAACCAATAGTTCCAATTACAAAGGATCATATTAAAAATATTTATAATAAAGCTTAAAAATACATTTTAAAAATTACAAAAATACAAAACTACAAAACAACAGAATTACAATATTACAAAATACAAAGCAAAAGATAAAAAAAGATAAAAGATAAAAATGGCAGTAGGTATGTTACACAAAGTAACAGAACAAAATACAAACACAATATAGTACAATCACAACAGAGTACTGCTAAATACTTTCAGATACAAACATATTATACATTGCACAATAGACGATGAACCTTCATATGTGGGGTATGAGCCCTCTAGCTTAATTAGCTTACCTTTTTATTATATTTTGGTGTATGGTGCACTATGGAGTTTGATACCATTGGGGAAAGTTTAATTCTTTCAACTATAGAATAATAGGAACATGTTAGGTTTCATGTATGTTTTACTCTATCATGGTAATTTTTCTCAGGCATCTTATTTATATGTAAATTATAATAGTGAGCTAAAAAATATTTTTTTTTTATTTTCATGTTTAATAAGTAGAATCTATTTATTAAATAATATAAAATATTTCAATATTATCTTTAATTCTATTTAATTTTGGAAGTATTTGTATCTAACTTAAAGTAATTGCCTTACTTTATATATATTTGCTACTACTATAAAAAAATATTTTTGGAACCAATTCAATATCACAAATCTATTTACTGAGTGAACAGTATTCTGCATAAACCTATTATTGTTAAGTAGGTAGTGATTAGTAGGAATTACAGTTTGTACTGTAAATCATGCGCCGAGAGTAGTAAAAAAAATTAAAACCTTAATCGAGCTCTTTGAACCTTCTTAGCTCTATGTAGTGGAAGAATGTTTAACCTCCCAACCCCCACTATTGAGTAACATATTTAATGCATCTTCTCTTTAAGTTGAAAGCAACTCTAACATAGTCCCAGTTCCTTAAGGTAATGAATATTTATCTGCTGTATACAATTGTAGGAATACAAAGTTTTACTGAATGTTTGTTGATATATTTATTACAGTAATTTATGACTTTTTTTCACTGTTACAGCGGAAAGACCAAAATAGTCAAGATAATTAATGTTATTTTAAGGGACAAAGAAAATTGCCTTTGCCTTTGATATATTTTGATCATAACACTGAAAAAGAGCAAGAATTGCAGTATATTGGCCGGCCTCAGCTGCAAGGTTTCAACTCATTCCATGCTGTGAGATGAGGGGTGGGTTCGGAATCGATTCAACACACTTGTTGAACCAGACGTCTGTCAGCCATGTTGTTACGGAGAATCAATTTAACCATCTCATCGCTCTGGAACTGAAGACGCTTCTTGTTGAAAGGAGGCGTTTTCAATTTCACGCCACCTTCTTATTTTTCCGTGAAGTTTAGGCAATAATTTCTCCCTACCTTGGTAGAGCTACTTAAGAGCATGTTCCCCTGTCATATTTTCCCAGAATTCCTCGTAAAGCACCGAAGCCGGAGGAGAACGAGTTGCTAACATCATTATCAACTCTCTTCGCAGCAAATTTCTTTCACCTAAGTTAACCATTCAATTATGAAATTGTCCCCCTATGACAAGTTAAGGATTTTTTCTCAAACTTTTCATTCCTTCTACCACCCAACTCTACTCGAACGAAAACCAAAGCCCCGTATAGTTCGCTGCACTTTTTGGCTCTTTCTGCACTCGCGCGTCTAGTTGGTTACACGGTGCAACACCGATTCGTCTACTTCGTTGATTTGGTGTTAAGTAGTGCATTTGGTGTCAAGTAGAGCCGAACCCAGCTATCTCTGCCGCGGTGCAGATCTCAATTTTAGTTTTGTTTCCCTACCTCTTAGCATCACGTGTTCTACCCTGCTCACCAACCTTCGCCATTGTTGCCAATATGTCATTCCATTCTTGGACACACTCGCGCAAACATAATTTAAAACAATTGAATATCGCTCCAGCTCGCGGTTCACACCATTCGACAGGGACGTTAATGTGGCAATATAGCATGACGTAATGGTTGCTTCTTTTACACATTGCATTTTCATTGGCTAGCTAGTAACTAGTGTTGCCAACTGTATTAAGGAAGCACTATTTCTATCACTGAAGGAGAAAGACAGTGGTTGTGAGTTTTGTTGGATTGCCATAATATTATTTTAAGCATTTGACCGGTTTGACGTTGTGTGCGTGTATTGCGTGTGTGTATGTGAAAGTATGTGTTTGTTGATGAACGTTAAATTCCATAATGCCTCAAGTACTGTCAAAGTTGAAATCAAAAACCTTGCATAGCCAAGCTCGGGAGATTCTAAGCAATGTGCACGAGTTCATGAAGGAGGAAGCCAGTGAAGGTGTTAGCATCCCAATAAAGAATTTTGGCAAGAGAGCAGCTGCTGCGACTGGAGTTCCTGAACGAACAATCCGGGCTATCGTGAACGAAAGACAATCTCTTGAGATGTCAGAAGGCCCCTCCACATCATTCCACACTCCCGGGAAAGACCAGCGACCAAATCGTTAGTGGACGCTTTCGATGAAAACGTTATCCAAAGGCACATATACGACTACGCTCTGCGTGAAAATGAAGTGCCGACATTGAAAAAACATGTCAAATTACAGGCGGACATAAATTTTGCGGGAAGTAAAGAGAGTTTGCGACGTTTGCTGCGAAAGATGGGAATTAGGTGGAGGAAGACACGAAACAATAGAACCATTCTGACAGAAATGCAAGATATTCGCCTTAAAAGAACAAGATTTTTGAGGCAAATAATACACTACAAACAACAAGACGGCAAACGTTACACGACCAATAATATACATAGACGAGATACATTATTTGGCTCCATGAGCATTTCACGTCTAGGCTCCGGCACGTGTTCTTGTAGGAATTGCATAGAGGAGGCTGTCATTTTTGCTGCTTAATGCGATGCATATTGTTTTCTGTGTTAAAATTGCCATGCTTTGATGGGTGACAAGTTCATAGCAAAAAAAAAGCCACGCAGCTTATCGTCTAGTTGGCAGTATATGTACTTGTTATTGTTGTTGAAGCCGGCATCGTTTGTAAATGTACAAACAAAGGCAACCGACTGTCGCCAATCACAGAGAGGCAATAATACTGCTTGAGGAGGAGTGTTGTGGTCCAATTGTCGCAGATAAACACGTTCGCATGTTATTAGTTCTCAAAGCAGTGGTCGTGTATTATCTGTCGTTCAGTTCCGTACCAGTGTAGACGGGTTTATTGGAAGTGAACAGTTAGAATGCCACCAGTGCATTAATGCAATGGAAAATAATAAATTGTTTATTTTGTTTGAAATCACTCAAATAAGGAATCACTATGAAGAAGTCTTCTTTGCAGCATTTTGGGTAATTTTACGTATGCGAATTTTTAATCCATATGTATGTACATACAAAGCCACTTGTTAGTACATATTAATCCTAGTCCTGGTATAATGCATCACGTTTAAAACTCAACGTTAGATAGAGCTGAATTCTCCAATTTCCTTGTACAGTGTCTCTCAAAAGTTTTAGGACAACGACATTTTAAACTAGGCAACCCAATTTACACAAGGCGTTGGTGGGTTGCGTGTAGAGTTAGGCTCAATTTCAGGGTTGCCACATGCACAATAGATATTTATAAAATACGCGAAAGGAATAAAAACAAGTAACATTGTATAAAATTATGAAAAATATCACTATTATATCGCAAGTGACAAAATTCTTTCTGAAAGAAAAAAAAAGGTTTCTTAGTAAATCATCGCTGATGAGTCTACAGAAAGGAAAGGAGGTGAGACAAAACGAAAGGTGACAAAGGAGAGGAGAAAGAGGAAGTGAAAAGAGAAGAGGAAAAGTAGAGGAGAGAAGAAAGAGAGGATAAGCGAGGAGAGGAGATGTAGTGAGGAGAATGGAAAAAGATTCTAGGAGTGATGAGGAAAATGGAGCAAAGAAGAGAGAAGAGGAGACGAGAAGAGGGGAGTGGAGAGTAAAGTAAAGGAGAGAAAAAGAGAAGAACGAAAAGAAGAGGAGAAGAGTGCAGTGGAGTCGGAAATCTAAGACAGGAGAGGAGATACGAGGAGTGGAGATGAGTGGGATGGAGATAAGATGCGAGAAAAGTAGGGAAGGCGATATGAGATAAAAGAAGAGCGAGCAAAAGGAGGGGAGAGGAGAAGGAGAAGAGAAGAACAGAAGGGACTGAAGAGAAGAGGTAGTTGCAGAAAATATCGTCTCAGCGTCAAGAATTGATGCATTGGTCAAATTATCGACATGAAACATTCAATAACATTTTGAAATGTATTGGAGAATGTATTAGATCGGTTCGAAATGCATTTTGGCTTAGTTCAGAGCAAGGTAAAATTTTCCATGTAAGATCTTTGATTTTACCTGCGATTATACCACTAAAAACATGAATTTAATTTGAATATTTATAAGAATTATCCAATTTTTGTCCACTTCTCGGTTCGTTGAAATAGAGATTTTGTAATTTAATATTTCCCCTCCCCCATCGTTAATTCCAAACTGAATCATTCCGTTTCACACGGCGTGGACAATGAACACAATGGGATAGGTCTAAAACTTACGAAAAGTTTCTGCCACCGGAAGGGTTTGAACCTACGACCATCAGATTGACAGTCCTGAACGGTAAACACTACCCTACAAGCTTTCGCTCCTGAAAGTAAGTAGAAGGAGCTGACTAATGTGAAATGTAGATGCAACTCTCCTCCTACATGTAATGTGCAAACAATACTTGTTTGTAAGAAAGAAAACGAAGGTAGTACGACTCGGCGGAAACATTTAATGGAGAATTGCACATGATGAAAACTTTTCATTCGATATTTGCGGAGGTATCCTTGCATTGAACTCGAGTGGGAAAAGGGGTAAAATTAGTATGTCCTGAATTGCCACAAACATAAATAGTTATTTCATTAATATTTGTCAATGTCTTTGAAGCAGTACACAATTATCGTTAGAGTATCATAATTCACGATCTTATACGTGAAAATATCCCTTTGAATATGTGTCAATTCATTTATTTGTTTATTTTTTCTTTTATAAATTCCATATGCTATGACAAATGTTACCATGCTCTCCACACCTAGTATGGAGGATCGAACCTGGGACCGCTAGCAGCCCAATCGAGAACTCTAACCACTACACCACGCCCTTACCTTCGATTGAAACAAGAATTTTTAAGTATTCTGTCCCTCCAATATTGTAAATGTCGTTGGGTATACATGTAGTTGAACTTTTACTTTAATTTTGAATTGCTTTCTTGTAGTATAACAGATATCTTCGAGAAATAATTTTCGAAGTGATGAAGAAAAACGAGAATATTGGTAGTTGCGAATGCGAGTTACTTCTTCTAACTTATTATTGTGATTAGACATTATAAATGGAGAATATCTAGAGGCTTGAACATTGCAGGACGATATTCTTTTCCTGCGATACTGCAACAGACGAAATGCTTGTTTACTGACGCAAGTATCGTGTTCAGAACAGTCTTCTGAAATGTATTTGCTCTTGCGTAAGGTAACACGAAATAATTACACCGTTTGCGAACTACCAAATCTGCGCAACGTTAGACGTAAACAGGCGGAAAATTTTATTCATAAAATCACTTCACATTTGACAGTATTAGTCAAGAGAGACTCGTGGGACACTGTGTTAAGGTGCTGGAGTAAATACTTCTTATTTTCCTTCCTCAAAGAACAACAATTTTTAAAGTAGTGTAACAGTCGTTCTGCTCTTTCTTATTTCTTTTAAATTCTTCCACATTCCTTTAATTGGGTTAAAAATAAATACAAATATTGCTTGCATTTCTGTCATTGACATAGACCAGGCCCATACGCAGGATTTCTTTGAGGGAGGGACCAGACCCAAATTTATAATTATATATATATATATATGTGTGTATATATAAGAGAGAGAGAGAGACAGATATTACAAAATAGTTCAAATAGTCCGAGCGCCATTAAAAAGTCATGATAATTCTATGTTTAGAAAATAATATATTTATAAATTAAATGTTGCGTACTAGGAATTATTATTACAATAAAGAACATGTCTAATTGTGAGTTAAGAAAAAGCAATAATAAAGAGACATTCTCGCATCACGATTGCAGTTTGAAAAAGTCAGGACAGGGATTAAAAGTAACGCACTGTCCTGACAAAATCGCTGAATCGGACATCTGGTAACCTTGCATCAATGATTATAAAACTAAAACTACCCAATATTGCAGCCTGAAGAATTTTGCGCAATAAACGGATTCATTTATGTAAGAACAAAATTGAAATTTTTACACATTTCTAAAATCGACGATGTTACTTTCGTAGTTATTGATAGGTTCACATTTAAATATTTTTTCATGGTTCGAGGGGGGCATGCCCCCCCCCCCCCGGGTACTAGCCTGACGTAGACAGTGGGAGAGAAATTTCGGAGAATCTTTCTATTAAATTTTATTATTTAAATAATAATAATCCTATTGCGCTACAGCCCAATATTGGGCCAAGGCTTACCTACCGACTGCTGGCCTCCCTCCCACGAGGGGCAACCAGGGGGGCGTGGAGATCTGCAGCCAGACTAGGGGGACGGGTGGTCGGCCCGACAGACCTCCAGCCGTTGTAGGACTTCGCGACCGGATTACGCTCACTCACTCGGAGCTCCCCAATTTCCTCACAATGGTGGGTTGCCACCGACCCTATACACAGGCTGAATATTCCCGGAGACTGAACACGGGATCGAACCTATGCTGAGATAGGTTAAACAGTTTATTGACAATCGTGAACTTTTCGTTTAATAGATAACATTTGGTTTTAAACGACGGGAAAATATTGGTCAAATTTCCTTTCGTGCTCTTTTGAGAGAATATATACTTCTACAATAGCAATCGCGTTCGGAAACGGTGAAAATATAATGACTTGGTTTTCAAAGGCAGACAATCTTGGTAGCGTAGCTTGCTCGCATTCAAAGTGACTCACTCACGCTATTCAAGGCCGCTTCTTATTGCAAAACACTGTGCGTCGATGCACAGTTTCTGCACCCAGCAAGTTACAAGTGACCAGAGTCGAATTTGAAAGAGAATCTGAAGAATTATAGATTTCATCAGAGGCGGCTAGGTGGCACTAGCTCAACATGCAATAGTATAAGTCATAATTTCTGTAAAACAAAAAATCTTATTGAATAAGTATTGGGATAGTAATACGTGTATCCGCTCCTTTTTAACAATGTTAGCTCGAAGACAATCTGTATTCCATTTGTTTATATTGGCAACTTGGTCAACCGGAGGTTATTATAAGGAACTATTTCGTAGATGTTCAACCGTTATAAAATTACAAATAAAGTATATTCACAAGCTTACGTAGATATACTAACAACGAAGAAATAAATTCAGAGTTAAATTTCAAATGCATGTGTATAGAGTAATTCTAGAAGTACAGAGCTATATCAGAGTATTGAACTTCTTTTTGAAGGATACAATATTGACGCGACAGAATAATTAAGAACTGTTGCTCCAAGGGAAACAAAGGGCGTAGTGTATTGGTTAGAGTTCTTGAAAGCATTCGATCCTCCATACTAGGTGTTCTTTCTTTTAATTCTCTTTTCATTATAAACAAGAGCATGGTAACATTATTTGTAATAGCAGTGTATAGTGGCTACATTGTTCTGCATATGGAATTTATAAAAGAAAAATAAACAAATAAATGAATTGACACACATTCAAAGGGATATTTTCACGTATAAGATCGTGAATTATGATACTCTAACGATAATTGTGTACTGCTTCAAAGACATTGACAAATATTAATGAAATAACTATTTATATTTGTGGCAATTCAGGACATACTAATTTTACCCCTTTTCCCACTCGAGTTCAATTCAAGGATACCTCCGGAAATATCGAATGAAAAGTTTTCATCATGTGCAATTCTCCATTAAATGTTTCCGCCGAGTCGTACTACCTTCGTTTTCTTTGTTACAAACAAGTATTGTTTGCACATTACATGTAGGAGGAGAGTTGCATCTACATTTCACATTAGTCAGCTCCTTCTACTTACTTTCAGGAGCGAAAGCTTGTAGGGTAGTGTTTACCGTTCAGGATTGTCAATCTGATGGTCGTAGGTTCAAACCCTTCCGGTGGCAGAGAATTTTCGTAAGTTTTAGACCTATCCCATTGCGTTCATTGTCCACGCCGTGTGAAACGGAATGATTCAGTTTGGAATTAACGATGGGGGAGGGGAAATATTAAATTTCAAAAACTCTATTTCAACGAACCGAGAAGTGGACAAAAATTGGATAATTCTTATAAATATTCAAATTACATTCATGTTTTTAGTGGTATAATCGCAGGTAAAATCAAAGATCTTACATGGAAAATTTTACCTTGCTCTGAACTAAGCCAAAATGCATTTCGAACCGATCTAATACATTCTCCAATACATTTCAAAATGTTATTGAATGTTTCATGTCGATAATTTGACCAATGCATCAATTCTTGACGCTGAGACGATATTTTCTGCAACTACCTCTTCTCTTCAGTCCCTTCTGTTCTTCTCTTCTCCTTCTCCTCTCCCCTACTTTTGCTCGCTCTGCTTTTATCTCATATCGCCTTCCCTATTTTTCTCGCATCTTATCTCCATCCCACTCATCTCCACTCCTCGTATCTCCTCTCCTGTCTTAGATTTCCGACTCCACTGCACTCTTCTCCTCTTCTTTTCGTTCTTCTCTTTTTCTCTCCTTTACTTTACTCTCCACTCCCCTCTTCTCCTCTTTTCTCTTCTTTGCTCCATTTTTCTCATCTCTCCTAGAATCTTTTTCCATTCTCCTCACTATATCTCCTCTCCTCGCTTATCCTCTCTTTCTTCTCTCCTCTATCTTTCCTCTTCTCCTTTTGCTTTCTCTTTCTCCTCTCCTTTGTCACCTTTCGTTTTCTCTCACCTCTTTTCCTTTCTGTAGACTCATCAGCGATGAAATACTAGAAAACCTATTTTTTCTTTCAGAAAGAATTTTGTCACTTGCGATATAATAGTGATATTTTTAATAATCTTATACAATATTACTTGTTTTTATTTATTTCGCGTATTTTATAAATATCTATTGTGCATGTGGCAACCCTGAAATTGAGCCTAACTCCACACGCAACCCACCAACGCCTTGTGTAAATTGGGTTGCCTAGTTTAAAATGTCGTTGTCCTAAAACTTTTGAGAGACACTGTACGTAATAGCTGTGCACTGCAGCGATTTTTCTATCTGCTCCATTAGCAACACTGCTTCTTGAGTTGTATCTCGCATTGCACGTCAAAGATATATGTTGATTGATTGATTGATTTAGTTTATTTTACTTCGCGTTTTGTGCCTCTTGGCTAATTTGCGAAGATGGGTATGAGTGATGAAATGATGAAATTGATGAATGGACATTCACAAACAACCAAGCCCGAGCGGGATTCGAACCCGGGACCCGCAAAGATATATATGTGTCGGGTTATAGTGCATTTGATGTCTGCACAGTTTGCATTACGATCAGGAGCGGTGTAATTTGTGGTGTATGGTCACGTGGTGCGTGCTGACTAATCATATGAACATTGAAAGCAGCACAGGCATGTTGCATCTTCTGAACTTGGACACCGGTATTCATCTACTTGGTTGAACGTAGTTTCCTTGCACAAGCCTGACACCGGAATACACCTGCACTACACCTAGTGTCAAAAAGTTCAGCGAACTAGACGGGGCTAAAGAAACATTCCCAAATGTTTTTCATTTGAAAGAAAAATTATTGGGTATATCAACTATTTGCGTAATGAGAACAGTCGCTTGGTTTCTAGCATACTGACAGTCATGGCACATGATACTCAAGGGTTGTTCCTTAATTATAATTCTATAAATAATAGTTAAAATCTCACTGGTTTGCCATGCCTTGGATCAAATATACCAACTACCATTACAAATAAATAAAATTTACAGTGGAAGATTACTACTGGAAAAATATCGTAAAAAACAAATATTAAAATGATCATCCTCGTTGAGATACCAGTCTCCACATACCCGATAGCGTACAGTAGTTTGTTTCCTGTGACGTGTATAGAAATATAACTTATGGTTCTTAGAGTAGATACAAATGTAATTCCCCTAATAGCTAGTATCCATCAATTTAAATGCATTTTATCAGATTCCCAAAATAGAGACAATACTAGTAAACTAACATATTTCTAAAGCCTTAAATGTCTGGAGAACTACATTAATCTGTCGCAACCGCTTTGGTGATCTAGAAATTGAAACTGTACAACCAAGTGGCCAACCACCTATCAGAGAAGACCCAGCTGACGAATATTTGAGTATTCGATAGTTCAAGCCCTACTTTGAACTCAGATTTTGCACATGAAAAAAACATACTGAAACATCAGACATCTAGATATTCTAGAATTTATTTCATAAACTTAAGAAATGCCACGAAATTAAATTCGATGTAGGGCATAGAGTGGTTCTCCATGTTTCGACAGAGCAAAAGATACAGAAACAACTCCAGTTGCATGTTGTAAATGTACGTATATTAACAAAGGAAGTTTCTTCTCGTATTCTTGTTCATTTCTTTTTATTCTTCATTTCCTCATTTTCCGTAGTAGGTTTAATCTAACAGCACAAAAACCGACGTTTAATAAGTCAATAACAAATAATTTTTATCTTGTTCTACAGCTTAAGGACGAGATACACAGTTCGTTTCACGGAGCTTAAGAAATGAAACGCGACCTGGTGTCAGACGGAATCTATACTCTATCCAGGGAATCTCTGAAGCAATGTCGACCATAACGGCAGAGAAGGGAAGAAAGAGAGTGGGCGGAGCGAAGCAGAACACGCTCCTGCAAACCGCAGGTACTGCAGTCCCTTTACCCCCTCCACGCAATATCTTTCCCTCTCACGTGTTTATTGGTCTCGCCCTCTCGAGTCACTACGTGCGCAGACTTGTTTTTGTTCGCTTGCTCCAGAGATTCCCGGGACAGAGTATAGAATTTTCAATGCGCACTTTTGGAAGCATTACGTTTTAAGTACTTTAGGAGCATGTTACTATAACTTCACAACGCACATTATTGGGCCTCCCCGATAGCGCAGTGGTAACGTTGTTGCCTTGTAATCAAGGGCCCCCGGGTTCGATACCCGGTGGAGGCACATGACACAGTGGTTCGGATCATACTTTAAACTGTAAGTCCAGTCCCGATTAGCCTTTCTGTGCATAAAGTGGACTTAAAACAACAATTCAATTTAATCCCTACATTATTATACCTTCACCTAGAACTTTAGTGTAGAGGAATCTTATCTCCGTTATTAAACGATATTATACTCTTATTGCTCCTCCCCAAACTTGGACGGTTCTGGGGGGGCAAACATTGAAATAAAAGAAAGCAAGGCTAGTAGAATCTCAGAGTAGCAGGACAAGATGGAATTTGTTTTCACTTTCACGTCTTTCTTGCAATATTTCTTTCAGACGGCCAAGAGCACATATAGGGGGAATCAAATTTTGTACAAATAAAAATACATTTCGTAAAATTTTCTCGCTCGCAATTTCCGATTTTCTTACACTCTTGTCAAGTTCAGAGCCGTGGCTAGGGGCCGCGGGAGTTGGTCCTGGCCCCCGAAATGAAAAAATTGTAAAAGAATGATATGGCGGCTCATGAATTTTTTGTGCCATATTAAATGAATATTGTTTTCAGTTTGCAAAAATTTGGATCTAAAAATTTTGTTGCTCGCTTCGTTCGCAATTTTTATTACTTTCTGTAATGCATTGTAAATTATCATAGAGAGAGAAGTTATAACTACGAAGTACTTCGGCCTCTTGCTGCTAAATAGTTTTGTCTTTTTCTTTCCCGACTGAACTTTCATCAAGGCTTTGCCCCCCCCCCCCTAATCAGAGGGTCTGCGCACGCCTATGACCTCAAGGACAAGTAATGAAAAGACAAGAACACGAAAAGACAGGAAACCGAAAAACTGGGACTCAGAAAGACAGGGACCCAAAAAGACAGAGGCGGCAAAAGAGAAGGACCCTAAACAGAGAATCGAAAAAACAGGAGAATCGACTTCAGAAAAGAATAAGAAATTCACATGAAGCGCACTCTGATATATTTTATACGGTATCTAGCATTTGAACTAATCGAAACTGTTTCCTCCACCTAAAGGCATATGCTATTAATTCGTTCATGGTAGAGTAGCAACTGCTAACGCCTTGTTAATTAATCATCAAATAGCTAACAGCTGAAGGGCAACACCTTTGAGAAGCAACGACAGACAAACATGGGAAAAAATTACTACAATGGCTGGCAGCAAACAATTTGAAACCATGTGTACTGAATGTAATTACGATATGATTCATCGCATTAATTAGTAAGTTTAAAAGAAAGATTACGTGATATTTTTTCTCTAGACAGACACAGGAGCCTCACTAGACATTGTTTACAGATTGTTTAGTCTCGGCAACCATTTTGACAATTGATACAGGGTGCTACGTCACCAGGGGTTCCGGGCTTGAAGCCCGGCCTGGGCAAGGGTGTTCTTTGTGAGTGTTCCTTCATCAATTTCACCATATCATCACTCATCCTCATCATCGAGATTAGCCAGAAGTGGCAGAAAGTAAAACCAAGTAACAAAAAACAAATTTAAAAAATCAATCTCTTGACTTCGATTCATGTGTGGGACTATGATAGCGAGTATGAATTAGCTACGTTACATAAAATGGGATGTTAATATAGAATAGGATGCCGTTATTACGTTTCCATCTTGGTGCTTTTCTGATACTTTGAGTTATTGGATTTACATATTGGTTCCCTTTAATACACCAGAAATAATTTCGAATGCGTCGCCCACGATTTAATAATTAGAATTTAGAGCTTCTCATTAAAATTGTACAGAAAAAGAGTACAACGTACGTCGATATATGGATATATGAATATATGAAAAGATAACAAAGGACATTGCTTGGTAAAATACCGTCGTTAGTTTGCATAGTGTGCAACATGCTGGGTAAAAATATCAACGGTTTGTCCCAATTCACGTAGGAGTTCAGAAAATTTAAAAATTACAAGCAAGAGTTCGCTATCTACAATGTATTTCACATACGTCCCGCCAAGGTGTCCCTACACCAAATGAAAAATTACCTTTAACTGCGCATAATTTCCTTGTCTCGAATTTTGTTGGAAAAGCAGCGAATTGAGAAAGAGGTGGGTACTCGACTTATGTAACCTGTTGGTTACGTAGAGCGTGTATGGAGTAAACTTAACGGCACAGTTGCCTCTAAAAGTATTACTGGCGAGAAATAATACAGGTAGTGTAAATTAACGTATATACCAGTAATATAGCTTGCATAGTATATTCTCGTTTCTAATATGTTAGTCGGACAGATAAAATTAAATGCCTTCGATATAGGATTACATAGGTGTGTGAGAGAGATACAGAGGGGGAGAGAGATCAGCTATGGGCACTGGCGTACGCAGAGGGGGCTGATGGGGCTACAGCTTCTCCGAAATTTTGAGAAAAATCATCATTATTTTAAAATAAAAGCAGTGAAGAACGGTAAAAAGCAGAGTAGTAAATGCAAACTCACCTTAAAATAACCCCCAATTGCCATTTTTGAGAATAGAAAGTTATGAATACATGAAATATCTTATTGAGAATACCGTCCCCCTAGAAAAGAGCTATGTACTATCCATTTTTACAATTCCAGCTCCTCCTGAAAAAAAAAAATCCTGAGTACGCCAGTGGCTATGGGAGAACTTAAAGAGTAAAACCACGCGGTGACACTGTAGGTAGGCTCTCCGACTGCCATGTAGTAGATCCAGGCTAGATTTCGGGGTGGGTGATACGAGGTGGGATTTTTTCCGAAGACATCACCGCTCTGGGGCTCACCCAGCCTCTAATCAAAGGGGTAGCTGGGCCATCACTAGGGGATAAGGGCTGCGGATCGTAGTGCTGATTACATCACCTCACCATGGTGGAGATCTAGAATGTGTGTGGTCATATCTCCGAACCCTTTATTTGCCTTCTCGGTGCAATGCACAGCTCTATATTGTAATCCTGGAAAACGCTTGTGTTTGTTTCTCCCTTCACACGTAATTATGATTTCCCATCGAAGTCCAATCTGACATCACACATAGGCAAATAAAAATAAATGAATAAGGAAGTGCGCTGTTTGATTGATTGATTGATTTAGTTTATTTGACATCGCTTTTCTGCCACTTGTGGCTAAGAGGGAAGATGAGGATGAGTGATGACATGACGAAGCTGATGAAGGAACACTCACAAAGAACACACGTGCCCAGACCAGGATTCGAAGCCGGGACCCTTGGCGTCGTGGCGCGCTGGGCTAACCACTGCGTCACTGAGGTCGGTTGGAAGCTGCTTGGATCAAACGCTCCTTTCCTCTGATATTGCAAAGGCTCCGTAGGTAAAAACCGCCTTCAACAAGATTAGAACGGAGCCTTTCTTTTAGGATGGAATTTTCTTAAACTCGCAAAGTAACTACTCGAGCGCAATGCCGTGAATAGAAACTATGCTTATTTTGTCCTTTACGGTGCCCTAAAAGTTGGTTCTCCAGGACATGACTGCGAGGGAATAGCACTATTGTACATTAAGCGCATGTTGCTTGGAAACTTCAATGAAGTTCTTTGAGAACGCAGACGTTACTTCTAGTTAGGAACGTAGGAACTGCGAACATTGGATTTATTACCCGTTTATGGCTTCTCGGCGTAATAGGGTGGTGAACGGAACTGTATTATGCGAAACTTTTGTGTAGGGCAAAGGGGAAAAATGTAGTGTTGATGGGAAATCCATATACTTCTTCCTCTCTTCTTTCTTTCTACCTTCTCACTTTTTCGTTCCCTTCTTTGTGGAAGCCTCGCCTGGTGAAAGAGAATCTATAAAATCGGTAAACTCGGTCCTTTGGATTGCAAGGCGGCGTGTCAAAAGGAACATTATCGGAATTCTGGGGGTCTTACAGCCTGCACAACTCTTTTCCCTTTACAAACTGGAATACGGGAAAGAGACCAAGATAACGGCAGGCTCTCAGATTCAATTTGAAATTAAAATTCGCGGTGACTTCTGCAGCAAACTTCTCTCAAAGCAACAAGATTTGTGTCACTCCCAGACGTGACAAGCATTGAAGGACGGATTGCTTCCTGAGTTGACTGCCGGAAACCCATCTAACTTAATTCTTTTCCTGTTATTACATGAACTGATTCCAAATTCAATCCTTTCTTTTTTCGCCTTCCTTTCAGTAACCTTCACCATCTCGGCATCTCGAGTCTGGTCCTTACTTCACGCAGATAATTAGCTGAATTAGGAAGAAGGGTGCGTCGAGAAAACGACAACTTCAGGCACTAAGATATTCCTTCTGCGGAAATTTGCCTGATTAACATGGACTTAGTGTTTTATGTAAAGTGCACGCAAGTTTCCAGTTGGGAAAATAATGTTGGTCCTGTGTGCGTGGGTGTGGGTGTGTGTGTGTGTGTGTGAGAGAGAGAGAGAGAGAGAGAGAGAGAGAGAGAGAGAGAGAGAGAGAGCGTAGGTGAGTATGTGCGAGGAACTGAGGAAGTGACGGATATTTTTATGAACCAAACTGGCGCATGTAAGTTCCTTTTGTAGATGACCATCCCTACAAACTACAATACTTGCCAGAAAGAGGTAAATATGATTTTCATGACGATCTGGACAGCAGTGCAACACTGCACTCGTCAAAACTCAACGTTTATTTTCTCTAGGATCCTAAAATCACTTTCATAATGAGTATACGGTCCTCCTCCGTGGCCGTGCGGTCTAAGGAGCTGTGCTTTGGACTCCGACGGCATGGGTTCGAGTCCGTCTGGGTTCAGTCTCTGGGTTTTCGGCCTGTGTATAAGACCGGTGGCAATAAGCCATCGTGAGGAAATTGGGGAGCTACGAGTCAGTTGCATTAACCCGGTGTCGGATATCTCTATAACGGCTGAGGTTCGACGTGCTGACCCCACGTCACCCCATTACAGGTTGAAGATCTCCACACCTCTAGGTAGGATTGTGGGAGGGAGACTGGCAGTCGGGAGATAGACTAAGGCTCTTCAAGGGCTGTCGAGCCACGGGTTAATGAGTATACGTACAGGTTAAACGAATTTTTCTTAGAGTAATGTGTAATACGATGAAAGCAGTGTTATGTAAACAGAAAGTTTGTGATCTTAACTTTACGTCACGTGTTGCTTTTACGAATGTGTACGCTTGTTCCAAGTTGTAGTATCTAGTAAAAGTTCTTGCGATGAGGAAACTAGATTACGCTAAGATACAAAATGCCATAAACTGGTTTGTTTGGGAACTCAGGGCGAGTCATGATACTCTTTGTCTTCTTCTTCTTCTTCTTCTCGCATGTGTCCTTATCACTCTATAGCGATTTTGGACAAGGGTGCTGAAGGAATGTATCAGACAAATCCGATATCATCCCACATTAAAATAAACTCCTCCTTATAATTATAAATTGGTCCTTCGCAAATATTTACACAAAAGACAATACAAAACTCCTCCTCCTGGTCACGGGAGTAAATAGATCCTTCGCAATATGATTTGGACAAACACAACACAAACGTCCGCCTCACACCGAAGCACAAAGCGAACTCCATACTCTTTGTCTGCTTGCAAATCGCGGAGGTCTAACCATGACTCGTGCTGAATACAAACGTTGCGCTCTACGCATGCATTCTGGCATCGCAACGTAGTTTAATCACCCAATCCCGGCCTGGAGATGGGCGTTGTTTACGAGTGTCCCTTCATCAATTTCATCATATCATCACTCATCCTCATCGCCGTGATTAGCCAAAAGGGGTAAAAAAGCGACGATAAATAATAAAAAAAATATCTTAAAATTTGGAAACTACTTTCTGAAAGTCCTCCACGATTTGTGTCCGGATAGGAAAAAATGAATCAATTTAATGACAGGGGGCGTTAACTCCCATTCTTCATCTCAGTTGTTTAATTGAGCAAGTTCATATCCTGAAAATTTGTCTATACGTCTAATATTCGCGACGATGAAAGCAGGAGAGAGTTTCGTTTCTACAACAAGGACAAAAAGCAGTAATTAAAACAGCCATTTCTTAAACTTGAGATTGAATTCATGGAACTATAACCGTACTCTTCGTAGTTTCTATTCCAGACGACAACAAAGACGGCGAGATATCACAATGAAGAGCTTCCTTTAGAGCAGTTGTTATTATTTGTCACATATTAATATTTATAAGCATCCTTAAGTCTTCTCGGAGGTAACGTTTATCTCGTGCGAATATTCATGATTTATACGACGAAGGGGAGTAGGAGTTATTTTAAAGGAGCCTGACAAAAATAACAAAGACAAAAGCAACCCAAGACAAAGGCAAGAAATTCTTATCGCCTTCGCACATTACTATCTCTTAGAGAATCTGTTGAGGTAAAATGCTGAGGACTCTGTAATCGGCAAACAGTTTGCGAATATCAACAAGATTCCACTCAAACTTCTGTTTAACATTTAGCGTATATCATCAATATCATTATCTTACTGTCTTCGTGGTGTGGTTTCATTATGTTTGGTGTAAGATGCGAGATATTGCAACGTTGGAAGTGAGGTTTTCATTTATTCGATATTGGTATATGTTTTTCGGTTACACGTTTATGCGAAGCAGTTCTAGAATACACAAAGTTTCTATCGAAGAAAATGCTATAAAATTGTGAAGAAGAATTTGTATCGAAACATGGATTTTAGTTGCGTACGAAAGACAACTGCAGCAAAATTTTCAACAAATATATATTTAGTGCTGTAAACAGTCTTGTAAATTATAGCTGTCCATTTTTAATTTCTGTATTTCCTCTTCAGTCGAGACGTACGCAAACCAAAATACGAATATTGATCATTGTGGTGCACCCTGAGTATGTCTTCTCTATTCGCCCCATTCTCAGAAATATGCACTTTATTATTGAGGAGAAGTGATCCACCCTTCCAGTTTGTTACTCTTTATTTGATCGTTTACTGTTACTTTCCTGTCTCTTTTGGTAGTAGCGACGATGATGATGGTTGGATTAAATTTATAAAAGAAGCAGCACCATGTAATCTTTAGATTAAGAACTTTTTTTGGAATGATACTACATACTTTTATTCTTGTTTCGTTTATTGTCGAACAATTAATACATGTTTACCAGAAAGAAATATTTGTCATAGCCTGCTATGTATATAGACGTGTGTATATATATATATATAAACAGGGTGACTGGTAATTAGATGTATTCCCTGAAAGGGGTTAAAGTGGAGACAATTTGCAATAAATTTGACCATTTGATACCCCGTCCGAAAATTAGTAGTTTTCGAGATAATCGAGTTTCTATTGTTTTTTCTAAAAATGACAATTTTCCACATAAAAAGATGAATTGAGAAAAAACTGATAATTGTAGGGAACTTATTTAAGCGTTTTCTGATAGCTAACAAACAAGTGGTTCGTTTAAAAAAAAGTTTTTTCCAAATAACAATCACATGTAAGTAACGGGTGGGTCTAAACTTACAAGTGATGATAAAAAAATGCACTCTTAGTTTACTTGGCAACGTATTAATAACAAAAATGTTATGACACGAACCGTACAAATTACTTAAATTACTTCCTTGAGTCATCAGCTATCCAACAAGGTACAAATGTTGCTAACATTTACATTTGTGTACAAGAAATAATACTTCATTCATCTTCATGTGTATGGAATCAATGAACAATACAATTAAAGAACATTACACGTCTTGCTCAAAGTGGGCACCTCCATTACGAATGCAGGCACGCAGGTTTTTACGGGTCATTTGGTCTCTTAACTCGTGATGTGATGGTGGCCTTGACGTGTTGACCAGCTGTTAAGATTCTCTCCCTGAGCTATTCTTGCGAGTTTACCGGTGCCTTGTCATGTGGCTCCAAATGTAAAAGTCGCAAGGCGTCAAATCGGGGGATCGAGCCGGCCAGGGAATCGGTCCGCCTCGGCCAATCCATTTCTTTGGGTATTTTTCATCCAGCCACTGTCGCACGCCCAGGCAGAAGTATGGATGGGCGTAATCAACAATCATTTCATCGAGCCATTTTTCCTGCCCCAAATCTTAAATGGCATCACTTATGAACATTTTTTGCGGAACGGTATGGCAATGTTGTTGGAGGATGTGCCTCTAGCTACAAGACGTGACATGATTTATCAGCATGATGACTGCCCAGCTCGATCCCCCGATCGATTTGACGCCTTGCGACTTTTACATTTGGAGCCACATGACAAGGCACCGGTAAACTCGCAAGAAGAGCTCAGGGAGAGGATCTTAACAGCTGGTCAACACGTCAAGGCCACCATCACATCACGAGTTAAGAGACCAAATGACCCGTAAAAACCTGCGTGCCTGCATTCGTAACGGAGGTGCCCACTTTGAGCAAGACGTGTAATGTTCTTTAATTGTATTGTTCATTGATTCCATACTCATGAAGATGAATGAAGTATTATTTCTTGTACACAAATGTAAATGTTAGCAACATTTGTACCTTGTTGGATAGCTGATGACTCAAGGAAGTAATTTAAGTAATTTGTACGCTTCGTGTCATAACATTTTTGTTATTAATACGTTGCCAAGTAAACTAAGAGTGCATTTTTTTATCATCACTTGTAAGTTTAGACCCACCCGGTACTTACATGTGATTGTTATTTGGAAAAAACTTTTTTTTAAAACGAACCACTTGTTTGCTAGCTATCAGAAAACGCTTAAATAAGTTCCCTACAATTATCAGTTTTTTCTCAATTCATCTTTTTATGTGGAAAATTGTCATTTTTAGAAAAAACAATAGAAACTCGATTATCTCGAAAACTACTAATTTTCGGACGGGGTATCATATGGTCAAATTTATTGCAAATTGTCTCTACTTTAACCCCTTTCAGGGAATACATCTAATTACCAGTCACCTTGTAAATATATATATATATATATATATATATATATATATATATATATATATATATATACAGGGTGATTCTAAAGGTATAGTACAAACGAAAACCACAGATGCCTCCCATGAAATAGAGACGAAAGTTCCCCTTCCACTTTGCCGAGAGATGCCTCCGTGAGGAGCTAGACAATGCCGAAAACGTGTGAAAATGAACTTCACACCTCTGTACAGCCAGTACCAGTGAAGATAGAAAGGCGGAACAAACGAAGTCAAAAGGAACACCAAAGTCGCCCAACCGAAAAACACTAGGCGGCAGCTGCGCAACGCATGCGCATGGGGTTCCACAAAGGAAATAGGAGTGTCCCGCAAGACAAGTGAAGGGAAAGGGTAGCGATCGACAACGGTAGGGACAAAAGAAGCAATGAAGCATGAAGTAACAATTGCACAGCGGGAAACAAACACATGCAGCGCGTGGGGAGTCCCCAAAACACAGTGGGGAGACACCGCAGCAAGAACAAAGCACGGTGCAACAAAAGAGAAAGAGGACCGGACGGGGAATGGTACCTGTCAAGGAGACAACAAATGCGGGACGAGGGATTCCCCGTAGCAGCACCGAGGGGATGTCACACAGAGGTCGTGCGCCAGCAGGACAAACACAGCAACTACGGGCACAGGAGGTTTTTTGCCACGCAAAGGTGCACTTACAGATAGGAATAGTACGTAGTACGTAGTCGTACCCCGGACTGACGTTGTTACAAAAGTTGCTCAAATTGACGACCACCACATTCAATGCAGGCATTGCAGCGTCGCAGGAAATTCTGGCGAACCCTATCAAAAATCCCTGGCATGGTACACACCTCGGCCGATGCTGCAAGTATCCGCGCTACCATTGTTTCCTTGTCAGGCCCCGGGGTCTCGTAGACGAGTGTTTTCACATGGCCCCACAAGAAGAAATCCATTGGTGTGAGGTCAGGCGAACGGGCGGGCCAGGGGACGGGGCCCTCTCTGCCGATCCAGCGCTGTGGGTAGGTACGGTGCAAAAGGGTTCGCACTGTGCCATCAAAATGTGCAGACGCTCCATCCAATTGAAACCACATACGATGTCGCACGTTGAGGGGTACATCTTCTAGCAGCTCTGGAAGGACTGATGCAAGAAAGGTGCGATAGAGGCGGCCATTTAAACGTGGTGGCAGCAGGTATGGACCGATAATCTGTTCATCGATGATACCTGCCCAGATATTCACTGCAAACTGGGTCTGATGGTACACCTCGACTGCTGCATGTGGATTTTCATAATCCCACACATGGCTGTTTCGGCAATTGAAGATGCCCTCACGGATGAATGTTGCCTCGTCCGTGAAAAGCACATGGCGCAAAAAACGGGGATCGTCGGTACAAAACTGCAACAGTCGTTGACAGAATTCCACACGTCGTGGGTAATCCCCAGCCTGCAACGCGTGGACTCGCTGTGGATGATAGGGATACAGCAGATCATCATGAAGGACACGTCGCACTGTCGACTGTGATACTCCCATTGCACGTGCAATGCTACGGGTGCTAGTGGACGGTGTGTCGTCCACGCGAGCAAGTACGTCCTCCTCGACCGCCGCGGTGCGCACATGTCTTGGGTGACCGACATGATGGCCTGCACGTAACACACCCGATTCACCAAGGGTACGGTGCACGTTCGAAAACAACCTGCTGTCGGGTTGTCGCCTCTCCGGATACCGTCCGCGATAAAGGCGTGCAGCTGCTCGGCCATTGCCATCTGCAAGGCCTTACACAAAATGCATGTCCCTCAGTTCTACAAATGTGTAACGTTCCATGGTACGGTGAGGATAGTGCCAATTATGGAATACTGTACTGCAGTGCACAGGTGGCACACACAAACACACTGGTCACAATGGCTTCGAAACAACGTATTCAATTGTCGTACGTCAAGCACACCACTCTTTCACTGACACGCTCCCTGACGCTGCACTTCCAATCAGCCCACACGTCCGCACGGCGCTGTGGTACAATCAGCTGACGTTCCTGAGCCACCCGTGCCTGTGCTCTTCAGTACCTGACCACTGCCGTCAGGTGGGGCCATGTACTCTGGGGCCTTGTCATCGTGGAACACATGTAGCGTCCTTCATTCTTGCCCCATTCAACCAAAACACGTACTTCGTCCGTCTTGCTCGAGCCGACGGGGAGCACTACGTACGATCGTGTGGTGTTTGTGTACACCAATGTGGGGTAACCCAGCAGTTGAACAGACGTGCATACCCCCACGTAGCTTCATTACACGATTGTCCCACGCAGTTTATCTGTCCAGCCTTGCTCGGCCCGGTCTCACACCCACGCGGCAGTGTGCGGCTGCGGTAGTGTGAGGCCACGCTTGGTTTCGGAGCGGAAGGCTGCGGCCGAGGAGGGACTCGAGTTGTTCGGCTGGGGTTGCGGTCGGAAACAAGCAGCCGCGTCAGGTCTGGGAACGGTGGACCTGGTGATCGGGATGGAAACATTTCGACCTCGTCCATTAGTGTCGTCCACCGTACAGAGTTGTGGGGTCCGTTCGACACTCCAGCAGCCTTTCGCCCGCTCCCACCCAGCGATGTGCGTCCGGCTTCATTTCTAAGAGGCTGATTGGGCCCCATCACGACGTTTGTTACAACGTCAGTACGGGGTACGTGGTCCTATCTGTACGTGCACCTTTCATTAGCAATAACCTCCTGTGCCCGTAGTTGCTGTGTTTGTCCTGCTGGCGCACGACCTCTGTGTGACATCCCCTCGGTGCTGCTACGGGGAATCCCTCGTCCCGCATTTGTTGTCTCCTTGGCAGGTACCATTCTCCGTCCGGTCCTCTTTCTATTTTGTTGCACCGTGCTTTGTTCTTGCTGCGGTGTCTCCCCACTGTGTTTTGGGGACTCCCCTTGCGCTGCACCGCCAGCGCCGCCATTTCTGCCCCGAACCATGTACGCGTCTGTTGCCTGTCGAGTGTCACGGACCACTTTGCTTGCATTCTCGGTGTGTTTTTACATCCTACGTCGTCCTCCCGTGGTTCTGCAACCCCGCACTACTTTTCTCGACTGCACTGCTTCAGTCATGGTGTTTGTTTCCCGCTGTGCAATTGTTACTTCATGCTTCATAGCTTCTTTTCTCCCTACCGTTGTCGATCGCTACCCTTTCCCTTCACTTGTCTTGCGGGACACTCCTATTTCCTTTGTGGAACCCCATGCGCATGCCTTGCCCAGCTGCCGCCTAGTGTTTTTCGGATGGGCGACTTTGGTGTTCCTTTTGACTTCGTTTGTTCCGCCTTTCTATCTTCACTGGTACTGGCTGTACAGAGGTGTGAAGTTCATTTTCACACATTTTCGGCGTTGTCTAGCTCCTCACGGAGGCATCTCTCGGCAAAGTGGAAGGGGAACTTTCGTCTCTATTTTATGGAAGGTATCTGTGGTTTTCGTTTGTACTATACCTTTAGAATCACCCTGTATATATATATATATATATATATATATATATATATATATATATATATATGTGTGTGTGTGTGTGTGTGTGTGTGTGTGTGTGTGTGTGTGTAAGGCGTTGCGGATACGAAGGACGAACTCAACAAATGCTGGTTTCGAGAATTTTGCACTCGGGCGAACTCAACAAAAAAAGGCATTTTAGCTATTTTTGCTCTCGGGTGTCTAAATTTTGTTAAGAAATATTATCTATAACAAACAATCGAAAGTGAGCAAAGAAAATAATTGTCAAGAAAAAAATTAGGGAAAACCAGACTTGTAATGAAAATAACTTTATTGCACAAAAATACTAATGAAAGGAACTGTATTGCACAATATACTAATAACAAAATCAGAACTCGCAACTTTTTTTCTCATTGAACTTAAAACATCATTATAACTTTATTTTAAACCGAACAATATGTAATTTAGTTATCGTAATCCACTTGGTCGCCTTATATTTCCTCAGCGTCATCCTCGTTTGGCGTGGAGCTATTTCCAGGTTGATTTTCTAGAATGGTTGTGAAGTATGGTGACCATGGCACTGGAACGTATGGCAGTAGATCTCGAATATCCTTCAATTTTGCAGGGAGAACAGGCACAGGGGAATCATAAAGACTCGGTAACTTAACTGAAGCCAGATTGATCTTCGATTATCCATAATTCACGTAATAAGATCGTGATAACATTCCACCAACGTGCGCAATAGAAGTGACGGCCAAACTAAACTGAACTAAACGGATTGAATCATCCAAGCCACGTGCCAAGCGATGGAGTGGGGTGGGCGGGGTCCGAGTATCAGGGAGCTACCGGACTGGTTTCATTAACGTACGGTCAATACTTTACTTGCAATAAATTTTTGTAACCCCTAAAAGTATTTATGAAACATCCGGTATATATACATGTGTGGAGGTGTGTGTATGTATGTGTGTTTTGTGTATGTCCTTGAATTACTATTTTTTACTGTGGTTTGTATGATGTGAAAGGCGTACGCATGTTCATTATTTTTATATGTTTATATGTGAATCAAATTATGAATGTGTGTTATATTATGACCTTTTTGTATAATATGGTTGAGTGTAAGACAAGGCACGAGCCTTAGTCTTCGCCACACAAAATAAGAGGTAAATAAGTAAGTCAGTAAATGTACTCCTGTGCATGTGCACACATGCCATGAAGGGATACGGGGTGATGTGGAGGTAGAGCTCAACATATTCTTGATCTCGGCCATAGTTGGGATGATGTGATCAGCATCACGCCCGGCCGCCTTTACCCTCCACATTTGCCCCCAGGTGCCCATCGATACAAGGCTAGGTGGGCCTTAGAGCCATGCAAAACAGACCAATGACAGGAAGAATGCCTGGTCCAGATCACCTGCCCCAGTCTTCTGCGCGGTCCTGAGTTCAACCTACAACTTTCGGAGGCGAGATCCCGATCAACATTCTCGACCACGGAGGACCTGTCCGATTTTGAAAACAGGTGTATTGGGCTCTGTTCTCTCCACCCTCCCCCCCTCCCCCTCTCTTTCGCTTCATTTAAGCACTCACTCAGATTAAGGATTTGTATTTCCCTTACATCTAAAGACTCTGCTTTCTCCTTCATCAATAAACCATAGCTAAAATTATCCATAAATCCGTTACGCCTTTCTCCGAGCTTCAATTGTACTAAAAGAAGATGAATTATTAATCATTTAATCAATCAATTTTTGTCTCCCAACTCGGCCCTCTCTTCTAATTTAAATATAATAGCATGTCTGACCTAATTGTAGTTGAAGGTTGCGTACATATCAGATTTCTAATCCTTGTCTGCCTTCAAAGCACAATATTTTAAAATTACCTTTTGAAATGCTTCAACAGGTCGACTTACCCTGTCAGAAGTAATCGTAAAATTTAAATATTCTGCATTTAAAATTAAAAGTATGCTGTTCAATTTACAAACATTGGGCGCAAATGTTTATTATTTAAATTTCAATATTTTATCATGAATAAATTTTAGTTGCGTGCTCCATAAATATATTTTCAAAAACTGAACCATTCAAATTACATTAATTCGATTAACAATATAATGACCGTTAATGCATTAAAAACGGTCGGGTCATTTTTTTAACGGTATTGCTGCGGAAATTGACTGTCTTAGACCGTCATATTTTGATTGATTTTGTTTATTTTACTTCACATTTCTCCCACTTTTGACTAATCGCGAAGATGAGGATGAGTGACGATATGACGAAAGTGATAAAGGGACTTACAGAGAGCACCCATGCCAACACCGGCATTCCAGGACCCCTGGCGACGTAGCGCGTTGTGTTAACCACTCTGCCACGGAGGTCGGCACAGTCATATGTTTGGTCAACATTTTACATAGGAGATAATAATATGTAAGGAGGAACGAGGGGGTGGATTCGGTTAAATCGGGGTAAGTGTCGAAACACTAAACAACTGGGTATATATTGTGTAATACTCTCCACTTGTAGTTCTGTGGGGAAATAAGCCTGAAAAATTATCTCGATCAATATCAAAATCTGGAAGGATATTCCAATTTTAGGCATTTCTTTGTGTCATATCATAGTTCTCAACGCAAGAGCTGAAAACTCCTACAATTGATTCTTCTTTGCTTCGGGAAGTGAATGGTGGATAGCAAAGCCTTTCGTTTGCAGTTTTAGCATGAAGATGAGAGTGGAAGCATATGAATGCTTTCCAATCCAATTTACCCTGCAGGTTTCGGATCCACGCTTGCGATTACAGGTTTCAGACAAAACTGCCAAGCTCCCGTGAGGCTATTAATTCCCCTGTTCATCCATATGGATGAATGCTAATCCTGGTCCAGTAGTAAATCTCGTACGAAGTCAAGGAGAGATATCTGGGTGCTAGTACAGAACTAAGCAAAGTAACGCAGAAATCCCCTTTAGAAAACGTTAGTTTTCTTAATTTTATCTGGGAAATAAATTGGCTTTAAAACGCCCTACACTGATTAGTGAGGTTATTTATAGACTTGGGCTTTTTCGTTCCGTGGGCAGTGGTTAAACTGTGTGAAACCTGAATTAATGTCGTTAATTACTTTCACCGAGTGTCTTCAAGCTTAACAGCTACATTTGAGAACTCCTTAAACTTTCGCCACAATTCCGAAATATATTTCCGTCAACCTCCCTTATACGGCTTTGTGAAGCTCGAAATGGAACGATTTCTAATTAGCTCTGTCCTTACTCAGGGGACTGTCGCACTTCAAGGACTCCGTGGCAATTCCAACTCACGTGCTCTGCTCTCATTTTGGGCATTTCGACAGAATCTTCATGAAACTGCCGCCGGGGAGGCTCGGTCCGAAAGATTTTTCTGCAGTCACGGACACTTCTGGGTTGTAATAACAACATCGACTCCCGATGGGATCGTTACATCTCAGGAGTGTCCGTGACTACAATGTCGCACTTTCCCAAAATATTCCCTGTACTCTACCCATTCAAACCTTGATTTCAAAGTGGACCTGGGTAGATATGCAGTTTCGTTACTTGGGAAAGATTGATCGATTTGGTTTATTTTACTTCGCTTTGCTGTCACTCTTGACTAATCACAAAGATGATGACGAGTCATGATATGATGAAATTTATGAAGGGACACTCACAAGGGACACCCATACCCAGGCCGGGATTCGAACCCGAAACCCCTGACGTCGTAGCACGGTGTGCAATTTGGGAAAAATGACTGATCTAATCCTAGGTGTCTCTCCCCGATCGCGCAGTGGTAACGCCGTCGCCTTTTAATCAATGGATTCCTGGTTGGATACCGGTGGAGTCACAAAGTAGTTCGGATCCCACTTCAGACTGTACGTTCGGTCCTGATTAGCCTTTCTGTGCACAAACTGGACTTAAAATAAAATTCAAACAAGCAAACTAATTCTACGGTATCTTCGGGTAGACCTTAGCAGAAGAAAGGATGTCAGTTCTGCTGAGAGCTTACGAAACATTGAAAATTCTACTCAGATCAGTTTTTGTATTTTATTTTCTTATTTTACATAGCTTTTATGTCACTATTGGCCAATCGCGACGATGAGGATCAATGATGATTAGATGGAGTTGAAATGACTCGCAAGGGAACGTTCATGTCCAGACTGGGATCTGAGCCGGAACCTTCAGTGGCGAACTCTGGAGTCGACCACTCAACGTACTCGAGGAATACGCGTTTGTGCAGGGATCTTAATACGTAGTGGGGGATGGTCCAACCTATTACAGCACACTCTGGCATCTTGCATCACCTAGTTTGTTCAAATAATCGTTTGATACTGCTTGGCTATCTACCCGAAGATATAAACTGTTATTGGGACTATGCCATTCGAACGATCCTCCATGCCTCAAATAATGTACTTCAGAACGGAGCGAATGATGAAAATTAGCAACATCGAGACACAATAAACTTTACGTGTTGTACTGAAGTCAGAAGTTATTGCAAATTCAAATTACTATCATTTTATATTCCTTTCTTGATAGACAAGCCTAGTAATGGGAAAAAACATGATGCAACTCAAGAAGTTCTCAGGATATGGTTTAAGTTGTATGAATTGGAGTGTGTGCTTCAAAACAGTCCATAACAGCAATGACAATTTACATGAAGAAAATTATGCGAATCTTTGAAGACAAAACTATTTCAGCACTGATTTTTGTATTTATTTACCATCAAACTTGAATTTCTAATGTAAAGGTATTCTATTGGTTGCCGGTGCATGTGGCAAAGAGGTTAGCGTATAGTGCTGCGATGCCAGGGGTCCTAGTTGAAGCAAGCCATTTTGCTCAACCTTCAACGGATCATCCTACCGTCCTCTTGTAACAAATATATGCTTACATTTTGATAAAGTTAAGTGAAAACAACGGACGCCACTATTATAAATCTCCATATACAGAGCGATCCATTGAAGTGTAGACCGCCGCGTCAATGTTTGCGCTATCGGCAAGCGAGGCACTCGCGACCGTTTGTAGTCATCGTATTGTGACGATGAAGCAAGCGCACAGCAGTTTCTGTAATTATTTTAAAAAGTGATTTACTTACCAGATTTCTAAAAGGGGGTGTTCAAACTAGTCACCATCGATGCACACACATTTTTGATAAATCTTTATTAAGACACCCACTAACGTAAGCTGGCGAGGGGGGCTAGAGACCGGTTTATTCTGAGGTCCTGGAAGTAGATACGATATTGTAAAGTGACACGAGTCCTTGTTTTGTATTGTGTGGCCTGTTTATTAGTCTGGCGACTGTGCAGTGTTAGGGTGCTTGCTACTTCTTGTGTTTTTTCTAGTGTATTGAACCGCAAAGTGTGTTATGGCTCAGCAAATCTTTTCTACTGCACAGCGTGTATTTATTTATGATTCATACGTGTTAACTCAATCGGCACGTGAAGTTCAAAGGCAATTTGAAACAAGATTCCTGGGTGTAAAAGTTTCATGTCGTAAATAAATCACTATTTTAACTTGTTACGGAAATTTGCACGATTGATTCAAGGTCAGTCTACAGTGCCGACATACGGCCGCGAGCGTCTCGTTTGCCGATTGCGGAAACACTGACGCGGCGGTCTACACTTCAATGGATCGCTCCGTACTAATCTACGTTCATTGATTCTTCTTTTGTTACATTTGGAATTTATGCAGCGTGATTCAGCGAGGGTTAAATTAGAACCTCTTGCCTTACGGTACCTCTCTTTGTAAAGCTTCATATCAAGATTCTTTCCGTTTCTAACGTCGTCTTGCTTCACATGTAATCGACAGTAAATATTATTTCAATGGAATTCAATTGGAAATGTGAGACGTGCTTAAAATTACAATTAATACACAATGTACGTCGATTCAGGAAATGCCGATCTCAGATTTCCTGGAAGAACAATGCTCAGCATTCGAACGCCCGAGAAGAGGACGTGCCCTTCGAGAGATATGAGAAGTGACTGTATGATGGTGGTGATCTGGAGCGTCCTTCCCTCAGATTAGAAGTTGTGAAAACGTGAGGAGAGACGCGAGGGAAAGAAACAGATTCCGTTGCCAATTTGGACTGGACGAGATGGGAATGAAGTGCAACAAAGACCCTTCGCTTTCTGGTCACGGAAACTAACGCCCAGCGCGCCGGGACCCGCGAGCGAATTTTGTCTGTCGTTGGGCCGATCTCGAGTTGAACTGGTCATGAATCAGAGGAGCAGCGAAAGATATCGTGCCAAGCCCCGTCCAGGGCGTTGCCAAGATCGAGGAATCTTCCTCCGAACAATGATCGTTCATCTTCCCATAACAGACCTGCCAGGACGCCGCTACGACGCATTCTTCGACTTTGTATGTGCTCAAAACAAGTGATCGAATAAAGGTGTGCGCTCACGAGGCAGAAGAAAGGCGTCAAACTTCATATGTGTCCCCAAAGTCCCGTGCTTCGTAGGGCATGTAGATGTTTTCATTTGCTCCGAGTAATAATTGTTTAGTATTGAAAATATTAAAATTTATCTTTGTGCAAGTAGTACACATCTGTAAAGTTGCATCTACTTATAGTTTAGTTTCAAGTTATCCACCCATTTCTTAAGTTTCCTTGCCATATTAATACGAAATTCGTATTTCCATTGCATGAATCAGACCCGTAGCCAGGAATTATTTGTAGTGGGGGGGGGGTGAAGTCAATCCTAGAGGGGGCAAATTTTTAATATACGGTGTCCCATTGGCAGATGTAGCAGGGTACACAGAGGCACTTGCCATCTCCCCCAAAAGAGATAAGTAACAGAAAAGGGATGATATCTTGAAACTCCAACGAACAAAAAAAAACTTCGAGTAACAACAAATAGCAATATTTCGATAATGACCTTTCCAGATTGTCAAAGAATATAAAGTTTAACATAAATAGGATAATAGGGACTGTATCTACTTGATATTTACAGGTCGATAATGTTAATGGACGATTAATATGTACCAAAAGCTTTGATCCTCTCTGCAGAACTGATTAAGGGAGCCCTTTATAAATCATGCTTCATAATTATTCCCTCTAGTTTCCAGTATGCAAGATTTTTACGCACAAAGGAATCTAACGAGAATCCAACAACACCATCATTGTGTTGTGTTATGCAAGAAAAATCGAATTAATTAAATAATAATGGTTACATATTATCTACACTTTGACGAATTGTGTAAAAATTTGTAATACATTTCTTGTACTTGCTAAAATATTAAAACATGTGTCCCTTAGTCCACCACGGACTCTATTTCCTTCAAAGGGGAGACTCTTGAATCACTACAGACAATGTTACCCACTGGTTATGTTAACCAGTTTGCAAAATATTGTGTGAATTGTAGGTGAAATACATGTGTTTTACACTTGACAAACAAATAGGAATCCCTTGATTGATCAATGACTTCTTGGACTACAGTGTCATCATTAAAATTTCATATTAAGTTTCATAGAAATAAATTGTTTTAATAGGGCACAAATAATTTTACGGGGCGCCATGTCATTCTGTTTAATATTTTTCTTTCATATAGATCGTTTGGCTCCCATGCCCGACTCCCGCCGCAAATCAGGCTCTCAGGGGGGGGGGAAGTTGCCCCCCTGCCCCCCTCTAGCTACGGGCCTGGCATGAATACTCACAGTAATCCAACGAGTTTACTTCACGTAAAACTTATACCACCATTAAGCCTTGTTTCCAGGATATGAAAAACTCAATATGCTGACCAAGGCAGACATTTATTTTATTTTAAAACAAACTAAATTTAACGTTTCAAGCAAGGTCTTCATCAGACTCTGTACCAAGTACAAATGAAACAAGATACAAAACAGGAAGATATATATACACAAAAATCACTCCTCTCCAGACACAAAATTATTAGAAAGTTGTTTCTGGAACATTCCAGCAGGTGACCTTCCCTTGTCAACTGTACTTCCACCTGACAGGCGATTTAGCTAAACATTTCCTTTCATCTGGAAAGTGGTTGGACATTTTATCTCACTCTCTTTTTCCTTTCTTTCTTCATTCCTCTTCCTTCTTCTCTCCTCTTTCTCTCTTGTCCTTTCCACTCTTTTTAACATCTTCTTCCATTCTTTGTTTATCTTGAGTCCCCCATTCCAGTTCATTCGTCTACTTCACCTTTCTTCTCTATTTTCTTGGCCTCTTTCCATTTTCTCACTAGTACTCTCTTCTCCCTTCCTATCTGCTTAGCCTCATCCCACTCTATGTCATGTCCTGTTTCCAGGGTAATTGTTAGTACTTTGTACACAAGCTCCAAATAACGTGCTAAATATACTGGAATGTCAATATCGCTTGGTATATGAATGAAGTATACAATGAAACCTAACATTACTTTCACTTATATTTAGAAGTCTCCAACTTCACTTATTTTTGTGCATACATTTATGTGTATATATATATATATATATATACCGCGTGAGGCACCTAAAAGTACCACCTGAAATTGCGAAGAAACCAGAAACAGTAGCGATGTGAGGTTTGCGGGAAACAATAATATCAAATGGGGCTCGTAAATCGGAGGTATGGGGTGGGTCGAAAAATATCGACAAATGGAGCATCTGGAGCAAAGTCATATTTTTTTAATGGAACGATATACAATAACATGCATAATATAAAAGACCACACTCAGAGAAACACAACGCCGTTGGTCTCATGCATCTACTGCAAATAGGAACGAAGATATGGCCATGTGAAAATATGTAAACAAACTAACAAGTGGCCCAATTGACCGTCATTACCACGGCATGTAAGACTTCTCAGGTGCCTGACAGAACTGCCTTTACGCAGAGCAAGTTTTGATAGCAGGTCCACGAGATCGTGTTAGTTCATAGCAAGCAGTCGTAGTGGTAAGAGCGAAGATTATGGTGTTCACAAATATAGAAAAAGCGGACATGATCCTGATTTATGGGGAATGCCGAAAGAAGCCTACCGTGTGTACGCAGAGAGATATCCGGACAGACGACAGCCATCTCGACGTCTGTTTGGTAAGTTATTTATTAAATTAAGAGACACCGGAAGTGTAACACCACGAGCACGTGTGCGGAACAAGCCAACTACAGGTGAGGCAGGTGCAACAAATGTTCTCGCCGCTGTTACTGTGAATCCGCACGTTAGCTCCCGTGAAATTGCCAGGGATGCTGGGATGAGTCAGCGAAGTGTGTTGCGCATTCTGCACACACACACAAGTTTCACCCATATCATATCTCCCTCCATCAGGAACTTCACGGGAATGATTTTGTGGACCGTGTTCGGTTTTGCACATGGATGTTACGACACGACACACCCGATTTGTCACGTATCCTCTTCACTGACGAGGCAACTTTTACCAATCATGGAAATGTCAACCTAAGGAACATGCACTATTGGTCGGTGACAAATCCACATTGGCTTCGCCAAGTGGAACGCCAGCGCCCATGGAGTGAGAACGTGTGGTGTGGTATAGTGGGTGAACATCTCATTGGCCCTTTTTTTTATACAAGGGACACTGAATGCTGACCGATACATACAGTTTTTACAACATGAACTGTCTGTACTATTGGAGGACATACCACTTCAGACAAGGAGGGACATGTGGTACCAACATGACGGGTGCCCAGCTCACAGTGCAAGACGCGCTACAGCATGTGTGGAAAATACATTTCCAAATCGTTGGATTGGACGTGGAGGGCCTGTCAAATGGCCGGCTCGTTCCCCAGATTTGTCACCGTTATACTTTTTCCTGTGGGGAAAGCTGAAGGACATTGTCTACCGGGATGTGCCAACAACTCCAGAGCATATGCAACACCGCATTACTGCGGCCTGTAGGGACATTCCCTACGAGATGCTACATTCTGTGCAACGATCTTTGCGTGGGCGCCTCGTTGCCTGTATCGCAGCTGACGGCCACCACTTTGAACACACACTTTGACAGGTTTTCGCTTCTTACGCAGTGGTTCTTCGACATACTGTCATGGTCATTTTCATTATGCTGTAACACTGTCAAATACATGGTGCTGACGATGTCTACTGTATTTTTTCTTCCTTTAACACGTTCTGTCTTCATCTTGTCCAATGGCTTCCGACATCTCATACTTGTACATGCCGTGGTACTGACGGTCAAGTGGGCCACTTGTTAGTTTGTTTACATATTTTCACATGGCCATATCTTCGTTCCTATGTGCAGTAGATGCATGTGACCAACGGCGTTGTGTTTCTCTGAGTGTGCTCTTTTATATTATGCATGTTATTGTATATCGTTCCATTTTAAAAAATATGACTTTGCTCCAGATGCCCCATTTGTCGATATTAGTAGTGTGTTTGGTACTATAATGAGCGCACTTATAGCGTAGAAAAGAAGAGGTCATTTTATTAAACAGGACGATTTGCTTACACTTAAAATTATGCCAAGATGCCCATATTCCCCAATTCTTCAAGTGTGATATGCTCTTAATCCCATGAATCTTGAATCCTAGTGTAGAAAAGAAGAGTTCATATGCCCCGATTTGCCCACACTTAAAATTATGTCAAGTACCCATATGATTTTATTGTTTATAGTGTGTTATTCTGTCAAAATCCCAAGAATCTTGAATTCTAGTGTAGAAATGAAGAACTCCCCTCAGACAGATTTGCCCATGTGTGTAAAAGCTACATCTCTCAGTTTGTTGTCCATAAACTTGTCAAAAATATGCCCCTTCTTGATTTTGTTTTGGCTACACTTAAAAACTAAGGCAAAATGCTTATATTCTCATCCTCTACAACTTACAGATCAATACAATAGGACAAGGGCAGGCAAGTAAATTGGTTTCATGTTTTTTCTAATCTTTGATCAGTTTCATGTCCCGGCCAGCAATAAATTATGCACGCCTGGGAGATTTTATATGCTTGCATGCATGAGATAAAATCTACACTGTGCCCTTTCAGGGAAAATTGCCATGCCATCATGCTATTAACTCCAATTTACTGGAAGAGCATAAAACTTCACTCTTGCATGTTATCATATATGCATGAATTGGAGTCAGGTTTTGCCTTGTTCTGATAATATATACCCGAGTGAGACTTACAGAATATTCATTGCACAGTTCAAAGTCCAACTTTGAATTGTATTTAGCTGATATAGAGCTCATAACTCCTGGGTTCTGATATTCAATGTGTATTGCATGTGGACATAGTCCCATGGCTTATATGCTTTGTAATCAAGAGGCTTCTGTGTTTGAGGCCTGATAAAATGTGAGGCCTCCCCTGATGGCAAAGTGTTAATATTGTTGCCTTGTAAACAAAAGCTCTGGGTTTGAGTCCTGGTAAAATGTGAGGTCTCCTCTGATGGCAAAGTGTTAATATTGTTGCCTTGTAAACAAGAGCTCTGGGTTTGAGTCCTGGTAAAATGTGAGGTCTCCTCTGATGGCAAAGTGTTAATATTGTTGCCTTGTAAACAAGAGCTCTGGGTTTGAGTCCTGATAAAATGTGAAAGATTGAAATACATGTGGCAAAATAATATCTCCACACGTGAGATTTTGAGAATATTCACTGCTAGCTGATATACAGCTGAGGTTTGAAACCTGGTAAAGTGTGTTGTACAACAGCATAAAATAGCAAAACTATTTTATATTGGGGATCACCAGAGCCTAGTTATTGCTGTTGTTTGGGTATAAAAGCACCAGCTCAGCCACTAACTGCTGAACCCAACTGATATTTTTTATTAAGTATAGAGTTTTGATTTGAACCCCAAGAAATCTTATATAATAAACAACAACAAAAATGCCAAATCAAAAATATTGTAATCAATGCAATAAGAATATATCCAGCCCCAATTGGGTTAAGCACCAAAAGAATTGTAATCCAGATAAAAGCAGAATTCTCACAAAAATATGCCCAAAATGCCATAGAAAATATAACATGAAATATTTCACTTATACTTGTTCTGCACAGTCATCAACATTTCCAAACAAAATTGATTGGAAATATTTGTGTGATTGCCCTGTATAACTTAGATTGCAAGGCCAAATTTTGTAATTTTCTAGACCAGGAGCTAGACTCTGTGCACCAGAAACAGGCCATAAAATGCCTCTCCACAAATTATGTGAGCATCATGGAGCACACAATACACTTTACAATTTTGAGAATCTCAATTTAAATTCAGGAACAAGAGATTTGGATTTGATGTATCTGGAAATATCCCTTTTTTCAAAAAATGTTTGCATCTTGAATCAACCTGCAAACAATATTACATGTTAGGCTGGGCTATCTCAACAGCAGAGGCATGCAGCTTAGTGATTTCCCGCACTCACACTCTGTAAATACATTCCATGATTTTATTATCCTATTAAAGCACCCAATGCTGCAATTTTTAAATTTTTGCTGAAGAAGATACATGATTATCTCAGTCATGTTCAACATCTGAGAATTGTATGCATCAAAATATTGCAGGTGATGATTGAAATCTGCACCACTATACAACATCCCACTGTCTGTTGTGACAAATTCTGACCTATGGAACCTGTCCAGATGCATCAGCAAAAATCTGAAATGTTTCCAGTTTGAGCTCTGATTGGGAAGGATCTCAAAATCATAGAATCTCCCCACACTTGCATGATTTGAAAACCATCCGCCATAATAGGAAAAATCAATATAATAATAAAAAACAACAAACTGTCCCACAATTCTCCTGCAAGAATTATACTTGTGGCACTCAAAATCAGTGATGTATCTCAAGTTTAGATATTTGAAGCTTTGTGTGCTGTGCAGTGCCCAGTGGAACTCTGTTTTATTGTTGATTGAAAATATTGAGAATCTAATTTTGAAATCAGGAATAAGAGATTCAGACCTAATATATTTTGCAACATTTCTTCTATCAAAAAATGACATGTAGCTATTACTCCAGGAATATGTGAATATTGCTCCTACCCAAAAAACTGTGCACAAGACCCAAACTGAACAATCCCTGTTGTGGAAATTGGTACTCACAACAAAATCCAACCCAGAATATATGAATCCTGTGTTTGTAGTTATAAACTCAAATATGTCAAAATAACATATAACAATATTATGATTGAGTTTGAAGTCTGATCAAAGGGCATATATAAATTGTACATGCATTTGTGAACCAAGTAATTGTTCCTGAAGCCCAACAATTCTCTTATGTGTGAATTCAACCTTTCCCAAATATCCCAGATTCAGGAATCATACAATTCTGGCATATCTATTATCATAGATTTATCAACATGACTACTGTATATTCTTAATTTTAATAGCATCTGGAATTTTATCATAATCTACATATATACTCTGCTCATCCATGTTGAAATTGCCTGGTGTGCAGGGCTTATTGTAGAGGCCTGGATCCTTGAATTTCTTACCCTGTTGCATGTTGCTTGGAGGCTGATCGATCTCAACAGGTTCTATGTTGAAATTGCCGGGTGTGCAGGGCTTATTGTACAGGCCGGGATCCTTTAATTTCATATCATGTTACATGTTGCTTGCAGGTTGATAGATCTCAACAGGTTCTATGTTGAAATTGCCGGGTGTGCAGGGCTTATTGTAGAGGCCTGGATCCTTGAATTTCTTACCCTGTTGCATGTTGCTTGGGGGCTGATCGATCTCAACAGGTTCTATGTTGAAATTGCCGGGTGTGCAGGGCTTATTGTACAGGCCGGGATCCTTTAATTTCATATCATGTTGCATGTTGCTTGCAGGTTGATAGATCTCAACAGGTTCTATGTTGAAACTGCCGGGTGTGCAGGGCTTATTGTACAGGCCGGGATCCTTGGATCTTCTACCCTGTTGCATGTTGCTTGCAGGTTGAATTCATGTCCACTGTCAAGCAACCACCTGAACTCTGTTTCATTCCTAACTGCAAACAGATCATATTCCCGACAAGTCAGAAAAAAAAACAAGCCTGAAATCACACAGCAGTGAATCTGATTTTATGTATTTTGAGAGGTTCCTCCTGTCAAAAAACATTCCTACATTAACTGCTCTATAGATATGTTAAGATTTGAAGGTTGCAGAAAATTGCACCTCAAAGGTTCAAAATATCTTAAATCATGAAATTTTATCTTCTGGCTCAGCAGATACAGAATAATCTCATTTGCATTGATAACACTTGTGATGTATTTTCCTCCCCTAACAAAATCCACACCAGAAAACACCAAGCCTGTATCTGTAGTTACAAATTCAAAATCATCATAAGATTTCAAATGAATATCACAATTTAAATGTTTCCAGTTCTCAGATATGTTAAATGGGATATTAAAACAATACAGTGCTTCAAAATATTTTGTTGTGAACCAGTAATTTTTTCTGTAACAATCATAAAAACCTACAAAGAGCCCAACAATTCTCCTGTGCAGCAGATATATGTATTGTTCCTTCCTGCCCAACAATCCCAGATGCATGCATCCAAATTCACGGCCACAGTCAAGCACCCACCTGAATTCTGTCTCATTTCTAACAGCAAACACATCATATTCACATAAATTGGAAAATACAAGCTTGAACCTATCTACAAGTGATTCTGATTTTACATATTGTGACAAGTTCCTTCTGTCAAAAAACATAGTGCAATCAGTGCTGTGTGTCATCCCTCTAGGACAATGACACATTCAAAAATGCAATGCTGTAATTTTTTAAGGGCATGTTCAACACTATGCCTGAGGATATTGTTCCTCTGCTGCTGATAATCTCTGTTTATTTCCAAATCCCACTGCCGGGGATACATGTTTGATTGTTTGCATTGCGGGATTGATTCCCACTGTACCAACCTATGTATGTATTATTGGGAGTTTAGATAATTGTTTCCCGCACCTGCATGTTTCATTCCAAGAGGTTTTGTCTAGGCACAGTGCAAGGCACTTACTGCTGCAATTTCTGAATTTTTGCCTCAGAAAATACAGAACAAGCTTATTCAGGCATTTGTGCTTTAAATACCCAACAAGATCCGGGTGGAAATCATCTGCACTGAACAAGTGCCCATCATCTGTGGTCACAAATTCAATATTCCTATTAAACAGATTGGGATTGGAAATTTTTCTGTTCAAAAATTTAAAATGCACCCAATTTAAGCTCTGATCAGCCATGAGCTCTAAATCATAATCTTCATACCCATCACAACAATTGCTGTACCAACATTCATCAAACAATTTCAACCTGCAGAAATAATAATAGCTCCCAGTGTGGTGATGCACAAACAATCCACAAATTCTCTTAAACTTGTTGTACATAAATTTTTCAAACTTGCTGATGCTCTTCAGTGACAAGTATTGAAAATTCTTGTCACTATCAAGCACCCAGTGCATTTCAGTCTCATTCTGAACTGTAAACAGGTCATACTCGGACAGGTTCAGGAACCTAAGCCTAAAATCCCCAACAAGTGATTTAGATTTAATGTATTTTGAAATTGATCTCCTGTCAAAAAAATTCTGCATTATGACAGGCACAATGGCAGTGTGAACAATTCCCTGCCGCATTGGCATGTATTTTGTATGTTGTGTGCTTCAAGTGACAGGCATATGCATTCATGCTCACAGTTTTTAAATTTTTGCCTAAACATAAACATGAGAATTTCATTGAAGTTTGTATGTTTTAAAAATTTACTCATGCCTGGCTTAAAATCTTCAGGTAGGTATAAATTGCCCTCTTCTGTAGTGACATATTCAAGAGGATTCAGGTCCACATAAACTCTGTTTGAGATTTTATAATGGACCCAGTTTAGACTCTGCGGCATAATTATGTCCATTCTGTGCACAAAACAATTCTTATTGCAATTGTTGTACCAGTAATCATCATACATTGCAAATCCACAATGCCAATAATAACACTCTACAGAATAATGCACAAAAAATCCAACAATTCTTTTGCATGTATTGAACATGGATATTTCAAATCTTGTCAGGGATTTCAGGGACAGGTAGTGAAAAGCAAAATCACTTGAAAGCACCCACTGCATCTCAGTTTCATTCTGCACAGAGAACAGGTCATGCTCAGAGAGTCCAGAGAACCTATGCCTGAAATCCCCAACAAGTGATTCTGATTTTATATATTTGTAAATAGATCTTCTGTCAAAAAATTCCATACTTTTGATTCAATCCTCTCTCCCACTGCTCTGCTTTCCCTGCTGTTTCTGCTCTCTCTCTGCTGTTTCTGCTCTATCTGAAATTAAATTTTTAATCTAGATAATTGTTTCCCACAATTGCATGTTCCGCTGAGATTGCTCCCACCTAGAATCTTTGCAATGCAATCAGAGTCACAGTGTTTGAATTTTTCTCTTATGAAATACATAATAATCTCATTCAAGTATATATGCTTAGAGTACCACACACAATCAGGATCAAAATCATCCCCACTGTACAAGTGGCCACTGTCTGTTGTAACAAATTCAATATTATGATTTGTAGATATCCTGAATTTGTAATGCATCCAATTCAAGCTTGGGTATGAAACAATATTCATCCTATGCTCTGCAAACAAATTATAGCAATTACTCAACCAATGATTATTGAATATTTTAAGCATGAAATAATAACCATAATTATCTGTGTAAAAATTCACAAAAAATCCAGCAATTCTGCCACACTTGTTGTAAACAATTTTTTCAAACTTGCTTTTATGGTTGAGGCACAGGTAGTGAAAGGGCAAGGCACTGTCAAGCACCCATTGCATCTCTGTTTCATTACAAACTGCAAACAGGTCATACTCAGAGAATCCAGATAATCTGATTCTGATATTTTCCACCATTGTTCCTATATAAACGTTTCAACGTATGTTCAACGTATGTTTCATACAACAATGGTGGAAAATATCAGAATCAGATTATCTGGATTCTCTGAGTATGACCTGTTTGCAGTTTGCAATGAAACAGAGATGCAATGGGTGCTTGACAGTGCCTTGCCCTTTCACTACCTGTGCCTCAAACATAAAAGCAAGTTTGAAAAAATTGTTTACAACAAGTGTGGCAGAATTGCTGGATTTTTTGTGAATTTTTACACAGATAATTATGGTTATTATTTCATGCTTAAAATATTCAATAATCATTGGTTGAGTAATTGCTATAATTTGTTTGCAGAGCATAGGATGAATATTGTTTCATACCCAAGCTTGAATTGGATGCATTACAAATTCAGGATATCTACAAATCATAATATTGAATTTGTTACAACAGACAGTGGCCACTTGTACAGTGGGGATGATTTTGATCCTGATTGTGTGTGGTACTCTAAGCATATATACTTGAATGAGATTATTATGTATTTCATAAGAGAAAAATTCAAACACTGTGACTCTCATTGCATTGCAAAGATTCTAGGTGGGAGCAATCTCAGCGGAACATGCAATTGTGGGAAACAATTATCTAGATTAAAAATTTAATTTCAGATAGAGCAGAAACAGCAGAGAGAGAGCAGAAACAGCAGGGAAAGCAGAGCAGTGGGAGAGAGGATTGAATCAAAAGTATGGAATTTTTTGACAGAAGATCTATTTACAAATATATAAAATCAGAATCACTTGTTGGGGATTTCAGGCATAGGTTCTCTGGACTCTCTGAGCATGACCTGTTCTCTGTGCAGAATGAAACTGAGATGCAGTGGGTGCTTTCAAGTGATTTTGCTTTTCACTACCTGTCCCTGAAATCCCTGACAAGATTTGAAATATCCATGTTCAATACATGCAAAAGAATTGTTGGATTTTTTGTGCATTATTCTGTAGAGTGTTATTATTGGCATTGTGGATTTGCAATGTATGATGATTACTGGTACAACAATTGCAATAAGAATTGTTTTGTGCACAGAATGGACATAATTATGCCGCAGAGTCTAAACTGGGTCCATTATAAAATCTCAAACAGAGTTTATGTGGACCTGAATCCTCTTGAATATGTCACTACAGAAGAGGGCAATTTATACCTACCTGAAGATTTTAAGCCAGGCATGAGTAAATTTTTAAAACATACAAACTTCAATGAAATTCTCATGTTTATGTTTAGGCAAAAATTTAAAAACTGTGAGCATGAATGCATATGCCTGTCACTTGAAGCACACAACATACAAAATACATGCCAATGCGGCAGGGAATTGTTCACACTGCCATTGTGCCTGTCATAATGCAGAATTTTTTTGACAGGAGATCAATTTCAAAATACATTAAATCTAAATCACTTGTTGGGGATTTTAGGCTTAGGTTCCTGAACCTGTCCGAGTATGACCTGTTTACAGTTCAGAATGAGACTGAAATGCACTGGGTGCTTGATAGTGACAAGAATTTTCAATACTTGTCACTGAAGAGCATCAGCAAGTTTGAAAAATTTATGTACAACAAGTTTAAGAGAATTTGTGGATTGTTTGTGCATCACCACACTGGGAGCTATTATTATTTCTGCAGGTTGAAATTGTTTGATGAATGTTGGTACAGCAATTGTTGTGATGGGTATGAAGATTATGATTTAGAGCTCATGGCTGATCAGAGCTTAAATTGGGTGCATTTTAAATTTTTGAACAGAAAAATTTCCAATCCCAATCTGTTTAATAGGAATATTGAATTTGTGACCACAGATGATGGGCACTTGTTCAGTGCAGATGATTTCCACCCGGATCTTGTTGGGTATTTAAAGCACAAATGCCTGAATAAGCTTGTTCTGTATTTTCTGAGGCAAAAATTCAGAAATTGCAGCAGTAAGTGCCTTGCACTGTGCCTAGACAAAACCTCTTGGAATGAAACATGCAGGTGCGGGAAACAATTATCTAAACTCCCAATAATACATACATAGGTTGGTACAGTGGGAATCAATCCCGCAATGCAAACAATCAAACATGTATCCCCGGCAGTGGGATTTGGAAATAAACAGAGATTATCAGCAGCAGAGGAACAATATCCTCAGGCATAGTGTTGAACATGCCCTTAAAAAATTACAGCATTGCATTTTTGAATGTGTCATTGTCCTAGAGGGATGACACACAGCACTGATTGCACTATGTTTTTTGACAGAAGGAACTTGTCACAATATGTAAAATCAGAATCACTTGTAGATAGGTTCAAGCTTGTATTTTCCAATTTATGTGAATATGATGTGTTTGCTGTTAGAAATGAGACAGAATTCAGGTGGGTGCTTGACTGTGGCCGTGAATTTGGATGCATGCATCTGGGATTGTTGGGCAGGAAGGAACAATACATATATCTGCTGCACAGGAGAATTGTTGGGCTCTTTGTAGGTTTTTATGATTGTTACAGAAAAAATTACTGGTTCACAACAAAATATTTTGAAGCACTGTATTGTTTTAATATCCCATTTAACATATCTGAGAACTGGAAACATTTAAATTGTGATATTCATTTGAAATCTTATGATGATTTTGAATTTGTAACTACAGATACAGGCTTGGTGTTTTCTGGTGTGGATTTTGTTAGGGGAGGAAAATACATCACAAGTGTTATCAATGCAAATGAGATTATTCTGTATCTGCTGAGCCAGAAGATAAAATTTCATGATTTAAGATATTTTGAACCTTTGAGGTGCAATTTTCTGCAACCTT
Source organism: Lepisma saccharinum (assembly GCF_977018435.1). Lineage (NCBI taxonomy): Eukaryota > Metazoa > Arthropoda > Insecta > Zygentoma > Lepismatidae > Lepisma > Lepisma saccharinum. The sequence continues at coordinate 212,371,979 of NC_139230.1, forward strand.
CAAATCTTAACATATCTATAGAGCAGTTAATGTAGGAATGTTTTTTGACAGGAGGAACCTCTCAAAATACATAAAATCAGATTCACTGCTGTGTGATTTCAGGCTTGTTTTTTTTCTGACTTGTCGGGAATATGATCTGTTTGCAGTTAGGAATGAAACAGAGTTCAGGTGGTTGCTTGACAGTGGACATGAATTCAACCTGCAAGCAACATGCAACAGGGTAGAAGATCCAAGGATCCCGGCCTGTACAATAAGCCCTGCACACCCGGCAGTTTCAACATAGAACCTGTTGAGATCTATCAACCTGCAAGCAACATGCAACATGATATGAAATTAAAGGATCCCGGCCTGTACAATAAGCCCTGCACACCCGGCAATTTCAACATAGAACCTGTTGAGATCGATCAGCCCCCAAGCAACATGCAACAGGGTAAGAAATTCAAGGATCCAGGCCTCTACAATAAGCCCTGCACACCCGGCAATTTCAACATAGAACCTGTTGAGATCTATCAACCTGCAAGCAACATGTAACATGATATGAAATTAAAGGATCCCGGCCTGTACAATAAGCCCTGCACACCCGGCAATTTCAACATAGAACCTGTTGAGATCGATCAGCCTCCAAGCAACATGCAACAGGGTAAGAAATTCAAGGATCCAGGCCTCTACAATAAGCCCTGCACACCAGGCAATTTCAACATGGATGAGCAGAGTATATATGTAGATTATGATAAAATTCCAGATGCTATTAAAATTAAGAATATACAGTAGTCATGTTGATAAATCTATGATAATAGATATGCCAGAATTGTATGATTCCTGAATCTGGGATATTTGGGAAAGGTTGAATTCACACATAAGAGAATTGTTGGGCTTCAGGAACAATTACTTGGTTCACAAATGCATGTACAATTTATATATGCCCTTTGATCAGACTTCAAACTCAATCATAATATTGTTATATGTTATTTTGACATATTTGAGTTTATAACTACAAACACAGGATTCATATATTCTGGGTTGGATTTTGTTGTGAGTACCAATTTCCACAACAGGGATTGTTCAGTTTGGGTCTTGTGCACAGTTTTTTGGGTAGGAGCAATATTCACATATTCCTGGAGTAATAGCTACATGTCATTTTTTGATAGAAGAAATGTTGCAAAATATATTAGGTCTGAATCTCTTATTCCTGATTTCAAAATTAGATTCTCAATATTTTCAATCAACAATAAAACAGAGTTCCACTGGGCACTGCACAGCACACAAAGCTTCAAATATCTAAACTTGAGATACATCACTGATTTTGAGTGCCACAAGTATAATTCTTGCAGGAGAATTGTGGGACAGTTTGTTGTTTTTTATTATTATATTGATTTTTCCTATTATGGCGGATGGTTTTCAAATCATGCAAGTGTGGGGAGATTCTATGATTTTGAGATCCTTCCCAATCAGAGCTCAAACTGGAAACATTTCAGATTTTTGCTGATGCATCTGGACAGGTTCCATAGGTCAGAATTTGTCACAACAGACAGTGGGATGTTGTATAGTGGTGCAGATTTCAATCATCACCTGCAATATTTTGATGCATACAATTCTCAGATGTTGAACATGACTGAGATAATCATGTATCTTCTTCAGCAAAAATTTAAAAATTGCAGCATTGGGTGCTTTAATAGGATAATAAAATCATGGAATGTATTTACAGAGTGTGAGTGCGGGAAATCACTAAGCTGCATGCCTCTGCTGTTGAGATAGCCCAGCCTAGCATGTAATATTGTTTGCAGGTTGATTCAAGATGCAAACATTTTTTGAAAAAAGGGATATTTCCAGATACATCAAATCCAAATCTCTTGTTCCTGAATTTAAATTGAGATTCTCAAAATTGTAAAGTGTATTGTGTGCTCCATGATGCTCACATAATTTGTGGAGAGGCATTTTATGGCCTGTTTCTGGTGCACAGAGTCTAGCTCCTGGTCTAGAAAATTACAAAATTTGGCCTTGCAATCTAAGTTATACAGGGCAATCACACAAATATTTCCAATCAATTTTGTTTGGAAATGTTGATGACTGTGCAGAACAAGTATAAGTGAAATATTTCATGTTATATTTTCTATGGCATTTTGGGCATATTTTTGTGAGAATTCTGCTTTTATCTGGATTACAATTCTTTTGGTGCTTAACCCAATTGGGGCTGGATATATTCTTATTGCATTGATTACAATATTTTTGATTTGGCATTTTTGTTGTTGTTTATTATATAAGATTTCTTGGGGTTCAAATCAAAACTCTATACTTAATAAAAAATATCAGTTGGGTTCAGCAGTTAGTGGCTGAGCTGGTGCTTTTATACCCAAACAACAGCAATAACTAGGCTCTGGTGATCCCCAATATAAAATAGTTTTGCTATTTTATGCTGTTGTACAACACACTTTACCAGGTTTCAAACCTCAGCTGTATATCAGCTAGCAGTGAATATTCTCAAAATCTCACGTGTGGAGATATTATTTTGCCACATGTATTTCAATCTTTCACATTTTATCAGGACTCAAACCCAGAGCTCTTGTTTACAAGGCAACAATATTAACACTTTGCCATCAGAGGAGACCTCACATTTTACCAGGACTCAAACCCAGAGCTCTTGTTTACAAGGCAACAATATTAACACTTTGCCATCAGAGGAGACCTCACATTTTACCAGGACTCAAACCCAGAGCTTTTGTTTACAAGGCAACAATATTAACACTTTGCCATCAGGGGAGGCCTCACATTTTATCAGGCCTCAAACACAGAAGCCTCTTGATTACAAAGCATATAAGCCATGGGACTATGTCCACATGCAATACACATTGAATATCAGAACCCAGGAGTTATGAGCTCTATATCAGCTAAATACAATTCAAAGTTGGACTTTGAACTGTGCAATGAATATTCTGTAAGTCTCACTCGGGTATATATTATCAGAACAAAGCAAAACCTGACTCCAATTCATGCATATATGATAACATGCAAGAGTGAAGTTTTATGCTCTTCCAGTAAATTGGAGTTAATAGCATGATGGCATGGCAATTTTCCCTGAAAGGGCACAGTGTAGATTTTATCTCATGCATGCAAGCATATAAAATCTCCCAGGCGTGCATAATTTATTGCTGGCCGGGACATGAAACTGATCAAAGATTAGAAAAAACATGAAACCAATTTACTTGCCTGCCCTTGTCCTATTGTATTGATCTGTAAGTTGTAGAGGATGAGAATATAAGCATTTTGCCTTAGTTTTTAAGTGTAGCCAAAACAAAATCAAGAAGGGGCATATTTTTGACAAGTTTATGGACAACAAACTGAGAGATGTAGCTTTTACACACATGGGCAAATCTGTCTGAGGGGAGTTCTTCATTTCTACACTAGAATTCAAGATTCTTGGGATTTTGACAGAATAACACACTATAAACAATAAAATCATATGGGTACTTGACATAATTTTAAGTGTGGGCAAATCGGGGCATATGAACTCTTCTTTTCTACACTAGGATTCAAGATTCTTGGGATTGAGAGCATATCACACTTGAAGAAATGGGGAATAAGGGCATCTTGGCATATTTTTAAGTGTAGGCAAATCGGGCTGTTTAATCAAATGACCTCTTCTTTTCTACGCTATAAGTGCGCTCATTATAGTACCAAACACACTACTGATATTTTACGACCCACCCCATACCTCCGATTTACGAGCCCCATTTGATATTATTGTTTCCCGCAAACCTCACATCGCTACTGTTTCTGGTTTCTTCGCTATTTCAGGTGGTACTTTTAGGTGCCTCACGCGGTATATATCTCTTCAAAAACAGCCAATAGCCCGACCCTGTGGCCGAGTGGTTAGCACATCGCGCTGCGACGCCAAGGGTCCCGGGTTCGAATCCTGGTCGGGCTTGGTTGTTTGTGAATGTCCATTCATCAATTTCATCATTTCATCACTCATCCCCATCTTCGCAAATTAGCCAATAGGCACAAAACGCGAAGTAAAATAAACTAAATCAAAATAAAACAAAAAATAAAAAAACAACCAATAGCATAGAAACAAACCAAGTGATCCTAGTAAATCAAAATTTCGCAATATTTGTTAATGTTGAGGAAACATGTTACTTTTTCCTCAACACTGAAAGTTCCTCTGAAAGTTATTCAAGTAACTTCTGTAAAATTTAAATACTAGTTAACTAATTACTAGTTAACTAATATAAATAATTTCCGACTAGTTACGGTAAATTATCATTTCATAAATTTCATACAAAATCTGGAAGTTCTAAAAATTTAAAATAATTTCTTCTCTTAAAAAGATAATAATAATTCACCGAGATACAACTACGTCCAAAATCCAATAAAAAGATGTCATTCTCCAAAGATTCGAGGATGATAAGAATAAGACGCTCACACAAAATCCGTCTTTAAAATTAAGAGGGTATTACGGAAGAACTGGATGACAACATTTCACACGAGCCATTAACTTTCAGACATAAAAGTAAAAACGAGAAGTTCTCCAAGGCTCCTATGTGTATCTTTCCTTGTGATTTGCAGAGAAAATCTGGTGAAATTATCGTCGGAGTCATTTCGTGATACGTGTTGAAGGTCAGCAATGTTGAAATTGTCCTGCAATGGCTGCCTCCCACGTTACACGGAGGTATTCCCTTCCTTTACGAGATTCGTGCCTCCACTCCTAACAAGCTCTGTTCTGGCGCTTTTACCAAGAACTGACAAACTTTCTTTCTTTTTAAATATCTTTAGCCTCTGAAGGATAGATGTGTAAACCGATGTTAAAAGATAGCGAGCATTTGGGATTGTTTTACATTCAGAGCTGGAAGTCCATGAAAGCTATCCCAGTAAAGATTACAAAGGATAACATGCCAGTTTGCAGAAATATTTCTTGTTCTTTATAGGAAGACTGGATAAGAATGGTCATATGGTCTTTGAGGCTTTAAACTAATGGCAGAATAGTACCAAATATATTCATAGTTTCGTTCTTACACAAAAAATATGCTACTATGCTGCCACCAAAAATGTTGTCATATTTGACATGGCTTGAAAGCCAATGCACAGTGATCAACAATCCCGAAAAAATCGGCAAAAATCTGGAACTCGCTATTTGACCCCTAAATCAATGCTAATATGTAAGATTAGCAATTTTAAGGAATAACATACTACAGTATATTGAGTAGTTCTTACATGGGAACCCACATAAAATTAAGTTAGATATGTTGACATCATGTTAACATGCCAACATAAGAAGGAAGTGTAGAGATGATGAAAGAAACTGCAGAGAATGAGAGAAAGAAGGAGAATCAAATTAGCCACAGAGAGGGAGAGAGAAAAGGAAGAAGGAAATAATGAAAGAGAGAGGGGGAGAGAGAAAAATATAGAGAAACGAAAAAGAGAAAGAAATAGAGATGAGAGAGGGAGGTAGAATCCAGAGAGAGTGAGAGAAGAGAAAGGCAGGGAGAAATATAAAATTAGAGAAAGAAAAATAGAGATGAGAGAAGTAGGGAAGCGAGATATAAAACAGAATGCAGAAGAAAATCAGGCAGAGAGAGATGGAAGAGAAGTAGCAGAAGATCGATAGAGGGAAAGAATAAAATAAGAAACAGAAAATAGGAGGGATAACATAGAATAAGAAATGATCAAGCAGAGAGGAAGTAAACACAAAGAAATAGCTACTAAACTGAGAAAGGAAGGAAAGAAAGAGAAATAAGGCTTGATTCACATCTACGCTCAAGCAACATTCAGGTCACTGTCCGCTCACTGTCAGGGGGTATCCACACTAGCGGTCAAGCTTCGCTTCGGTCAAGGTACGATCATCATCAGTCTGGCGTTGGTTTCTTCACAGAGTACACAGATTTTTCTGTATAAAAAGCCTGCCGATTGTGCTAACTATGTACAATGTTTAAGAGATTTTCAACGTTGGACTTGTCTGTTACAGCACTGGCGTTAATTAGAAGAAAATAAGAATTGCGAAAGCTGAGATTGATTCATTTGGTTGATTTACTTCGCTTTTCTGCCAGTTTTGACTAATCGCAAGTATGAGAATGCGGGTGATATGATGAAGGGACCACACAAAGAATATCCATGCCCAGGCCGGGACTCGAACCTGGCGTCGTAGGACAGAAGGTCGGCTATTATAAATATAATAATGTTTATTGATGTAATACTTGTGGTTTCAAAGCGGCAAACGTTTATTTGCAACTACAATGTGCAAGATTGTAAATGTAAACAATGATAATACTACTTTGTCGGTCTAGGTTTGACATGAAAAATTTCGGGCTCATTGTTTCATATCAACATTGTTGACCATTTCATTTATTAGAAAGTTTCCGATACAACACGTGACAAATATAAAGTGCCTAATTCGGTCGAGTCGCCCGGGGAACGGCGATTAGCGTAGCGGAAAGTAAGATCGCGTCTGCCGGCAAACAGGATGCAATATCCGCATAACTGGAGCCGCCAGGTTTGTAATGAAAGAAGCTCGTACAATTACATTGACAGTTACAATTAAAATGAGCATGTACCTTGTTACACGAGGTATCGGAAATGATGTCCTTCTGCATCCACACATTTACGGCATTTTCAAAGGAAATTTCCACTAACACGTATCAATTCTTCTTCCAAAATTGCTTCAATTTTCCTCCTGATATTTTCTTTAAATTCTTCTAATGTATGATATCAGGTTTGAAAGCTTGGTAACTCGCCGCGCAAGATGTTTTGAACATGTATGTTTCTTGTGCCAGGCGCCGGAGGGATTTTTGATCGTACTTCACCGTTTCTCCTCATTAAGCACACGCCGTTTTACCCTTTGCTTCTTATCAAGAACAGACACAAGTATCCAAACACTGTGTCTATGTGAAAGATGAACATCTGGGAATTTTGCGGCAAACGTATCTTAACTTCACTACAAGAATTCGTAATGACGTAAGAGTCGTGCATAAAAATGCGTTGTTTCAAATTGTACGGAAACGTGGTATATACTGCAAAAAAAAAACACCAGTACTGCGCAAACTAAAACAAAGCAATATAAAACAATTGTTCACACCTTAACTTTTCACAAACACGTGCAAACTGGACACCAGCTATCTGGATAATGAAGCACTGACGCGTCCAGTGGCAAGTCAGATTACAGCTGCGGGTCTAAATGCCGGCAGATGCGCTCTTACTTCCCGCCGAGCTATCCGCCGTTTCGCGAGCGACTCGACCGAAAAACGTACTGTACACTGGCCTCAACAAGTACTCCGGCAGTTTGTTTCTTTATACAGCATATTTGCAGAAGATACAATTCAATCTACACGTGTATCAATATACGCTGTATAAAACACACCTTATTACTAACTTCGTTGACCCTGTACATCAGGCTGTAGGCCTAGTTTCAAGGATCTGGTTGTTACACACATCGGGTGAAAATCCGCTTCCCTCGACCACACACAAAGGCAAAATTACCTTTATCTGTGCCTGGACCTTAAAAAAATAATAAAATAAAATAAATAGGGACTAATTTTGTATCGTTTTCCGTAAACGAAGAACAACTTCGTTGTAAATCTCGATTCGGAGCTAGATATCAAGAATGATTTTTCCTTGGCAGAGGGTTGACCAATATCTCCTTTTCCTATGCACACACACACAAAAATGACAATTTGGTTGTCCGGGAAAATATGACCGTCAATAGGTTAGCTTTTTTATTTAAGAATTTTAATTGATGCAACGGTTGGAAAAAGGTAGTTACAACTAGTGCTCATGGATCTCCCCTATTGAATTTTTTTCATTGGCTATAATTGTAATTTGGTTGTTTCGGTCAGTTTTTTATTTTTATTTTTTTATCTATACTCGCCTTTCTCTGTGTTTCAATAGGTCTTTGACTTCAGCCCCTCATCTTCTACGCACAAAACTGGGTTGCGTATCCTCTGCAACGGGGCTGAAGACAGCTGCTGAACCGTGGGTTGAGCGTTACACACGTTTACATCAACGATCAAGCTTCGGCAAAGTCAAGCTCTGCCCCTCACGCTCCAGTCAAATATTCTTTCCACCTGATCGTGACCGAAGTGCGAGCTGAGCGTGATCAGAGCGAACCTTGACCGGACTGCTAGGTGTGAATGCTGCTATTTAAGAATCATTCAACAATATTTGACCGGACCGCGAGCGGAGGGTGATCTGAGCGTTACTTGAGCGTAGATGTGAATCAAGCCTTAGAGTTCCAAATAAGACGGAGGGAGGAAGGAGAAGTAGGAATTTTTTTCCTTTTTCCAAGGGAGGTCAAGCAACCCTCAGGACCCTCCCTGCGGACGCCCATGAGTTCTTATGATGAACACAATTACAAACCTAGTGGGAGAGCACTGGAACCTTTTTTCCCCAGAAAAAAGCACTATATATATGTATATATTATGCATAAATATATATATATATATATATATATATATATATATATATATATATATATATATATGTATATACACTCGTATCTTTCTCTTGTTTTGGCAATATGTAATTTATACTACAGAGCTACAAATGAATTGCAAAAGCCTTTCTTGATATCTACATATTATAGTCTGACGAACGATAAACGAAAGATAGCCTCTATATGTCAAGCAATAAATATAGCATAGAGTTTCACTAGAAGTGTAAGAGGATAGATAAAAATATATATTCTATAAAATTTTATAAATGGATCCTTAAGGTACTCAAAACCAAATATTCTCTGTGGAGGCACATAGTGGTTCGGATCCCGCTTTAAACTGTAGGTCCAGTTCCGACTAGCCTTCGGGGAGAGTCGTACAATACCGGATACCGGCCACCTTAAGCTTATTGATTATAACTGATAAAGGATTAGGAGATAGTCTGATTGAACATAGTAATATGATACCTCAATGCATACTTTAAGGAACACGGGTTTAATTTCTCTGAATTGTTTTCAGAACTACAAGATACATACAAAAAACGAAAAGCTGAATTTTCAATGAGTGGAAAACTTGTCGTCCAGTATCGGCCAGTCAATATTTTAATTTTAGGTGCTGGTAACTATTGATAAAGGCTTCAGTTTTATGAAGCTGTGAACTATGTGTACAAAGGTATGGTAGTTAACAAATGTGGAAATAAAGTCCGTTAAAAACGGAGTTGAAATCACATTTTTACAATAGTCACAAAAATAAAATAATATTTTCTTGGTCTACGCATTCAACATGTGCCAAACTCCACATTCGGTACACTGAACCCAATCTTCCTCAAAAGACTCTAGACAAATTATGCATTCTGCACTTTCTACAGTTGTCTTCTTATTTACTGAGGGGCATAAACTTATTGTCCAAGTCTTTCATATATGAAAGTAATGGGGTTTTATATTTCGTCATCAAATGTCTTCTTAAATCTGCCCATCTGAGGTGTCAGGTTCGCTTCCATACCACTTTGAATTGCTCTCAATCTATCTCCTAGCGTGCTTCTTGGTAAACAATATATACTAGCGGCTTGTCTTGCTGTCATTTTGTTTGTCATTACCTCATTTACCGCCTCTTTCATGGCCTCTTCAGTCCATTTACCTCTTTTGTTGCCCTCCTCGTCTGCCATCTTACTCTGAAAACAAAAGCAAGCAGGACTGTAGTAGATGCGTACGAAATTATATGTGGCCGATACTGGACTACACTTCGCTAGCCGATACTGTACAATCATTAGGTGGTGACAAAAGTTCCGATTACACTTTGTTTATAATCAATTTGCTAAACTATTTACAGGTTTTCGTATCCTTATAGAATACCGATAAACTGAATCTGACAATAAAATCAAACACTTACCTCGAACATGAATACCAGGGCCCTAGAAATAACTTCTCTCACGCAGCCACTTGACTCTTCACAGTAACACAGGCACAGCTCTCGCAATACTGCGTGAAAGCGGGTGATCCCGAATTATATCGCACTCGAATACATACCCTTCCCTCCTACTCCCGTGAACTAGTGCTATGTAGCGTCAAATGTCCGAACTAGCAATTGGCCGATACTGCAGGACGGTCGGTAATGTACGACTCTACCCTACTGTGCATGTGGACTTAAAACACCAACTCAATCAATCAATCACGCCAACTCAATCAAAACCAAATAACTGCAAATTTATTATTTGCTAATTCTACAAACTATGAATCATAGAGAGAGTTGCTAGGTGAAATCATTGTGTGCATAAACCTTATTACTTTACATTCACGATATATCAAGTAAACTATGCTAATGATCTGTTTCTAGCTCCTTGTGTAAGTCGGAAATAGCCGAAAATGCAATGTTTCTGAGTTCGCTTCGTGTTACTGTCTTCAGATCTGTTTCCTTCCATTCTTTTCACTGATATTAGCTCGCTGCGACGGGCAGCTGGGGAAATGCGATGCAAATTGTTCTTCTGCTGTGGAAGTCTCGCGGGCTGACTACAATCTCTCACAACAATCGGCTTTCGGGAAAAGGAAACAATTTGTGGTGAGAACAACTTGAAGATAAAACACTTTAATTTGTTTGCTCCAAGCCTCGTCAATTCACAAGAGACTTCCACGTTCCTTCCACTAACTCCTTGTCTGGGAGATGGCGTTACTGATTCCAACCATTTTTACCATACTCGGAGCTTCGGGAGCTGAAGAATACTTCAATCTTCTAAATTTTCACACGTTAAGAGACAGACAGCTAGAAGCGACTGCTTGTGCACAATGGTTGAAATCTATGTAATAGAACAAGAGATCCTTTATCCAAAGAAGACATTCAGTTTTGTGATATGTCTAAGTCATTTTTATTATATTCCTTATTATATTCCATTGTTATTGTAATCCTTATTGCCGCTGTTAATATATTGGTATAAGTATACGACAATAATGTACAACAATAAACTGTGGTAGCAAATAAATAAAGTCATCAAATCAGGTTTACAATAAGCGCATTTTTATGTTTTTTGTTGCTGTCTATGTTCCATTTGTAACCAAAAATGAGGAAGAAACAGAATTTCCTGAACTTAAATCAGAGGCATAGCAAGGGGTGGGCGAAGTGGCTGACCTTCCGGGGCCACCTATGAAAAAGGCTAATTTTTGTGAGCAATAAAACTAAACATTCAGTTATTATCTGGCTTTAGATTCTAGTTAAAGTAACAATTTGAATAAATACGTCAAATATTTAGTATTTTGAATAAACTGGGTGGTAGCCATATGAAATTAGGGCATTCAGAAATCTAAAAAAGAAAAATCACTTGCGGTACATTAGAAAGGTTGATAAGCATAACACAATTTTTGGCTTCTCATAGCTTGGAGATTTTCGAGAACATGGAGAAACATTATCCACAGGGGAAACAACAGAAACATCAGAAAATTTCATAGAGTTCGTGAAATTACTTCGAAATGTGACCAAATACTAGAATAATATTTCAGACACACAACAAAATGAGATACGTAATTATTATCTAAGTTCTGAAATTCAAAATGAAATAATACAATCAATGAACAACAAAGTCAAAATGGCTATATCAAAAGAAGTGAAATTAGCTAAATCCAGAGATTTACCAAGTTCAGGTTCAGTTCAATATTTACTTTCTTTAGGTTCGTAAGTTATTATTTTAGATCCTTGATTAGTTTGTAAAGGCCAATAAGAGTTGGTATCTTTTCTGGCATGATGGATTCTAGCTGTTGACTACTGGTATCGCTTTGGAACAGGATTTGCAACGCCATGTTTGATCTGTGGATTTTATATATTCTGTTGCTGTTTCTTTTAACTGTGCACATTTTAATACACTCACAACACTACTTTCACTTCCTGTCTTGATACGGCTTTAACACATTCCACGCAGGAGCTCATTGCGATATATCGAACGAATAGCAACTTGCTCCAAATTACACGTTGTAATGGTTGGCAATAATGTTTGTTTACATTCTGTGAAAGCCACTGAAACGACCTGAATTGATCGAATATCGGTATCAATGCTGCATTTTGGAGAGTAATTCTTATTCTTCATAGTTCTATAGTACAGGGTGTCCCACGAACGGCGCAACTGGGAATTAAGAGTGGCGTTACTTTGTAACCGAAACCTGTACATACGTAAGTCATACACCAAATATTAGCCCTGTCCAAGTAGATATTTTTAAACATAGAAACAACAAACGGGGTGCAGTGTTGTTCATACTGTGTTGCCAAATGTAAGTGAAAGTGTAAATTTATTTTTCCACAAAGCATGGAAAATTGCATGTCAAACATTCGTACGGAAATTTGGACGTCAATTTCCACCTTGGGTAGGTGGACTATTTCGCCATCTATAGTTCAGAGAAGAAAACCGATCGTTTTCGCGTATAGCCAATCCTGAAATGCCTCGTAAAGGCGTACCGGTCCAAATGGGTGTTTTAAAAAAAAATATGAGGTACAGTGGCAACACTGTTGATGTTTGAAGGCAACAAAAGGTGTGTTTAGTGATGGTCTATGACATGGAAATACTGGAAACAGGAAAAAAGAAAATGAAAATTATGGTGAAAAAAGTGTTACTTACCTACTCCTGGCAACCATGCAATGCGATAAGAGCGCCCACCGAACGAAAACCAAAGAATCAGTTAGTTGTGTACTCAGAACTGTTTGAGCCGTGCATTTCGCATTGTTCGTAGGGGAAGATTAGAATTGTTCTGTGAAATGAAGTACTCTTTGGAAGAGAGGGTGTTCATTGTGGAACATTATTTTTGTTCAAAATCGTACGCTAGTGTAAAAACTGTGTTTCACGAGAAATATCCGAATAACAGTGTTCCAGAAAATTCGACGATATATCGACTTGTTTCCAGATTTCGTGAAACAGGATCAGTTAATGACAAACCCTACCACAGACAACCACCAGTTTTGACACAAGGTGTGCTGCAGGTTGTGGAGCAGAGAATATCACAATCTCCCAGGAAATCTGTTCGTAAACTTGCTGCACAGTCAGGTGTATCAAAAACAACAAATCACCGAGCGTTAAAACAATTGCACCTACGTGCATATAAGGTACAGGCTGTGCAAGAAATGAAGGAAGCAGACAAAGGTGCACGTGTAAGATACTGCCAGTGGTTTAGAAATTTTATTAGAGACAATGGTGTGAATATTTTGGATAAGGTTAGTAGTGTAAAAGGCCATATTATAAACTCGAGAAATGATGAACCCCCCTCAGGCAGATTTGGCTACACTTAAAACTTGCTCAACATGCCCATATGAGCTTTTTGCTCAAGTGTGGTAATCCGTCTAATCCAAGATTTTTGTAAAAATGCCCTCGGGAAGTTCCTGTGAAATGATGAGCCCCCTCAGATTGATTTGTCCACACTTACAAAAGGCACTTCTGTCAGATTGTTGTCCATAAGCTTGTTAAAAATATGCCCCTCTTGATATTTTTTTTGCCCACACCTAATACTAAGCCAAGATGCTCATAAAACCCACACCCACCCACATACACACACACACACACCCCTCACACACACACACACACCCACACCCACCCACATACACACACACCCACATACACACACACCCACATACACACACATTGACCTTGACTTTAAGATGACCTTGACCTTGAGATGACCTTGACCTTGAGATGACCTTGACCTTGACCCTGACCTTGACGTTGACCCTGACCTTGACGTTGACCCTGACCACACACACCCACACCCACCCACATACACACACACCCACACATATTTACTTCCGGTCCACTTGTGGCCTATTTCTGGTTTATTTATATTGCATCATGTTTTGCAACAAATTATTACCCAATATTATGCAATAAATTATTAGACATGTGTTGTTTTCTGATTGTTTGGTTATGACATAATGTGATGATGTGTTATATTCTGATTGGCTTATTGTTTCAGATGTTTTCAATGCGGTCTGTGCTTAGGCTATATAAAGAGATTTTGCATTGCATATCAGCCAGTATTGTGAGAGTTGTTGAAGAGTAAGGGTGTGTTGTTGCAGTGTTGCTCATATTTTTAAACACAAAGATATTGCAGATTTGTATAAATTGAATTACAAATCTATTTGATTTAATATACAGAATTTTTGACAACCTGTCATAGGTTTATTAAGTATAGAGTTTTGATTTGAACCCCAAGAAATTTTATATAAATACCAAAGCCAAAAATATTAACACACACACACACACACACACACACACACAAGTCACACTACTGAACCCAACTGATATTTTTTATTAAGTATAAAGTTTTGATTTGGACCCCAGGAAATCTTATATAATAAACAACAACAAAAATATTGTAATCAATGCAATAAGAATATAACCAGCCCCAATTGGGCTAGGCATCAAAGGAATTGTAATCCAGAGAAATGCAGAACTCCCACAAAAATATGCCCTAAATGCCATAGAAAATATAGCATGGAATACTTCACTTATAAACATAAAGGTACTTGCTCTGCACAGTCATCAATATTGCCCCCACAACCATCTACATCTGGTCTGAAAAGGAAGCATGAAGCACCTGTTAATGCTAGAGCAGCAAAGCAGCCACGCTATGAACCCATCCATAGCAGTTTTAATGGCCAATTAAGGGATTACCGGTTTGTATCAGAGCAAAAATGTGGTATTAAGAATTTTTTGAACAGTATAAATCCTGATGTGCAGGCAATTCTAAATGCACAAAATGGCTCTTATAAGCTGTCCCTCAAATTGTTTACACAATATAAGAAACCAAATGGCACAAAATTTACACAGCCCCACATAACAGAAACTGTAGCTATATATTCAAATACATATTCAGACAAAATAATAAGCAGTTTGATAGATCAATTGAATATTAAATACTCTGAATTTGCAGCAAAAGAGTCAGGATGGAGCCTATGCGGATCTCCACACAAGCTCTATGTTAATATTTCTGAATTCAGCCCATTACAAGGATCTACATATCTGCCTTTACCTGCCAATATTAAAAACAAAAGAGCCGTGGTTAATATAGAAAATAATGATGAGAAATGCTTTCTGTGGTGTATTTTAGCTGCTTTGTATCCAGTTTTAAGGAATCCTCAGAGAATAACTTATTATAAACAACATGAACATGATTTTGGTGATGCAATGGAGGGCTTAGAAAATCCAATGTCTGTTCAGAATATTGATAAATTTGAAAAAAAGGCCAGGGATATCAATGGTAAACAATTATCTATTAATGTATTTATTTGTTCTACTGGCCGTGGCAATTGCTTGATAGCACCTCTCAGAATCAGTACACTTGATGATGATTCTGCTGTTCCGATTGATCTGCTCTTAATTGAAGGGGATGATACACACCATTATACTCTGATACATAATCTTGAAGCTTTAGTCAGAAAACAACTAGACAAAACTCATAGAATATTCAAGTTGTGCAGAAGATGTTTGACTTTATTTGATGGTAGAAAAATGGTGAATGGTGTTTGTGAAAAGAATGCAGAAATTGCTAAAAACAAGTTAATTGAGCATCTGAAATACTGTGGCAACCATAAACCTGTTCATATGGTGATGCCTAATCCAAGTGAAAATGCCAAATTCAAAAAAATGTGAAGCCTTGTTGGAACACCCAGCATATATAGTCTGTGATTTTGAATCAAATCTCAAACCCCTTGCATTCTGCAGCCCAGATCCTGATGAATCTTCAATTACATCATACCAGTTACATGAACCTTCTAGTTTTTATTATGTGATTGTACAGGATGGTGTTGTTAGTAAAGAATATTTATACATGGGAGCAGATGCCATCAAAGAATTTGCACATAGAATAGAAAATGAGTGCCATAACATAGCATCTAATATCTTATTAAAATCAAAACCCATGTTGCCTTTAACAGAGGAACAGATTGAAGATTTCAACAATGCAGAAAAATGCCCGGTATGTGATTCTGAATTTTCAGATACAAATATCAAGGTGAAACACCATTCTCATACAGATGGTAAATTCTTAATGGCCCTGTGTAATAGCTGTAATATTAAGATCCAGAGACCAAAATTTGTCCCTATATTTTGCCATGGTGCATCCAATTATGATTTTCATCATTTGATCAGGTACGAGGGGTTTGACAAGCAGAATTTAAATATTTTAGCTGAAAATAATGAAAAATATATTGCCATTAGCAAAATAATTAAAGTTAATAGTGTTCCTATTCACTTAAGATTTCTTGATTCATACAGAATTCTGTCTGCTAGCCTGGCTACACTGGCCACTCAATTATCTGATGATCAATTCAAAATCACATGTGCTTTGTTTCCAAATCAGGACCTGAAATTAATTAGGCGGAAAGGTGTATATCCATATGATTATGTTACAGATTTTTCTAAATTTGATGAGTGTTCTCTGCCACCACAACAAGAGTTTTACAGCAAAATCAGAGCATCTGGAATCACTGATGAAGATTATCACCATGCCCAGTTGATGTGGAACAATTTAAAATGCCAGAAATTTGGTGATTATCACAAGGCATATTTAAAACTTGATGTGACCCTCTTAGCTGATATACTTCAGACATTTAGAAAATCTTCCATGCAAAATTATAAGCTGGATCCAATGTATTTTTACAGTGCTCCGGGCCTAGCATGGTCTGCAATGTTTTTAAACACTAAAATGCAATTGGATCTGATCCAGGATCAAGATATGTATCTGTTTATGGAACACTGTATAAGAGGAGGCATGGTGCAATGTTCTCAGAGATATGCCAGAGCAAATAACAAATATATTCCTGATTATGATCCAGCACTGCCATCAAATTATATACTGTATGTAGATGCCAACAGCCTCTATGGTTATGCTATGATGAAAAAACTGCCATATGCAGGGCTTGAGTGGGTTGAAGATTTCAATATTGAAGATCTTCAGGATTTTGATGACAGTAACTATGGCCTGTTCTTAGAGGTTGATCTGACAATTCCTGATGATTTACACAACACATTTTCTGATCTGCCCCCAATTCCTGAGGTTAAGTGTTCACCTGGCTCTAAACAGAAGAAATTGATGATGACTCTAGAGCCGAAACAGGGTTATGTCATATATTACAAAAACCTCCAGTTCCTGATGAATCATGGTGTTCAAGTGACCAAAGTTGGAAAAGTTTTGAGGTTCAGGCACTCAAGATGGTTGAAGCCATATATTGATACAAACACAGAGCTTCGAACATCTGCAATGAGCCAATTTGATAAGACCTTGTTTAAATTGATGGTCAATTCTGTGTATGGCAAAACAATAGAAAATGTCAGAAAACATATTGATGTTAAAATAATTACTGACCCCAGCCGGAGCAAAAAATTGATTGCAAAGCCCAACTTTAATTACAGAAGAATTTATGATGAGAATATGGCACTTTTCAACATGAAAAAAACAAAGATTAAGTTTGATAAGCCTATTTATGTAGGGGCTGTGATATTGGAATTGGCCAAATTACACACGTTAAATTTGTATTATGATGTGTTGAAGCCTTTTTATAAGGATCGTGTAAAACTGATGTACATGGACACAGATAGTTTTGTTCTTGATATTCAAACAGAAGATGTTTATCAAGATATAACACAGCCTGAATTGTTTAAATATTTTGATACCACTGAACATTCAAAAATTAAACCCCACAACAAAAAGGTGCCTAGCAAGTTAAAAGATGAGACACTTGATGATGTTATTGTGGCATTTGCTGGGTTAAGGGCCAAGATGTACAGTTTTGAAACATGTAGTGGCGCTATTGCCAAAAGGCCAAGGGCATTGGCAGAGTGACTGTAGACAAAGAGCTTGAATTTGAAGATTACAAAAATTGCCTCAAATCATGTAGCACAATCAGAACATCAGAATCCAGAATTCAGAGTGTGGATCACTTGTTGACTACAAATATTGTAAGAAAAGTGGCTCTGGACCCACATGATGATAAGGGATGCATTTTATCATGTGGCATACATACTCTACCATGGGGTCATTGTGATTTGAAAAGTGGTAATCAATGCCCAATTACAGAGCATGATTTGAAATAAATAAACATGCCTATGAACTTATTTGGGTTCAAAAAACAGGCTATTATGGACCTGCCAACACCACAACCCTCTTCTGATATAATATCTAAACTAAGTGCTTTGTTACTTATTCATCTGAACAGCATACTTACAGATGTTTATGATGAAACAGGTAAAACATTGTACATATTTAACAATAATTTAAATTATTACCAATTACCTGTAGGTGGTCAATTGCAATTTATTACAACCCCTGAGGGTAATGTCAAGATTTCAGTAGGGAGAAATATTTATAGAATTAAGCACTCAAACATGGTTTCTGGCACTGTATATACTGTTTCTGCTGGTGACTGCTTATATATTGAGGTCCCGGGATCATATGACAAGCTTATACCTTTTTTTATAGAATTAAGAATCAGATATTCAATAATAAATAACCACTAAAACAAAATGCCTAATGATATATTTGGCCATACAAGACATGAAGATCACAGTGATGAGATTCTGATGCTTGATGTCAGAGTCAAGAAATTAAGAAGTGATTTACAAGCTTTACAAACCACACTCAATGCCAGTCTTCAACTAGAAATTACAAATTTACAATCACAATGCACGGACCCTCTTCTTAAAATTGATTCTGAACTCACATTGCTGCTTCAGAAATATACTGATTTGGCCACATTAGATAATTTTCAAAGTTTAGAAGAGGCTGTAGCAGCTCTTCAAGCCAAATTTAAGACCCAGGCCACCAACTCTGAGCAATTGAAACAACAATTGGAAGAGCAGATAAATAATGTCCAGACACAGCTCCAAACAATTGTCAAAAGCATAAAATCACAAGAAGATTTTGATCTAGTGATTTCCACTCTAAAGGAACAGATTCAATCACTCCAGATACCTAATCTGGACCCCTTGAACATTGCCATAGCCGAGGTTAAAGAAAAAATTGAGACACTTGAAAATTTTATGAACAACTTGCCATCTTCTGATGCTTTGAGTGCAATAACTCGGAGTGTTGCCAATATTAAGCTGCAACTTGAAACATATGAAGATTTTGGAAAAATTCAAAGTACCATAACCCATCTTGAGGGTACAATAGCAGCAGTGCAAAGTGATTTGACAAATGTACAAGAATCTCTAGAATCTCGCCTGTCTGGTATTGTAGACACCCTTGCCAGTGTCCAGCAACAGATCACAAAACTTGAAAACCTCAACACTGAATCTGAGCTATCTCATTTTCATCACTTGATCGATGATATCCAAACAAAGCTTGAAATTTTACAACAATCAACACCCACTCTGGCTGATATAGCCCTGCTCCAAAATGCTATGCAAAATGTGGCTGATGCTTCTGAATTAAGTAATGTGAAATTGGCACTTGAATCTTTGCAAAATACTGTATCAAATCTGCCTACATCACAGGAACTTAAAAATATTAAGAGAGCTGTGAATCGCATATTGAAATCAGAAGATATCAAGAATATCCAGACAGAGATCAAACAACTTACTCAGACAGTGGCCACTCTACCAACTAATCAACATATTAATGAACTGCATGCCCTGTTTGAGGATATCAGAAGACAGGTCCATGATCTTACTGCTCAAAATTCAAAATTGGCAGTTGTTGAAAATTTACAGCAAATTGTAGCTAATATCAAGCAACAGCTAGGGACCATGGAATCCAATCAAGCAAATGCTCTGTCTGTTTTTGCCACCCAGCTACAAGAAATTGTGCAACAATACAAGAAAATTGTTGTGGACATAAAAATCAAGCCAGGCCATGATGATGTTGTTAGGACTATCAATGAGCACCTTGAATCTGTAACAAGTAGATTGCTTACAGCAGAAAAAGAAATAACCGGCATAATCGAGAATCCTAAACATACAATAATTCTTGAATTGTACAGCATCCCCAACAAAGAATATGATTCACCATTTGCACCAGGTGGCAAAATATATATGCTGTCCCCTGCACAATTTTATTACCAGTTTTTTGTTGGGGGCACACTGAGACCAATCAAGATCAAATATTGGCTTCAACCACAGGCACACCACTACCCCACCTTATCAATAATAAATGCTGACAACAAACCAAAAATCACCAGTGTAGAGTTAGAGGATTTTACAGATCCCAATACATTAGAAACATCTTATGCTGAAGATGATGGCTCTCTGGAATTTCATATACAAATAGGAGACAAATTATATTTAGAAAATCCTGTAGTATAAGCTGCTGAACACCCCATAGTTGCAATATTCTTGTTTACATATTATGTCTAGACAAATTATTGTTGATGAATTACACAGACAAGCCAGACATAATTATAAGAGACTGCCAGTAGTCACAAAAGGCATAGATGATTTATGGCAGTGCGACTTGATTCAGATGGCAAGTGGACAGCTGAAAAACTTAGACAAAATCAACAAGGGCTACAAGTATCTACTCACTGTCATAGATACATTTTCAAAATTTGCCTGGGCTGTGCCACTCAAATCCAAGACTGGAAAATGTGTTACAGAAGCCTTCAGGACAATCATCAATCAGAGTGGAAGATCACCGCGCTATTTGCAAACAGATAATGGCAAAGAATTTTATAATTCTATGTTCCAACAATTTATTAAAAGCCAGTCAATACAACATTATTCGAGTTACAGTGATCTCAAGGCCTCAATTGTAGAGAGATTCAACAAAACCCTAAAAAATCTTATGTATAAACAATTTACACTTCAAGGTAATTATAAATGGCTTAATATTCTTCCAGAACTTCTACATAAATATAACAACTCGGTCCATTCCACAATCAACATGAAACCCTCTGAAGTAACTTCATCTGATGAGCAAAAATTGATCAGGACTGTTTATTATCCTAGATACCAGCCAACAACAAGAAAAGCCAAATACAAGGTGGGTGATCAAGTAAGAATCAGCAAATATAAGCACTTATTCAAAAGAGGCTTTACAAGAAACTGGAGCACTGAATTATTTACAGTGGTTCAAGTTAAACCTGGGACCCTTAACACATATATAATAAAAGACCACCGAGGAGAAATTCTCAAAGGCCGGTTCTATGAAGAAGAACTCAACAAAACTAAACAGCCTGACACATATCTCATAGAAAAAATCATCCGCAGAAAAGGCAACAAGTTATTTGTCAAATGGCTAGGACTTCCAGAACACAGCTGGATCGATGCAGACAAAGTGATAATATGAACACCTGGGATGTTATAAAAAGGCTGCCAGAACCTGAACAGCAGATTAAGAGAAATGGCAAGTTGCTGCCTGAAAATATTAGATGTCTTATTGTTGGGCCATCGGCTTGTGGTAAAACTACACTAATGATTGATAATCTTTTATTGGCACCCAACTGGTTAGACTGGAAAAATAGGCACTTGTATGTCTGCTCTAAGAGCTTGGAACAATTAAAATATCAGCAGCTGATGAAGCTATATGATGGATTGGATATAGCCACTTTTGAACCAGATGTTAAGCCACTCCATGAATGTCTTGATAACTCTGTTGTTGTGTTTGATGACATTATACTGGATAATCAAAACAAGGTTAGAAATTGTTTTACACAGGGGCGACACAAAAACATTGATTGTTTCTACCTGGCACAGACTTTTTCTAAAATACCGAAGCAGCTGATCCGAGACAACAGCAATTTTATATGTGTGTTTCATCAAGATCATACCAACCTCAAACACATACATGATGAATATGTAGGTGGGGACTTGAGCTACAATGATTTTTCCAAGTTTTGCAGTAGGTGCTGGAACCAGGACAGTTATGGGTTTGTCACAATTGATATGACAAGAAAACCCAATAGTGGCAAATACAGAAATAAAATCAACAATTTTCTAGACATTGAAACATATATAAATAACCATGAAAAGGCCAATTATTGATGATCTTAAATTAAAAGATTATCTTTTAAAAAGATTTAAGGGATGGAAATCAGAGAACCGAGGAATTTATGAACAACACAAACAAACAGAACAGCTTATTATTGATGCTATTAGTGACTAAGGTAAAAATATCAAAACTGTTACAGAGCAAAATCAAAATTTGATCACAGAGCTTGTACCTGTAGCTGCAAGGAACATATTAGATTATCCAATCACCCCACTTTCTAGTATTCATACACCTAGTCCTGTTGCTCCTCGAAGAATTGAAGCTACTCAGGATCCTATTGAATTGGGTCTTCTTGCTCAAAAATATTTAAGCACACCTAAAGACAACAAAGATGAGGTCTTTGGCTTATATGCTGACACAGAGCGTGATGGTAGCATCATACATAGAATTGGCAATTTCAGAGTAACATTTATGGGAGATGATATAATTGTATATTCAGAATCTCATCTTGGAGAAAGAGGTGGTTTTGTTAAATATCCCGGCACACCTGGGTTGTGGGAACTGATGACTAGGAAAAGACCTGGCAACTATACAGATCAAGATTATGAGTATTACAAAGAAATATTAATAAAATCAGATGCCCTCTACCAGAACAATGATCCCACACAAAAAAGAGTCAAGTCTAGCAGTGGAGCAAAATACAACAATTTAATCAAGCCCATATGGTCACAAATTAAGACAGGTAGTGGAATCAAACAATACAACACCCTGCCTAAAGAATTTGTGTGGGTTGATGATGTCAGGAAACTTGTAGATAGGTTATTGGTGATAGCTGGGAAGGAAAATGCTGGCAACCACAATTTTTACAATGAAAAGGTTGGAATTATGGACATGATAAGCACCAAATTGTCTAATTTTATAGTGAATGACACTAAGGGGATTGGATATCTCATAAAACTTATTAATACTCTACCACCTAAATTTTGGAATATTTCTGAGGGTCGGGGCTTTGTTAATGACATTATAAACAAGCTGCCATTTGAACTACACATTCCAGGCTATCAGTATTGTGGTCCAGGCACAAAACTAGACCATAGATTAAACAGAGGGGATCCTGGTGTTAATCCCCTAGATGCTGCTTGTAGAGACCATGACATAGCATACAACACACATTCTGATCTTGACAAGAGACATGTTGCAGACAAGAAATTAGAAGAGGCTGCATTTGGTAGATTTGTAAGTAAAGATACTTCTTTAAGTGAAAGAATAGCAGCATTGGGGACCACCATAGCTATGAACACCAAACAAAAACTGGGGTTGGGGCTGTGAATATGTATATAATAAACCTAGAATGAAGGCCAAGGGTGTTATGTATCAAATACCTTATGCAGGTCTTAAATCTCTTAAAACTATTGACAGTCTTTTAAAAAAAAAAGCAGCGCAAGAAAAAAAGCTCTTGTCTTGCAAAGGGCCATGGCATGAAATTGTTGCTTAGTACCCCCAATTAAAAAAATTACAACAATCTAGAAAAAAATTGCATACAGGGGGTTTCATATTTACTATCCCGGCCATCTTAGCAGCACTTGGGGCTGCTGGGAGCTTGGCTGGGGGATCAGCTGCCATAGCAAAAACAGTAATACATGCCAAGAAGAATAGGGCAGAATAAGATGAATTGAAGCGCCATAACCTGGCCATGGAGAAACAAATCAAAGGTGTTAAGAGAGCCATGAATAAGTTTAA
The DNA here is from genome assembly GCF_977018435.1 of Lepisma saccharinum. Classification (NCBI taxonomy): domain Eukaryota; kingdom Metazoa; phylum Arthropoda; class Insecta; order Zygentoma; family Lepismatidae; genus Lepisma; species Lepisma saccharinum. The sequence goes on from NC_139230.1 coordinate 212,395,524, forward strand.
AAAAAAACAAGAGCCGCTTACAAACCAAGATATTGAAGCTTTAATCAAGCCACTGGGCATCAAAAATTTTAGAGGTGTGTACATGTCTGATTCATTACCAGAACAACCACTCAACAAAGAGTGTGGCATAGTTAATTTGGATAAGTACAAAAATCAGGGCACACACTGGATCTGCTATCTTAAATATTTAAAAGATGAGGCATTTGTGTTTGATTCATTTGGAGGTGTTCCACCTGAAAATTTAGTAAAATATGTAAAATCAACTAATCTTTATTACAATAATGCCCGTGTTCAAAATTTCAAAGATGTTAATTGTGGACATTTGTGTTTATCTGTTCTTAGATATCTGTCTCAAATAAATAAACCATCAATTGAAGATTTTCAAAAAGCCTTGTGGTATTTAAAACATCATGGGGGTATTCCATCTCACCAGCCAAAATTCAATATTGAAACTTAGATTACATGATGATATAGTGTATCCCAAAACAATAGCTCTCAGAGCATTTTATGGCATGTACTTGATCCCTAATATTACACACCACAACAACAAAATTGCAGTTGGTGATCAAAAAATTGACATCACTCCAGGGCAGTATAATCTGTCCACTCTAAATGCTCAATTACCCAGAGGTATAGTATTAACTCAAAATTCTGTCACTCACAGAGTAGAGATTGTATCTGCTACAGAAACAGTGGATCTGGGTACTATAGGAGAGCTGTTAGGTTTTGAGAACAACACAAAACTTGAAGCGGCCATCAAACACACTGCTATTAATATACCTAAATTCTTAGCCATAGAGACTCTGAATATTCACTGTAATGTGGCCGAGGGTATGATCACCAAATCAAATGGCATAGGCACTCACAAACAAACTGGCATCATTGCAACATTCAAACCTAACTCTGAATTTATGGAGCCCATCATCTACACTCCATCACCAACATTATATTTTCCTGTGTGCCATAATAGAATAGATTACATTGAGTTGATGGTCACTAATGAAAAAGAAGAATTAGTTGATTTTGCTGGAGCCACAACAACTGCAATCATAGAGATTAATATTTAAATAAAAATACATACAAAAAAATGGAAAATATTGAGAGTTATGAGCTACAATCATTCCCCCCAAACAGGAGGACATTTGCAAATTTAAATCAACCCAACACAGAGATTGAGGTTGATCTTGATGTAGGGGATGGCTTTATACACCCCCACAGAGCAGATCTATACATCAAATTTGATGTTGTAAAGCTCGATGGTACAGATTATCCGGCAAATTCAAATATAAGGTTGGTGGACAATTTTGTGCCACATCTGTTCTGTGAAATTGAGATCAGAAAACATGGTGTTGTTATAAACAGAGTAGATTATCCCGGCATTACCTCCACAGCTTTGGCCACACTAAAATTATCCAAAACCGAGGCTTCTTACTACAAAATAGGTGGATTTGAGGCTGGTGATAAAATATTAAGCAAGGGCCACACAGTGCTGTTCCCCATGCGCCTGTTGCCAGGATTCTTCTCAGATTACAAAGATATTATGTGGAAGGGTGGTTTAAGGATCACATTTAGAAGAGCTGCCAATGATAATAATGCTTTGATGAGGTACAGTACATTAAACCCTACAGGGGAAGCTCTGCCTAATACCCTACCTGATGAGGGCAAGTGCCTTATTCAGACTATGGAGCTAAGAATCCCAGTTGTTGAATATGAAGCCAGTTATGCTCTTAAATACAAAGCAGATATAATAAAAAATCCACAAGTACCTTTACAATTTTATACATATCAATGTGTACAGAAGCCTGCCACTGGTACTTATTATGAGTTTGATGCTACAAATTCATTCTCCAGTATATAATATGACATGCCAGATTTTGTGGTGGTACTGTTTCAGACTGGAAGACACAATAATCAGGAAAAAAATTCAAGTAGATTTGATAACTGCAACATCAAGAACATATATCTTAAAAATGGCAGAAATGAGGTGTTCCCCAGAGAAAATTATAATTTAGACATGTCCAAGGATGATTTCCTTAAATTATATGAAGCATTTACAGCATACAAAAGGGTCACTACTGGCAATACTGACATGTATTACACACCAGATGAATTCAAAGCACAGAGACCCATGTTTGTCATCAACACTTCAAAAAGGAAACAAGTTGTGGTTAATGACAGGACAAACATTAAAATTATCTGTGAATTCCATGATACACTCCCTGATGACACCATATGTAGTGTTATTCTTATAGGTGAAAAATCATATGTTTATGATGTAAGAAATGAGAGAGTCACAGAGCAATTCTAGAAGGCCTCTGCATATTACCGGACCGGAAGTAAATATGGGTGGGTGTGGGTTTTATGAGCATCTTGGCTTAGTTTTAGGTGTGGGCAAAAAAAATTTCAAGAGGGGCATATTTTTAACAAGCTTATGGACAACAATCTGACAGAAGTGCCTTTTGTAAGTGTGGACAAATCAATCTGAGGGGGCTCATCATTTCACAGGAACTTCCCGAGGGCATTTTTACAAAAAGCTTGGATTAGACGGAGTACCACACTTGAGCAAAAAGCTCATATGGGCATGTTGAGCAAGTTTTAAGTGTAGCCAAATCTGCCTGAGGGGGGTTCATCATTTCTCGAGTTTATAATATGGCCTTTTACACTTCTAAGGTTTTTTTCACGGATGAAGCATGGTTCCACTTAAATGGATATGTCAACAGTCAAAATTCTCGACACTGGTCAAGTAACAATCCCCATTTGTTACATGAACAATCACTTCATCCACAAAAGATCGGTGTGTGGTGCGCGATTTCGCGGAGAAAAATAATCGGTCCATTCTTTTTCAACACAACAGTTGACGGAATAGTTTATCGTGACCTTATCACACAGTTTATTTCTCTGTTGGAACGTGATGAACGTGATTGTTGGTTTCAACAAGACTCCGCAACATGTCACACGTCTAATGAAACTTTAGACTTGTTGGCAGAGTTTTTTGGCGATCACATTATAAGCAAAAATTTATGGCCCAGTCGCTCCCCGGATCTGATGTCTCCAGATTTTTTCTGTGAGGTTATTTGAAACAAACAGTTTACATTAATAACCCAAGAACACTTGATGATCTAAAAATAAACATTTGCACAGCCATTAACAATATAAAATAATAACCTTGCATAAAGTTGCTTCCAACAACGTGTTGATGAATGCCTCAGGGAACGCATTGCATGGTTGCCAGGAGTAGGTAAGTAACACTTTTTTCACCATAATTTTCATTTTCTTTTTTTCCTGTTTCCAGTATTTCCATGTCATAGACCATCACTAAACACACCTTTTGTTGCCTTCAAACATCAACAGTGTTGCCACTGTACCTCATAATTTTTTTTAAAACACCCATTTGGACCGGTACGCCTTTACGAGGCATTTCAGGATTGGCTATACGCGAAAACGATCGGTTTTCTTCTCTGAACTATAGATGGCGAAATAGTCCACCTACCCAAGGTGGAAATTGACGTCCAAATTTCCGTACGAATGTTTGACATGCAATTTTCCATGCTTTGTGGAAAAATAAATTTACACTTTCACTTACATTTGGCAACACAGTATGAACAACACTGCACCCCGTTTGTTGTTTCTATGTTTAAAAATATCTACTTGGACAGGGCTAATATTTGGTGTATGACTTACGTATGTACAGGTTTCGGTTACAAAGTAACGCCACTCTTAATTCCCAGTTGCGCCGTTCGTGGGGCACCCTGTACTTACAGTTAGTTCTCCATGCGTTAGAATAGTAGCCATAATTCACTGAAAACTCCATAAATTACACAAAATTACTGAGCACAGTAAAGCTACACCACAGCTTGACATCACCCGTCATTTTTCCAAGGTTGCCCGGTTCTCTATTAGCCTATCCATTACCTGGGGGAAACCCTGGGGGTGGGGGTAAAGGCGGTCAGGGGCGTGGTGCTGATCACATCACCCCCACTCACGACCGGATCAAGAAAGTGTGGGGCGTTACCCCCACACCCCCTATACGCCTTCATGGCGTGGTGCTAAGCACAGGGGAACACTTTACCTTTTTTTACCTATCCATTAAGAACGACATCGCTTCATCTCTAGACTCTTAGAAGTCGTGAGCGAATTCAGGGCCTCCCCGATGTCGCTGTGGTAGCATCGTCGCCTTGTAATCAAGGGGTCCCGGGTTCGATACCTGATGGAGGCACATAATGGTTCGGATCCCACTTTAAACTGTTAGGTCCAGTCCCAATTAGCCTTACTGTGCATAAAGTGGACTTAAAACACCAAATCAATCAATCGTGAACGAATTCAGCTCCAGGAAAAGCAGAGAAAACATTTTTAGGGTGAGTGAAATTATTAAATATAATTTTAATCAGTAATTTTATTGTTATTTTTATTTAAATTTAATTGCTCTTGCTGACATATGCCTGAAGATTTTGTATTGATTCGCATTGAGATTTCAAATTTAAAGAACAGATTGGAGCCTTGCATTCTTATCTCACCCAGGGCTTCGCGATATGTTGCTTCGAAAACTATAAAGGAAGATATACGTAAATTACACAATTTAGTAATTCGATGTTAAGAATTATTAAAATCAAACCCAAATCAAAGTAGAAATCAGAGAGAAACTTGAGAATTTTAAAGCCATAATTGTGATTGAATTCAATCTTTATCATATTAATCATGAGGCCTATTCATTTAGTGTTTAGTTCGAGATATACAGAAACAAGAAAAAATTATCGTGAATGTAAAATACAAAAATTCCCTCCCAGTAGTAGATCCTATTATTTTGCAACCAAGCAGAGTTTGATTTTTTTACGATAGAAACTGAACTGTGCCTAAGCGAAATGGATCCGAACCACTGTGTAATCTGCCTCCACCGTGAATCGAACCCGGAACCACTGGATTACAAACACTATCGAAAAGGTCTACTTGGAATATTTACAGGCAAGAAGTGATAAAGTGAAGAACTTTGAATCAAACTAATGTGAGTTACCTGAATCATGTTGCAGTGAAGATATTTCTGTGAACATCTTGAATGTAACTAACTACCTTAGTAATTTCTTTACGGAGAGTTGGTGTCGCTAGGTATTTTATAAAGAATTTTCACAGAAAGTGACACAAGAAACGTCTTTATGAAAGCATTAGATCCATATGTACTGCGAAGTCGTTAGGTTTGATGTCTGAGAAAGGAACGGCTGAAGTCAGATATTTGATATGTTGTAACCTCTTCAGGAATGGGAGTCAGTTGTTTGACGAAGCCGCAACCTTGCTCGCCATCACCTCTGGAAGAAGACAATAGTCTGCAGGGAACAAGACTTGCAGCCACTTCGCCTTCTGTCTGTTGCTCGAAGGACATCCTCTTCACTCTTCTCCTATTATCACTCATTCCGTTTCAGAGTGCCGAACTTGTAGCATTGAATTATAGGATACTTGGAGGAGGGAGGGGGAATATTAATGGGAACTGGGTGTTCAGAATCGGTGGTAACGTGACAGGGAAGAGAAGAGGCTCTTGGTATAAGGGTTGGGTTGAAGCGAGAGAAGATACTGAATGGTTCGTGGTGGTGGGAAGGAAGCAGCCTCTTACATCTGCCTCTCCATCCTCTATCACAAGCCTGTCACGGAATTAGGCTTACTAAGCACAAAGTACGGTTCGATTGAAGAAGCCCCAAGTTACTTCTATGGAATCGAAAGCCATTCGTTCCCTGACAAATCTAGAACAGAGGGAAACTGGTGCTGGCTCAGCCACCTGAGCCCATCTAGGCAATCCTTATTATCCTTTACGTAGCGCTTGGTTATCCTTTTGCAAAGTTGATTCATCTTAAAAGTTCAGGTTATATATTCTCTCCCTTTTTTTTCTTTTTTTCGAAATGGCGCCTGTTTCTGTGGTTCTTGACAGTTGAAACCGTTGTACAGCCAGTGTCAGAAGAAGTTGTTCACAGTGTTGAATCCAGACCCTTTCCTCCAGGAGGTACATTAAACTTAAGGGGGGATTTCGTAAGTATCAAATTATAATAACAATAAAATAATTCTAATATTTTAAAATTGCTCCTTACTTCTGATATGTAATTAGATTAAATTAAGTGTAATTATGTTTAATTAACTATCATTTTAAGAATGCAACTTTCTGAGGGTTCCTCGACCCCCTCAGCAGTTGACACCTTACACAAGCTTGAAGCGTATCCTGATCCATCCTATTTCTTAATTTAGCAGTTATCAAAACGAACGATAATTTAAATTCGTTAATTATTTTGACTTTTAATTATAAAGAGAACTGAATCAGTGCTTATTACTACGAAAAAAAAATCGTTCTACGTTAAATTAAAGTGAATGAAATAAAGCCAAATTGAACATGGTTGTCAAATTTCTTAGCTATTGTCCGAATGCTCTGTCAGGTTACTGAAATTTTCGGCGGAGCCTTTATGATTTCGGGGGGTTCCACCCCCACCCCACATTCTGAATTCATCATTGGTTGTTCAGTTCTCTTGTAGATAAATAAACCACATCGGACTACAAATACACGGGAACGTATACAGATCCGGGTATGGTTTCTCATGGAATAAACGCTTAACGGACCTCTCCGGTAGCATAGTGACTTACGCTGTTGCCTTGAAATGAAGTGTTCGTCTCGGGTTCGATCTCTAGCGCCTCCCAGGTGGCAAAGTGGTAGCGTCGTCGCCTTGTAATCAAGCAGTCCCGGGTTCGATTCCCGGTGGAGGCACATAGTGGTTCGGATCCCACTTTAAACTGTAGGTACAGTCCCAATTAGCTAGTGTTGCCCACGGGACGAGACGGGACAGGCTTTTAAAAATTCGAGACGAGACGAGATTGACCATGTGTCATAAGACAAACGAATATTTTCGAGACGAGACAGCATTTCCACGAGACGAGACAGGCCAAAGTCTCGTCTCGTGGGCAACACTACACATTGCACAAGGCTTCCGATTCCATTTTAAACTGTAGACCCAGTTCTTCTAAGCCTATCTGCGTATCAAGTGAGGTTAAAGCGAACTTTGTCACAAAAGAAGCAGATTTTACTTCTGGGACATTCCATGTCAAAGTGTCCCTGAATCTCAATTCTTGAAATTAAATTAAATGCTGTAACTTTATTCTATCTTGTGAGTCTAGACTTGTCATTTGGATAAAAATTCAAGTATTATACATAATTAAGTTAGAAGATAGAAGGTATTTTCCATATTCTTCGTTCATTTAAACTTTCTGATTTACTTTTGTTTTGTGTTATGTCCCACCCGTGACAGCAAAAAAAGTTAATTAATCCTTTAACTGTTACATTTCCCATCATTGTCTTAAATAAATTATTTTTCATAATTTGAATATTCAGAGAAATTAAAATAAGTTTCTTATTAAGTATCCCACCCCTGACACAAGAATGTTCACTTGTAACTACAAATCTGGGAAACTATTTTAAGGGTAGTTATATTTAATCAACGGTGTTTGGTTTCATAATTCATTCCACAGAAACTGTAATAAAAATGTTGCTTAACTCTCAGAATAGTTACTTCCATGCCAAAAATGTAGTCCACGTGTCCCAGCCGTGACGAAATATCCCTTCTGTTTACAATTTTCAGTCTCTGTACTGCAATCTTCGTCACACAGTATAAATATTGTACTCTCTTAAATTTTGCACTTTATTACGTTACGTCTTGTTTGCTTACTACTACTACTACAATATGTTAATACCGATGATGATTGCGGACGATTATTTGATGAATTAACAAATAGAAGAAAGTCCTATCCCAAAAAGACCATCCTTTGTCTGGAATTATTGCTACAGTACCGTTTACGTCTTGAAAATGTAGTGCTTAAACACTTATAAATGCAATGCTCTCTATATTTTCCTCAAAAGGGGGTAAACTATACGCATGTTTTGTCGATTTTCGTAAAGCTTTCGACACAGTAAACAGGGACAAACTATCAAACTATGGGAAAAACTGTGGCACATGGAAATGTCGGCTACTATGGTGAACGCGATATATAGTAATAATGATATACTACTTTATTAGTAATAATATAGTAGACATCGAAAATTACACATTAATTCGACAAAATAGATTAAACAAATCTAGAGGTGGTGTGTGCTTATACATATCTAAATCGCTTAAGTGGAAATTTTTAGACGGGTTCGTTAATAATGATATCGGCGTAGAGTCCCTTGTAATCGAATTAACTATCAACAGGAAAAAAAATGGAATTATGGTAGCATTTAAACCCCAAAATGCCAGCTACACTCACATCAGTCACGTAGCATATATCCTCCAACACCTATACTTAAATTACGATTACTTCATTGCGTTAGGCGACTGGAATATCAACATGTTAAGAAATAACGAAAGCAGCACTCGACTCCTTCAGAGTATAATCAAGGAAGTTCACGGGAAACAATTAATTACCAAACCAACCAGAGTGACAGCGACGTCAAAGTCATTAATTGGTTTAATCGTTTGTTCACAAGATTTAATTGTAAAGCAAATTGGACAAAGCGAGTTACCAGGAATTACAGATCACCATATAACATACTCCATATTTGACCTGTACGCACCAAAACAATTTAAAATAATTATCAAAATTAGAAATGTCAAAACCATGGACTTGGACAAGTTTCGTAAAGACGCGGAAAATGTGGAATGGTGTAAAATCGAAAGAAACGAGGACGTAGATGCAGCGGTGGAGGCCTTGAACGATAACATTATCAGATTAATAGATAAGCACGCCCCCAGCGAAAAATTCGTGTAACCAAACCTCCCGCCCCCTGGATTTCAAATCATGTAAGGGAATTCTGGAAGTTACGCGACTTCTCCTATCGTACAAATACTTCAGAACAGAGCCAGAAAAGCAGTCAGAAACGGAAAATTTAAGCACTATAACGAAACGGTAAATATGAATGTAAAAAATGCTAAAAAATTATGGTCTAACCTCAGAAGCCAGAGACTTTTACCAAATAAAAACAGTAATACGCTCTCCTCAGATACATTTCGGCCGAATGCGGTAAACTAGTTCTTTGTTAAGCCGAGTGCACCCTCAGATAGCAATGCAGCGGTGATTGATGAAACTAACACTTATCTTTAGCAACCCAACTATGACACGTTCTTTTTTAACCCAGTAAGTAGCGTACAAGTACGTAAAATTTTTAACAAAATGAAATCAAAAGCGTGCGGTTATGATGGCATAAACCTAACTGTTTTACAATATTGCATCCCCTTTTGTTTAGAAGCTCTTACGCACATTATTAATCTTTCCCTTTCCAAAGGTTGGTTCCCTCAAGAGTGGAAAAAATGCGAAGTAACACCTATACCTAAAAAATCCAACCCCACAGAAATAAAAGATCTACGACCTATTAGCATTCTATCCACAATGTCCAAAATACTTGAAAAAGTAATTTATGAACAAATACTTCCACATATTCAAGGTTTCCTACCACACTTTCAATCTGGTTTCAGAAAAATGCATAGTACTTGCACTGCGCTGGTAGATATCGTAGACAATGTAAGTAAAGGAATAGATGAAAATGAAGTTAAACTTTTAGTCTTGTTGGATTATTCAAGAGCGTTCGACTCGATCAATCATGAATTGCTATTGGCCAAACTGTATCATTATGGCGTTACCGGAAACACGTTAAATTGGTTTCGATCATATCTCGGCAACAGGAAACAACGTGTGAAATATCGGGAACCGGAAGTCACATACTCTAAATGGTTAGTTGTTCAACAAGGCGTCCCTCAAGGAAGTATATTGGGTCCACTACTATACATGATTTACTTAGTTGATTTCGACCGCGCTGTCCAATATTGCCACTACCATCAGTATGCTGACGATTCGCAAATCTATATTCAGTGTAACACAGAAAACTACGATAATGCGATGACCAAACTTCAATTCGACCTTGATGCTATAACAAATTTGTCACTGAGGAACTCCCTTCAATTAAATCCATCAAAATCTTGCTTCATGATCATAGGAACTCATGGTACCCTTAAGAAACTTCACAAAAACACACCTTCTCCTCCAACTCTTGGCAGTATACCGCTATGCAAAGTGGATACAAGCAAAAACTTGGGGATTGTGTTCGATAGACACTTAAATTGGGAGGCACAAGTCAAATTTATTGTGAAAAACTGTATGGGGAAACTTAAATCTTTGTATCGTTTAAAACATACTCTGGATGCTAATGTTAAAGATCGTCTTATGCAAGCACTCGTCCTATCTACATTAGACTATTGCGCTCCAGTGTACAGTAATATATCCCAGGGCCTAAACTATAAATTCAAAAAATTCAGAATTGTTGTATACGTTTCATATTTAACCTAAACAGAAAGGAACATGTATCCCCCTATTTAAAGAAACTTTCTTGGCTAAACATTAACAATAGAAGAAAATACTTAACACTCTTTTCCGATAAGATCTCACAGAACATCAACTAACTAACTAACTAACTCTCTAGCCTTCTTAAACCCGAAGCTTCAAGGCTGCAGCAACACAGGCCTTCCATGTTTCCCTATCTTGAGCAAGATCTATATACTCTTTTCCATCCCTACCGATTTCCCTTAGGTCCATCTCAACGTTGTCCCTCCATCTTCGTCTTGGCCTTCCTACAGGTCTCTTACCATCAGGTTTCCCAACAAGAATCCTGTAAACTCCTCTTTCCTCTCCCATTCGTGCCGCATGGCCTGCCCACCTAAGTCTTCTTGATTTAATTATTCTAATAATATCTGGACACGAATACAAATTATGTAGTTCTAAATTATGTAACCTTCTCCACTCACCTGTCTCCTCATCCCTTTTAGGTCCAAAGATTTTCCTAAGGATCTTATTTTCAAATACTCTCAATTTATGTTCCTCTTTCAATGTAAGGGACCACGTTTCACATCCATATAATACTACAGGCAAAATTACTGTTTTGTATATTTTAACTTTTAGTTTCTTAGATATTAAACGAGAAGACAAAAGTTTATGAAGAGAGAAGTAACATGCATTTCCTGAATTAAGCCTACTTTTTATTTCCTCTTTAATATAATTTTCATTTGTTAATATTACTCCTAAGTATTTGAATTTGGAAACTGGTTCAAACGAGTTGTTATCAATAATTAGATTTTGATTATTACCTAACACTTGGTTTCGGCCTGTAAGCATATATTTAGTTTTCTCTTTGTTAACTTCCAAACCTATCTCTTTAGCAGTTTTGAAAAATATTTTAGCATTATTCTTAATTGTATTCACATCATCCCCCAGTAAGTCTACATCATCTGCATATGCTAACAACTGAGTCACACCATTTAATTTTAGTCCTTCTTTAGTTTCTTTTACCTTCCTAACAGCATATTCTAAGGCAAAATTAAAGAGCAATGGAGATAATGCATCTCCTTGTTTTAACCCATCATGAATTGTAAATTTGTCAGACATATTAATACCCACACGAATTTTACTTTCTGTTTCACTGGTGCATACTTTTATCATACTAACAAGCTTCTTAGGTATTCCAAACTCTACTAATATATTATATAATTTATCTCTTTTGACTGAAGCATATGCTTTTTTAAAATCAATGAATAGCTGATGGACATTTTGATTATATTCCCACTTTTTTCAAGTGTCTGTCTTATGTGAAAAATTTCATCTGTAGTTGATCTGTTACGTTTAAATCCACATTGATAATCACCTATAATTTCATTAGCATATGGCATTCTTGTTAAAAGAATGTTAGATAATATTTTATATGTTGTTGAGAGTAGAGAAATTCCACGGTAATTATTGCAGTTCATTTTATCACCTTTTTTAAACACAGGAACAATTATGGATTCTTTCCACTGTTGAGGGATTTCTTCTTTATTCCATATTAAACAAATTAATTTATGAATTTGACATATTAATGAATTTCCACCATATTTAATTAACTCAGCTGGTAATAAATCAATGCCAGGTGCTTTGTTATTCTTTAGCCTTTTAATAGCATCTTTAACTTCAGTCAAGTTAGGTTCTGGAACTAAAGGTTCTGCTGTGTGTACTTCATTTACTTCTGATTTATCTCCTACATGGACATTTAAAAGGTCATTAAAGTAGTTCTTCCATCTATTTAGAATATCACTTGGGTCAGTTAGAAAATCACCGTCTTTATCTTTTATCAAGTTTACTTTAGGTTGCCACCCCTTTCTAAACTCATTTACACCTTTATATAAATCTCTGATATTTTTATTTTTGCTGTTTGTTTCAATTTCGTTAATTTTGGTTTTCAAGTAATATCTTTTTTTTACTTCTAAACGTGCGGTTAACTTCTCGCTTTATTCTATTATAATTGTTTAGATTTGTATCATCAGAGTTATTTAACCACCTAAGTCTAGCCTGATTTCTTATTTCTATTAGATTATGACATTCATTATCAAACCATGGCTTACTTTTTTCTCGGTTTATGGTATCCTATACTTTCTTTAGCTGCTGATTCTATTGCATTACGTATGTGCTCCCAATTCTTATTTACGTCTATTTCGTTTATATTTTCATCATCATTTAAATCCTGCAAAACATCAAATCTATTTGACAGTTTAATTTGGTAATCTTTCTTAATTCTTTCATCAGTAAACTTTCCTGTATCAAATTTTAGAACTTTTAGATTTTGTTGCTTATGATTTAGCACTGAGAGTCTTTCTCTTAATTTAGCAATTACTAAATAATGGTCACTGGCATAGTCAGCACCTCTATGTGTACGAACGTCAATTATACTAGTATGCCTTCTCTTATCAATGAGAATATGATCTATCTGATTATGAGTTTTACCATCTGGAGAAGACCAGGTATATTTATGGATATCTTTATGTTTAAAAGTGGTACTTTTCACAATTAAATTCTTTGAGGTTGCAAAAGTAATCAATCTTATACCATTATCATTACTTAATTCATGAAGACTTTATTTACCAATTGTGGGTTTAAATGTCTCTTCTTTGCCAATTTGTGCATTGCAGTCACCTAACAGAATTTTCATATCATACTGAGAAAATTTATCAAAGACCTGTTCTAACTCTGTATAAAAATCATCTTTAGTATTATCATCTTTATCTTCCGTTGGTGCATGTATGTTTCTTAAAATAATTTTACACCACCTATCCTGTAAAACTGCATATGATATCCTATCATTAATAAATTCTACTGTTTTAAGAGCCGAGATAATTCTATTATTTATAAAAAAGCCTGTTCCAAAATTATGATTTTCAGTACCACCATAGAAAAAAGTATAATTTTTAGTTTTACAATTCCCTTCTCCTGGCCACCTAACTTCCTGGACAGCTACTACATCTAATTTATACTTAACTATCTCATTAACTGTACACTGAAATGCCCCAGGCCGGTAAAGGCTCAGAACATTCCAGGTGCCTAATTTAATATATTTATTCCTAATGTAGATCTTATCCTTAGTCCAGAGACCTCCCAAAGTAGTCCCCACCCGGAGATCCGAACGGGGGACTATTTTACCTCCGGAATATTTTACCTTGGGAACATCCATGGCCTTATATTGTTGTTTCTTGACATGTGTTTTTACAGAACATCAGCCGAACATAATATCCGCAAGAAGCACAATCTAAAAATCCCCAAACAAAAAACCGCCACATATAACAAGTCCTTCATTGTTACAGGGATCAGGGAATGGAACAAACTACCTGCACCATTGACTAATACGTGGGCCGTTCAAGTCAATCGGGGACTTTTTTTTTCCAGGTTTAAATAGACGCCTAGGCTGGAGGTTTTGTATGCAGTAGGAACTGGCAACTGTGTGCTGTTACTGGTAGGCGGCGCTCATTTCCCGCGTTTCTGCATAGATCGTTATTCAAGATGGCGGACAACAGTGTGAATATCTACATGGAACAGCGTGTTGTGATGAAGTTTTTAGTGAACGAGGACAGAAAACCTGCAGAAATTTACAGAAGACTTCAGGCTCAGTACGGTGATGAGACGCTCTGTCGTAGTAAGACATTTGAATGGTGTAAGCGCTTCAAAGATGGCCGTATCTCTATTACTGACGATCCCGGTCGTCGTGGATCACAGCCCACGGCAATCATTCCTGGAAACATTCAGCGCGTGGAGCAGCTGATCCTGGACAATCGTCGCATAACCTGTCGTGAAATTGCAAGGGTGTGTAATCTGTCGTTAGGAACAGTGAACACAATAATTCATGATCATTTGTTGTTCCGAAAAGTGAGTGCACGGTGGGTCCCAAAGCAGCTGTCCGCTTTTGACCGACACAGAAGAGTTGAAGTCTGCAGAGAACTCAAGGACCGCTATGACATGGAAGGCCATGATTTTCTGAATCGCATCATGACATGTGATGAAACATGGGTTCACCATTTCACTCCAGAATCCAAAAGAGCATCGATGCAGTGGAAGCATACGGAATCACCACCTCCCAAGAAATTTCGAAAAGTTGCGTCTGCTGGTAAAGTGATGGCAAGTGTCTTTTGGGATAAACAGGGGATTATTCACGTTGATTTTTTACCCCATGGTGTCACTATCAACAGTGAGTATTACTGCCGTGTTCTGCGTGATGTGCATAAGAGTTTACGGAAGAAACGTCCGGGTTTCATCACAAAGGGTGTTCTCTTTTTGCAAGACAATGCACGACCGCATACCGCTCAACACACATTCCAAACATTCCAGGAAATCGGCTGGGAGATATTACCACACACCCCCTATAGTCCTGACTTAGCGCCAAGTGATTTTCACTTGTTTGGACCACTGAAGGAATTCCTTGGAGGAAAACATTTCAACACTGATGATGAAGTGAAGAATGCTGTCCTACAATGGTTCCGCCGTAATGATAAATCCTTCTATGCGGAAGCATTCCAGGCGTTAGTTAAACGCTGGGATAAGTGTATAACTGTAGCAGGAGGTTATGTGGAAAAATAAATCCAGTTACCACACTTTGAAATTTGTTCTTCTATTTTTTTTAAAAAAAAGTCCCCGATTGACTTGAACGACCTAGTATTATTTGCCATCAAAGTTTTAAGAAAAATCTGAAGAACTTACTATTGTTCCAACAATTTCATTAACCTTCATATGTTAACAATTGCACCTGCACTTAT
This sequence comes from Lepisma saccharinum, assembly GCF_977018435.1. Lineage (NCBI taxonomy): Eukaryota > Metazoa > Arthropoda > Insecta > Zygentoma > Lepismatidae > Lepisma > Lepisma saccharinum. The sequence continues at coordinate 212,410,619 of NC_139230.1, forward strand.
ACATCATATAATGCATACCTAACCTACCCCCCCCCCCGCACACACATTGAACTAGCGAAGACTTATTACTTATTGTTACTCCACAGTATGTATACTAATCTATTCAATGTATTATTTTATCATTGTATAATCTTTATATTATATTTATTGTATTATCATGATCATTATGTGTTTTTTTCTTTTTGTTTTTATTCATTTATTGTATCTTTGACAAGGGTTGGTTGCAAGAACGGCCCACGAGGCCGAAACACGCCTGCTTAAATAAAGACCAATCTATTCTATTCTATAGGAAGCTGCAGTTCTGTACCAGGCAACAACAGTGACTGAAAATCGAAATTCCGGGGCGGGTGTGAAGCAAGGGTGCGTTCTATCTTCACTCCTGTTTATACTCTATATAAATGACATTGTCACATATATAGAGGGGGAATACGCCGACATCCCAAAGATCAGGACGGCCAAGGTTCCGACTCTCCTGTTCGCGGACGACGTTGTTCTGATCTCGGTGATTTGGTTTGAGTTGCTGTTTTAAGTCCACTTTATGCACAGTAAGGCTAATCGGGACTGGACCTACAGTTTAAAGTGGGATCCGAACCACTTGTGCCTCCACCGGGTATCGAACCCGGGACCCCTTGATTACAAGGCAAAGACGCTACCACTGCGCCATGGGGGAGGCCTGATCTCGGTGACAAACGCAGGGCTGCAAAGATCGCTCGACGGGTTGGAAAGGTTTAGTCGTGACTCAAAGCTAGATGTGAACGAGGCTAAAACTAAAATTATTGTGTTTAAAAATGGGTATGTTTACGGGAAGGGAGAGAAATTTTATGGGTCAAGAACTGGAAGGGGTTAAACGAATATATTACTTGGGTCTAACAATCACTATGACAGGAACATGGGCGAGACACTTACAAACAATGAGGGGGAAGGCGCGAGCTGTAACGGACACAATAATGGGAGTAACAAGAAAACTGCAAAACTATGAAATGAGCATCGTCGATGGATGCGAAATCTGAGGGGCAAAGGGGGAAAACATATTAACCAAATACAGTGCAGCTACTTCAAGAAAGCCCTGCATGTCGCAACAGGCACCACAAACAGCGGGGTACTACGGGAACTTGGGCTTGCGAGGGAGAACACCAGACTAACTTGGAGAAGGGTTAAATATTGGGCAACTCTTATAATAGCAGGGGGAGACACTGTCAAAGGGAAGGCTCTCATACAACAAGTAAGGGGAAAGGAAATGGGCTCGTGGGCAGAGGAACTTAAAGGCAAACTATTCGAAATCGGGTTGGGATGGGTATGGGAAGAAGAGCACGTAGAAAAAGGCACACTTGGTTAAACAGCAACTAGAAGATACAGACCTCCAGGCAAGGAACATCCGGGAATGGAGACAAGCAAATTATATGAAGAAAGTATGCAAGGAAGCAAGCGAGGGAGTAGTATAGCTGAGATTGGGTGGATGGAGACACAGTGCGGTGAAAAGAGAGGGAGGGACATATGAATGTATAATATTTAAGGGAAATGACGGGGCGGATCACCTGTTTGTCTGTCCGGACAAATGGTTTGAGGGTTTGGAAAAGGAAGGAGCGCTCAAATTAGTTGTGGAACAGAGTGCAGCAAATGTGGAAAGGTTGGAGAAAGTGAGGGTGTTTTTGGTGAGAGTGAAGGAAAAGAGAAGTGAGGCGAGGAATAAAGACTGGAAGAAGAACGAGTGGAGTGAATGGGCTGTTAGGGGATTGGAAGAATGTGTATATAGGAGACAAACTAAGAGACAGCATAAAAGAAAAACTAAATGTAACACAAAATTCAAAAGTATGTAGTACGTACAGCCTATGACTCGCACAAAAAAGGAAATAAATCTAATCCACGATATTTTCCTCGAAGTAAATAGCAAAGGCATAGAAATCAACAAAACTTGTCATTTTTCGCTATACCAATATAAATTTGAGGCAACGGTTTAAGATGCATTATTTTTATTCTGTGTATCTCTGGAAAGGAAACAAGATGCCGTTTCGTGTACTCAAGACAAGAGGGAGGGGGATCTAACGTTAATGAATAAGTTGAAGCTTATAGCGAAATGTCGCGGTGCCATGTCGAAAGGGAACAAAGATAAAGAGGAAGAAAATCGAAGCAATTTACTTAACTTTTTTCCTCCCGATTTTCAAAGCGAGAAAACGTTACGAACGCTGCTCCTGGATCACTGCATGGAAGCAGAAGCTCTGAAAGGAGCGTTGGATTCTCATTTCTCCTGCATTAGAAGGGAAGATCCCGGTAAGAGAGGGATTTGGGATCTGGTCATCAATTCGATTTCTATGTGCTCTAGAGAATAAAGCCTGGCGATTCTCATGCGGGAGACGGGGCAAGGAATACGAACAGTACACACCGAAGAAATGTTCTCTAACCAAAGTACTCAAACTCCAGCCACGGTATGAACAATTAATAAAATCTTTAGGTAGATGCTTAATTCGCCTTTTATAAATATCAGGTGTCTGTCTACGATTTCTGAAGTGCACATGAATTTCTCAGAATAAAAATTAGATTCCTTACTATTTAATATAAAAAGCCGCGGTGGTCTAGTCGGTATGGCATCTGACTGCCACACGGGAGACCCGGGTTCGATCTAAGGTTGGAATGTTTTCGGCCTTGTCCCTCCATAAAGAGGGTCTGGGGCTCACCCAGCCTCATATTAATGGGTACCTGGGGGCAACTCTGCAGAGTGAAGGCGGCGGGAGCGTGGCACTGATCACATCAGTTCCAAAATGGCCGAGATCGAGAATGTGTGCGGCCGTTCCCCCACATCGCCTAAATGTGTCTTCGTGGCACTGTGCTGTATCACGGGTACTTTACCTTACGTTACTATTTCAGATGAATACAAATTTCTTCTTTCTAACACCTCTATACTGTCACTTTATGCTAGTAGCGATGTTGACGATTAATAACAATTGAAATTGTTGAAGGGATATTCACACAAAGACTACCATGCCCAGGTCGAGACTTGAACCCATGCCCTTCGTTGGCAAGATCGCAAGTCGATCGCTGATAATGAAATTTCTCATTACGTTTCTTCATAAAACAAATGCCATATGAGCTCGTTTGAGCATCTTTGTCCAGCGGGATGGCGTTCGGATTCCGTTTGATGAGAAACTGGGTGACCTTAGAACCGCTTATCCAAGATGTCGAAGTAAAAAAAAAAATCTGTTTCAGATAATTACATGTTTTTACTGTATGAAAACTTGTGAACTAACAATTAGTGATATGTAAACTGCCGTAACGTTTTAATTCAAACTGGTAGTTTTGTATTGATTTACGTGTTATCAAATAAATTTCTTTCAGTAGCAATATGCGAACGATATAAAATTAATAAATATAATCTGTTCAACGTTCTCCACAATTTGTAATATCATCATAATACGTGATTTTTTCTGGAAAATTAGCATAAATTATTAGAAAAACAGAACATGAAAAAATAGGTATGAAGCTAAAATTTCAGTCTATATTTTGAAGAAATGTTTGAAGGTGCTCTAATTTTGCAGCATTTTTAGTGACTTCAACATTCAATCTCTTCAGTTGTCTTTTTGCACACAACGATCTTTAAACTCATATTTGACAAGATAGAAATTTGTTCTCAAAGTTTGTCCTAAGAAGCGTTTTTTAATTGCTAATTTTAGGTGGGACTATGTTCTTGAACACATATCTAGATTAACATAATATCATAATGTCAGCAAAAAGTCTCATGTAATTATTCTATTCTACAGAGATAAGTAAGGAAACTCTGTAGTCCGTTGGAGTAGAACTTCAGTTGGCTCTACGTTCCTTAAATGAGGTTAAACAGATGTTTCACTTGATAATTCCGTTAAATCTCTTGTCTTATTGCGTGTACTGTAAAGAGCAGAACAGGGACGATCATCTCAACACCGAACGAAGAGATGGAGTCTTCCGGCGCAGTGCATAATCTCTGCTAATCTTCGGGGGATCTCCCCCCTCCTTGGATAGGAAGCCCCGTCGCATTGACTTGGCAGAAACGCAATTAGTACGCAATGGAAAGTCTCGGTCGCAGCCCTGCCGAGGGGCTGGAATCGACAACCCAAGCTACCCAATACATATCGCTTTAAGTCCCACTAAACTCTGATTACTGCAAGAAATGTGCCCATATCTCACCGCTATCTGTCACGGCTTAGCGCCACGGATCAAAGTAATCTGGCCGAGAAATCCTGCGAGCTCCAGACCTCCTATGCAGCGGTTTCCATACGAGCATGTAATCCTCCAAAGAGAATTTATTGTACGATGCCGAAAAGGCCACTCATTTACTTGTATTTTTAATGATTTTCTTGTATACAGCGTAGGAACGCTCGCAATAGTAAAGCTGGGATGTTTCCAATCTGCAGGTTTAGTAACGCTCTGGAAAATACCTTGCATTACAATGCTATCGGAAATGTTCCGAGAGGACAGAGAGATACATTTTTTCTGCATCCCAAAGTCGTGTCCATATTTTGCCCTGCAGGTGTATTATTTACTGTTGCTTCAGTAGTGGTGACAGTAGTAATGTAGTGAAATTACACTGGAAAAATGGTTGTTTGACTGCATTGAAAGCATACTATTCCAAAACTTTATGAAAGTGATGTACAATCACCGGCAATAAAAATGGGACACAGAGATCCTGAAATACTCGCTTTTCTACAAGGTGTTATGTGCGTTGCCTAACTCAGCGGTGATAAGTGGATTTAAATAGCAAATTTTCAAAGGCAACTTCTAACACCGCCGTATAGTTAGGCAACACCCAACGCCTTGCAAGAATTATTTCAGGATCTAGGTGTTAATTTTTAATGCCGGTGTTGTACATTGGTGTACTTCGCTTCAAATTACATTTTTCTTTTTCTAGAAGAAGAGGTTCTCTGTGATGAGCCTTCGCAACCGACGTTCATGCTAGCCTTCGTAACTAGTGATGAGCGTAGCGCGTTGCGAGGCGTGGGGTCCTAGGTTCGGATCCTAGGTAAAGAATGGGCATTTCATTGCTATTGTTTCTTCATATAAACCGAAAAGTTACCATTTGTACCAATCCTTGTTGTCGCGATTTGCCTAGAGGGGTGGAAAAGCAACGGGAAATGATGCAATTGATGTTTTCCCCGCATGAAATCTTAAATTGAATTAATTTCCACTTAAAGTTTACCACTTGCACCGTAATGAGTAACTTTTCCTCGCAATTTTCCCTGCGTGAAATTTAAATTTGCGAATAATGTAAATCTTAATAATTATCATCTGTTTAAAATATGTTACTTTTTCTTCTAAATAGCTGCACAATCCATTTATATGACGTATGATGGAGGATTGCCCTCTGGCAGATGAATTATCGCGTGGCATCATAAGCTCAGAAATCTCGTGCATTATTTCTTCAAAAATTCTTTGAACCAACGAGCCGTAACCGTAACAAGCAACGTTTCATGCAATACGGATTTCCGAGTCAAGTATATCATGTGTGGAGAGAGGAAGAGATTATTGCGAGGGGATTACCCGACGGCTTTACTTTTTCCGGTCGACGGAACCGGAATGCTAACTCTGAAGCCGTCTCGGGTTTGCTAAAAGAGTTGCGCAATTTATTACGACTTTTCTCTCGAATTTTCTATTAGTAACCTGAAGTATTTATATCTTATTTTATGTGGGAATCTGCTGCGAAAGTCAGACTTTGAAGGTCGTTGCTAAAAACAGATGCCGAGTTACGGCAGGAGGAGAAGGGGAATCGGAAAATAAAAAGGACGAAACACGTATGGATTTTCGAGTACGAAACGAGAAGGCGTACGAAACTTAGCCGAGGCTGGAAACGATTTCAAACTTTTGTCGTCAACTTTCAAGATTCCTTCCAGAAATCGGATATTCGGCTTTTTACACTCCGAATCATCCGCGAGGTATCAGAAATAGGACCAAAAAAGTGTAGGAGTTCGGTGGATCCTTTTATTGATTTTGTTTAATAAACTGGTAAAATACTCCACTTAGCCCTTCCCTGCTACATAGCACAGGTTTCAAATAAGAGCACGTCTGCTCGGATGCTGCGTCGAGGCATCTCTCTGGTGTCGAAAGATAAAGGCTTCAGTTCTCTTTCGGCGGCAGATTGAGAAGGGAGGTGCGAACAGGCTGGAGCGAACCAAACTTTGAGAGCTTTGTTCGGGAACAAAAGATATTACACGGAACGCTGAACCTCGCAGCCGAAATTTCACACTCTGAAAGTTTATCTCATTTTTTCGGTGCCGCAGAAGGGTGATGGACTTCTGCAACGGATTTTAAGTGAGCGGCCTTTTCTCGGATGCCGCCACTCCTGAGCTTGCTGTCAGAGGGTGAAGACACGGAAGCAAGTGACAAGCATCGTGGCTTCTGCTCGCTTCTTTCAAATTGCAACCGTCTCTCCAAATTGTGTTCTCGGCTTCTTTCGAAATTTAAAAGCTGCGTTTGGTTCTGTTCCGTTCGACTTGTCGCTCCGATTTGTTCATGACGTATCATTGGCCGCAGGAAAATCCTAGAATGGCGAATCCTGTTAATCTTTTGTTGCAAACGGGAATGTAGACTGAAAAAACTTTACCAATTCCCGCTTCTGATTTTCACAACCTCTCTCTCTCTCTCTCTCTCTATATATATATATATATATATATATATATATATATATATATATATATATATATATATATATATATATATACTGGGTGAGTCTTTTAAAAGAGGCCCCGTGGAAAATGTGCTCCTTGCTTGTAGGCAAACCTGGTACACCGAAGAGAAGAGCGGGGCAGAGAACAGTCCAGGATATGTCATGCCATGTCATGTTGTCGAATATGCTTGGCACCGATATCCTGGACTGTTCTCTAACCCGCTCTTCTCTTCGGTGTACCAAGGTTGCCTACATGCAAGGAGCGCATTTTCCACGGGGCCTCTTTTAAAAGACTCACCCAGTATATATACCTACTTAGATGATTACAAAAATATTGTGCTAGAAAAGCGAAATTCGAGTCAATCATATGCATGTCATAAAAACACCGATCGTTAAGAGTATTTGAAAATAAAATTATTAGGAAAATATTTGGACCTATAAGGGATGAGGAGGATTACGTGCGTCGAGCGCACGGTGTTTGGAGCGCACACAGAAGAGAAGACGTTTATCGAGCGCACCTAAAGGTCACATAACTGAGTCATCCTAGCATACACAAGGTGCAGGCAAGGAGGAGATTGAAATTTGTAAAGTGCGTTCATTCATTGCAAAGTATTTGTAGTGAGAAAGTCGTGGTTCAGAGCACTTTGTTTTTGTGTTCTTGTTTTGTTGTTTTTTTCAAATGAAAGTAATCACCTCTTACAAGAGTAAGATACAAGATTACAAGATATCCGTCTTTTGAAAGACGGATATCGGTACCGTGTTGGCCGTCAAACTGAGAACATTATTCCCTGGCGGTGTGTGAAGAAACGGCAACTCAATTGCAAGGGTTCGGTGAAAAACGTCATTGAACAACGATGTTCTAGAATCGACACCTCATCAATGTGTGCCAAACGTTGCTGAGTCGGATGTAGAAACAAGCCAAGTATAAGTGCAGGAAAAGAGTCAGAGAGGACCTTTCGACGCCAGTCAACGTCATCTTCAAGATTAGGAAAACATGTAGGATGTGTGCTGCTTTGGCGTTGATACCATTGTGTATTAGATTATACATTGTCCAGTCCCAAGTCTGGTAAAAGGTGTTAGGGAAGGTTGACACTTAATCATAAAGGTAGAATAATAAGTGTGCGCTCAATATACGGTCGTTATAAGGTCATTCAGGAAGTGTGCGCTCGATGTACGAAATTTCCTTTGTGCGCTCGATGTACGTGCGCTTATCGCACAACACCATGAGGAGGCAGGTGAGTGGAGAAGGTTACGTAATGTAGAACTAACCAATTTGTATTCATGTCCAGATTTTATTAGAATTATTAAATCAAGACGACTTAGGTGGGCAGGCCATGTGGCACGAATGGGAGAGGAAAGAAGAGTTTACAGGATTCTTGTTGGGAAACTTGATGGTAAGAGACCTGTAGGAAGGCCGAGACGAAGATGGAGGGATAACGTTAAGATGGACCCAATAGTAGAGGAGATATACGGTTTCACCCGGAAATTATTGCAACACAAATGTTTTTTTTTTTTGCCAGATTGTGCGGAATGGTATTGTGAATAATATTATAAAAATCCGCCATCTTGGAAAATGGCGGCACAAATTCAACTTGAAAAATAAAATAAAAAAATATCTCGAAAACGGTGCATTGTACACAAAAAGTAAAGATAACCAAAATGAAAGAACAGAAAATTTGCTAAATTATGATTTTTTGTTTGATAGAGCTACCATAAATCTTAATTGAAAGATTCAAATATTTTCTATATTTTCTTTAATTAGCGAAAAAGTTGGTTTCTGACACAAAGAACAGCAAATATGTAAGAAACTATGTAATTTACGTACTAAAGTCACTGAACCAAATTCATAGCTTATGATTTCCTCTAGAGATTGTTTTTTGTTTTGTGCCTTTAGAGTCAGGGGTTGAGGAGATATGTAGTTTAATGCAGAGTCGTGTTCTATTTCCTGATATTGGTTGATTGATTGATTGATTGATTTGATTTTTTTTGCTTCAATTTTGTGCCACTTTTGGCTAATTTGCGAAGATGTGAATGAGTGACGATATGATGAAATTGATTAATGGACTCTCACAAACATCCATGCCGAGGCCGGGATTCGAATCAGAGACCCCTGGCGTCGTAGCGCGATTATGATATTGGTGAGAACGTAATACATTGTTTTATGCAGTGTTTCGTTCACGTGGCGTTTGTTACTTACATGTTGTATTTGTTGTTTAAAAATGTATGCACACAGTGGCGGCGATTAGGTGTCTTAACTGTGCAGGGGGGAGGGGGGCAAGGATAGTTTACTTTCTATTGACTGCAATTAGAGAGAAGCGTATTGAAAATGGAATTCGGGCAGATGTTTTTGGGTCAAATCCCCTGGTAGACAAGGCTTAGCATTAAGAGACCATAGTGCGGGGTCAAATGTGTATGGGGGGACTGCTCCTCATGCCCCTATCCCTAATCGCCGCCACTGTCAATATATTGAACCAATATGATATGGTAAAATACGGTTCTAAACCGGTCACTTTGCCTTAGAGTCCATTGCAGAATTTCTCGTAGATACATACCAGCTAACATGTTAAATTGTATCATTTCTTCTACATACAGACGTTCACTTGTAGAACAGGTGTTGCCCCTGATGCAGCAAAAGGAGAACATTTGCGTAACTGATTGAAGATTTAAACCCCACTTCCCAATACACTCGACTTTAATGAAATTCCGACGAATATCGAGCATCCTAATGTATTGCAGCCACAGAACAGAAGTGCCCTGTTATCTTTCAGGGTTGAACCAAATGTAGGTAAAGATTCTTTAGCACCACAACGTACCCATGGAGTAGGGGTTGGGTGAGCCCAAGCCTCTATGTGCGAGGACATTGTAAGGATTCGAGTACTGCACGGGGCGCTCGAGCGTTCACAATGGAATAGCATTTTAATGTAACAATAATCACACACACATATATGTAATATATCCATCTTGGTAGTTTCAGCCCACAATCATCTATTTAATTTTTGAGCATTAGTAAGATAGACTAAACTACATTTTAACATAGAGATGATAACTATGTTCACTTCAGTTCCAATTTCACTGCGTCTTTCACTTCAGGATTCATATTTGAGGGCCCACTACCACAGACAAATTACAGTTATACGTGTACGTACAACTGGGTTTCTTGCGTATACTGCTCGTTTTGCCTGTTCGAGCGTTATTCACTCGAACGAAGAAGCTTTCAATTCCGTGCGAACTATTTGGCACTCGAGCAAAATCCTCTCCCTGCAGCACTCTAGTAAGAATATTTCCATCCTGAGATCACTTAACGGGAGAATCGAATCAGAGTATTTCGCGTCAGTCAGACTGGATCACCGTGGCACTGGTGACAACTCAATAATCTGCCCTGATATATATAGTTTTCATTTTTCATGTCCGAAACTATAGACCACCCTCGTATGGTCGATTGTAATTGAAGTAAATATCCTCATTTCACATGAAAGGCTCTTGCCTTTCATGCTTCCTGCAAATCAGAAGAGGTCAAGGCCTTCGAGGCTGGAAGGGGTAATCGTATTTGAGAGGAGAGATCTTCTGAATTTTTTCTCCATCTTTCTTTCTTCATTATTTCCTTTCATTCCTCCCACTTTCGGCATTAGAGTTCTTCAGAGAGAAGCTTCCAAGAAATTTCTTTCGAACCTTACTCATTCGATTGTATTCTCCGTGGACTCAACTTCTGAGCAACAAACTTGGCGGAACGGAAGAGGGGAGGTGGAAAAGAAGAGGGGATATAGGAAGTTCGAAGGATGCGTTAGAGAGAGAGAGAGAGAGAGAGAGAGAGAGAGAGGGGGGGGAAGGTTTCTCAGAGATTAACTACACCCCAGTTACCTCCAGTTATAGCTCTGGCGCATGAAATTAGCTCCGACGTTAAATGCCATGTAAAATATGAAATATTGTACGGCATTGTTGGTCTTCCTTTGTAACTGTCATATTTTGAAGATTTTTGTAAATATTGAGAATGAGGCCTTGAAGATTTTGGGAGACTTAGTTTCTGGTTTTTGAATTCAAGATAAAGGACAGCAAATTATAAACCTCAGGAATATATTAAACGAGAAAGGTTATAAAAATATTAATTAAGCGTGTGTTTGTTTTCCAACTATCCGAATCTACGTATTAAGAATATGCCCATAGTAGAAAAACTAAACCTATCACCAGAGGGCTTTAAGCTGGTAGAGGGATCTATCCCTAAGCTAGTTGTTTGGTTTTTTGATTTGGTTTATTTTACTTCGCATTTCTGCCACTTTTGACTAATCGCGAAGATGAGGATGAGTGATGATATGATGAAATTGATGAAGAAATGCAACAACCATGCCCAGGTCGGGATTCGAACCCGGGACCCATGGCGTCGTAGCGAGATGTCTTAACCACTCCGCAACGTAAGTCGGCATACATTTATATTGTGTGACCTTTCACAGAGAACTCAATTTTTTTGAATTTTAAAAACTATGGAACCAATTAATCTTTAGACCTGTTGTTGACAATAAAAATACCAAGTTTTCTTTTTCCAATTTCCCGGGGAGGGGGGTGTCGTCGGACCGTTTTGATCCTCCTCCATGCTCCCATGTGTTACAAATATTTAATTGTTTGTTGTCTTTTGTTTCGTCATATAATCATCCATGCCCTATGTTAAACTACTGTCTAATCGCTTGAAACAAATTTCCAGGAACATATTTATAATACCTAGGTATACCTATATAACATAACATTTATAACATATTCACCAAATGCCAATTCGAGTTTTTGCTGTTCTTTCACTCGTCTCGTGCAACAATGCCAACGTATGAACACAATATTGTCATTGAACAGGGAGTATCCACATTGTGCCTAATCAATCATAATTTCCATGTCGCCATCAGAAATCAAATAACCAAAACCATCACTATTAATCATCCTATTAAGTTTCCGAGCACTTGCTACTACAGTGCGCACACGTACGTGTCATGTGAATCTAGAGTACAATGCGTTTACACAGTCGTTTGTTGATATAGTTTAAGTGCGTTTGATATTCGAAAGTGCTAGGCTACCTCGTACCAATTATTCTTGTATTTTTCAAATCGATGAAAAAAATATGTATAACATTTATTTTTACCGAAAGAGTAGCGACATTACCAATAACCGATAGTGCAAACATTTAGATGGCTAATTAAACTCGTTAACAAATGAATGTAACCAGATATCTGGTTCTAATGAGTTTTCCCTAGAAAGAAGTACATCATTCGCGCATTTTAATGGTAATTATTAATATAATTCCACCTCCCTAGATGTGTGCGTTTTGAGGAAGCTAATGTCAGTAACAGTTATGTAAAAATAAGCATGCATACATACATAAAGCAAATAAAACATTTTAATGAATTAAACAAATGAGTGTAATATTATTCAAGGAAATGAATTAAATTTAGTTTCGAAATGTATTTCAGTATTGTAACTTGCCTCTCCTTGTACAGTGTCTCTCAAAAGTTTTAGGCAACGACATTTTAAACTAGGCAACCCAATTTGCACAAGGCGTTGGTGGGTTGCGTGTAGAGTTAGGCTCAATTTCAGGGTTGCCACATGCACAATAAAAATTTATAAAATACGCGAAAGAAATAAAAACAAGTATTAGTGTATAAAAGTATTAAAAATAATTATATCGCAAGTGACAAAATTCTTTCTGAAAGAAAAATAATAGGTTTTCTAATATTTCATCGCTGATGAGTCTACAGAAAGGAAAAGAGGTGAGAGAAAACGAGAGGTGACAAAGGACAGGAGAAAGAGAAAGCGAAAGGAGAAGAGGAAAAGTAGAGGAGAGGAGATGTAGTGAGGAGAATGGAAAAAGATTCTAGGAGAGGTGAGGAAAATGGAGCAAAGCAGAGAAAGGAAAATGAAAACGAGATGAGAGAAGAATGGAGAGTAGAGTAAACGAGAGAAAAAGAGAAGAACGAAAAGAAGAGGAGAAAAGTGCGTGGAGTCGGAAATCTAAGACAGGAAAGGAGATACGAGGAGTGGAGATGAGTGAGATGGAGATAAGATGCGAGAAAAGTAGGGAAGGCGATATGAGATAAAAGCAGAGCAGAAGGAGGCGAGAGAAGAAGGAGAAGAGAAGAACAGAAGGGGCTGAAGAGAAGAGGTAGTTGCAGAAAATATCATCTCAGCGTCAAGAATTGATGCATTTTTCAAATTATCGACATGAAACATTCAATAACATTTTGAAATGTATTGGAGAATGTATTAAATCGGTGCGAAATGCCTTTTGGCTTAGTTCAGAGCAAGGTATAATCTTCCATGTAAGATCTTTGATTTGACCTGCGATTATACCACTAAAAACATGAATGTAATTTTACTATTTATAAGAAATATCCAATTTTTGTCCACTTCTCGGTTCGTTGGAATGGAGATTTTGTAATTTAATATTTCCAGTCACCCCATCGTTAATTCCAAACTGAATCATTCCGTTTCACACGGCGTGAACAATGAACACAATGGGATAGGTCTAAAACTTACGAAAATTTTCTGCCACCGGAAGGGTTTGAACCTACGACCATCAGATTGACAGTTCTGAACGTCAAACACTACCCTACAAGCTTCAGCTCTTGAAAGTAAGTAGAAGGAGCTGACCAATGTGAAATGTAGATTCAACTCTCCTCCTACATGTAATGTGCAAACAATACTTGTTTGTAACAAAGAAAACGAAGGTAGTACGACTCGGCGAAAACATTTAATGGAGAATTGCACATGATGAGAACTTTTCATTCGATATTTGCGGAGGTATCCTTGCATTGAACTCGAGTGAGAAAAGGGGTAAAATTAGTATGTCCTGAATTGCCACAAATATAAATAGTTATTTCATTAATATTTGTCAATGTCTTTGAAGCAGTAGACAATTATCGTTAGAGTATCATAATTCACGATCTTATACATGAAAATATCCCTTTGAACGTGTGTCAATTCATTTAATTGTTTTTTTTTTTTTATATAAATTCCATTTGCAGAACAATATAGCCACTATACACTGCTATTACAAATAATGTTACTATGCTCTTGTTTGTAATAACATGAGAATTAAAAAAAGAACACCTTCTAAGGAGGATCGAACCTGTGACTGCAATCAATGCTTTCAAGAACTCTAACCACTACACCACGCCCTTACTTTCGATTGAAACAACAATTTTTAAGTATTCTGTCTCTCCAATATTGTAAATGAAGTTGAGTATACATGTAGTTGAACTTTTACTTTAATTTTGGATTGCTTTCTTGTAGTATAGCAGATATCTTCGAGAAATAATTTTCGAAGTGATGAAGATAAACGAGAATATTGATAGTTGTGAAAATGTGAGTTATTTCTTCTAACTTATTATTGTGATTAGACATTATTGATGAAAAATATCTAGAGGCTTGAACATTGCAGGACGATGTTATTTTCCTGTGATACTGCAACAGACGAAATGCTTGTTTACTGACGCAAGTCTGGTGTTCAGAACAGTCTTCTTGAAATGTATTTGCTGCTGCGTAAGGTAACACGAAATAATTACACCGTTTGCAAACTACCAAATCTGCGCAACGTTAGACGTAAACAGGCGGAAAATTTTATTCTTCACATTTGACAGTATTAGTCAAGAGAGACTCGTGGGACACTGTGTTAAGGTGCTGGAGTAAATCCTTCTTATTTTTCTTCCTCGAAGAACAACAATTTTAAAAGTAGAGCGACAGTAGTTCCACTCTTTCTTATTTCTTTTAAATTCTTCCACATTCCTTTAATTGGGTTAAATATAAATAAAAATATTGCTTGCATTTCTGTCACTGACGTAGACCAGGCCGGTACGCAGGATTTCTTTGAGGGAGGGGCCAGAGCCATGTGTGTGTGTATATATACATATATGAGAGAGAGAGACAGATATTACAAAATAGTTCAAATAGTGCGAGCGCCATTGATAAGTCATGATAATTCTATGTTTAGAAAATAATATATTTATAAATTAAATGTTGCGTACTAGAAATTATTATTACAATAAAGAACATGTCTAATTGTGAGTTAAGAAAAAAACAATAACAAAGAGACATTCTCGCACCACGATTGCAGTTCGAAAAAGTCGGGACAGGGATTGAAAGTAACGCACTGTCCTGACTAAATCGGTGAATCGGACATCTGCTAGCCTTGCATTATAAAACTAAAACCATCCAATATGCAGCCTGAAGACTTTTGCGCAAGAAACAGATTCATTTATGTAAGAACAGAATTGAAATTTTTACACATTTCTGAAATAGACGATGTTATTTTCGTAGTTATTGATAGGTTCATATTTAAATATTTCAGGGTTAGAGGGGGACATGGCCCACATGCCCCCCCACTGGGTACTGGCCTGACGTAGACAGTGGGAGAGAAATTTTGGAGAATCTTTCTATTAAATGTATTATTTACATCCACCTTATGCTCAGATAGGTTTATTGACAATCGTGAACTTTTCGTTTAATAGATAATATTTGGTTTTAAACGACGGGAGAACATTGGTCTAATTTCCTTTCTTGCTCTTTTTAAAAGAATATATAATTCTAAAATAGCAATCGCGTTCTGAAACGGTGAAAAAAATGATTTGGTTTTCAAAGGCAGACAATCTTGGTAGCGTAGCTTGCTCCCGTTCAAAGTGACTCACTCAAGCTATTCAAGGCCGCTTCTTATCGCAAAACACTGAGCGTCGATGCACAGTGTCTGCACCAGCAAGTTACAAGTGACCAGAGTCGAATTTTAAAGAGAATCTGAAGAATGATAGATTTCATCAGAGGCGGCTAGGTGGGCACTAGCTCAACATGCAATAGTTTAAGTGATAATTTCTGACAACCAAGAAACCTTATTGAATAAGTATTGGAATAGTAATACGTGTATCAATGTAAGCTCGAAGACAATCTGTATTTCATTTGTTTGTATTGGCAACTTGGTCAACCTGAGGTTATTATAAGGAACTATTTCGTAGATGTCCATGTAACAGTTATAAAATTACAAATAAAATATATTCACAAGCGTAGATATACTAACAACGAAGAAATAAATTCAGAGTTAATTTCAAATGCATGTGTATAGAGTAATTCTAGAAGTACAGAGCTATATCAGAGTATTGAACTTATTTTTGCAGGATAACGTTTATAATATTGACGCGACAGAATAATTAAGAACTGTTGCTCCAAGGGAAGCAAAGGGCGTAGTGTATTGGTTAGATTTCTTGAAAGTATTGATTGCGGTCCCAGGTTCGATACTCCTTAGGAGGTGTTTTTCTTTTTAATTCTCATTTTATTACAAACAAGAGCATGGTAACATTATTTGCAATAGCAGTGTATAGTAGCTACATTGTTCTGCAAATGGAATTTATTGACATTTATTGATATTTTCATGTATAAGATCGTGAATTATGATACTCTAACGATAATTGTCTACTGCTTCAAAGACATTGACAAATATTAATGAAATAACTATTTATATTTGTGGCAATTCAGGACATACTAATTTTACCCCTTTTCTCACTCGAGTTCAATGCAAGGATACCTCCGCAAATATCGAATGAAAAGTTCTCATCATGTGCAATTCTCCATTAAATGTTTTCGCCGAGTCGTACTACCTTCGTTTTCTTTGTTACAAACAAGTATTGTTTGCACATTACATGTAGGAGGAGAGTTGAATCTACATTTCACATTAGTAGTGGGGTTTGTGGTATAACCAGTGCCAGAAAGGATGAACCCTCCTCTGGCAGATTTGGCTACACTTAAAATAGGCTCAACATGCCCATATGAGCTTTTTGCTCAAATGTGGAACCCTGCCTAATCCAAGATTTTTGTAAAAATGCCCTCGGGAAGTTCCCGTGAAATGATGACCCCTCTCAGATTGATTTGCCTACACTTATAAAAGGCACTTCTGTGAGATTGTTGTCCATAATCCTGTCAAAAATATGCCCCTTTTGATATTTTTTTGCCCACACCTAAACTACGCCAAACGTATTAACACACACACACACACACACACACATTTACTTCCGGTCCACTTCCGGTCCACTTCCGGTTTGCCTACTTCCGGTCCACTTGTGGCCTATTTCTGCTTTATTTCTGTTGCATTATGTTTTGCAACAAATTATTACCCAATATTATGCATTAGACACGTGTTGTTTTCTGATTGGTTGCTTATGACATAATGTGATGATGTGTTAAATTCTGATTGGCTTATTGTTTCAGATGTTTTCAAGGCGGTCCGTGCTTAGGGTATATAAAAAGATTTTGCATTGCATATCAGCCAGTATTGAAAAAGTTGTTGAAGAGTACAGATGTGTTGTTGCAGTGCTGCTCATATTATTTAAATACAAAAATATTGCAGATTTGTATAAATTGAATTACAAATCTATTTGATTTAATATACAGAATTTTTGACAACCTGTCATAGGTTTATTAAGTATAAAGTTTTGATTTGGACCCCAAGAAATTTTATATAAATACCAAAGCCAAAAATATTAACACACATACACACATACACACACACACAAAATATACAAATCGCACTGCTGAACCCAACTGATATTTTTTATTAAGCATAGAATTTTGATTTGGACCCCAGGAAATTGTATATAATAAACAACAACAAAAATGCCAAATCAAAAATATTGTAATCAATGCAAAAAGAATATAACCAGCCCCAATTGGGCCAGGCATCAAAGGAATTGTAATCCAGACAAATGCAGAACTCCCACAAAAATATGCCCTAAATGCCATAGAGAATATAATCTGCAATACTTCACATATACACATAAAAATACTTGCTCTGCACAGTCATCAACATTGCCCCCACAACCATCTACATCTGGTCTGAAAAGGAAGCAAGAAACACCTGTTAATGCTTCACCGGCAAAGCAGCCATGCTATGCACCCATCCATAGCAGTTTTAACAGCCAATTAAGGGATTACCGGTTTGAATCAGAGCAAAAATGTGGAATTAAGAATTTTTTGAACAGTATAAATCCTGATGTGCAGGCAATTCTAAATGCACAAAATGGGTCTTATAAGCTGTCCCTCAAATTGTTTGCACAATATAAGAAGCCAAATGGCACAAAATTTACACAGCCCCACATAACAGAAACTGTACCGGTATATTCAAATGCAAATTCAGACAAAATAATAAGCAGTTTGATAGATCAATTAAATATTAAACACACTGAATTTGCAGCAAAAGAGTCTGGATGGAGCCTATGCGGATCTCCACACAAGTTATATGTTAATATTTCTGAATTCAACCCATTACAAGGTTCCACTTATGTGCCATTACCTGCCAATATCAAAAACAAAACAGCCGTGGTTAATATAAAAAATAATGACCAGAAATGCTTTTTGTGGTGTATTTTAGCTGCTTTGTATCCAGTTTCAAGGAATCCTGAAAGAATAACTTATTATAAACAACATGAAAATGATTTTGATGAGGCAATGGAGGGTTTAGAATATCCAATGTCTGTCCAGAATATTGATAAATTTGAAAAAAAAGGCCAGGCACATCAATGGCAAACAATTATCTATTAATGTATTTACTTGTTCTAGTGGCCGTGACAATTGCTTGATAGATCCTCTCAGAATCAGTACACTTCATGATGAATCTGCTGTTCCGATTGATCTGCTCTTAATTGAAAAGGATGGCACAAATCATTACACTCTGATACATAATCTTGAAGCTTTAGTCAGAACACAACTAGACAAATCCAATACAATATTCAAGTTGTGTAGAAGATGTTTAAGTGTATTTGATGGTAGAAAAATGGTGAAAGGGGTTCGGGAAGAGAATGCAGAAATTGCTAAAAACAAGTTAATTGAGCATCTGAAATACTGTGGCAATTATAAACCTGTTCATATGCTTATGCCTAATCCAAGTGAAAAAGCAAAATTCAAAAAGTTTGAAGCCTTGTTGGAACACCCAGCATATATTGTCTGTGATTTTGAATCAAATCTCAAACCTCTTGCATTCTGCAATCCAGATCCTGAAGAATCTTCAATTACACCATACGAGCTACATGAACCTTCCAGCTTTTATTATGTGGTTGTACAGGATGGTGTTGTTAGTAAAGAAAATTTATACATGGGAGCAGATGCCATCAAAGAATTTGCACTTAGAATAAAAAATTAGTGCCATGACATAGCATCTAATGTTCTATTAAAATCAAAACCCATGTTGCCTTTAACAGAGAAACAGATTGAAGATTTCAACAATGCAGAAAAATGCCCGGTATGTGATTCTGAATTTTCAGATGCAAATATCAAGGTGAAACACCATTCTCATACAGATGGTAAATTCTTAATGGCCCTGTGTAATAGCTGTAATATTCAGATCCAGAGACCAAAATTTGTCCCCATATTTTGCCATGGAGCATCCAATTATGATTTTCATCATTTGATCAGATACGAGGGGTTTGACAAGCAGAATTTAAATATTTTAGCTGAAAATGATGAGAAATATATTGCCATTAACAAAATAATTAAAGTTAATGGTGTTCATATTCACATAAGATTTCTTGATTCATACAGAATTTTATCGGCTAGCCTGGCTACACTGGCCACTCAATTATCTGATGAACAATTCAAAATCACATGTGCCTTGTTTCCAAATCAGGACCTGAAATTAATTAGGCGGAAGGGTGTATATCCATATGATTATGTTACAGATTTTTCTAAATTTGATGAGTGTGCTCTGCCACCAAAACAACAGTTTTACAGCAAAATCAGAGGATCTGGAATCACTGATGATGATTATCACCATGCCCAGTTGATGTGGAACAATTTAAAATGCCAGACATTTGGTGATTATCACATGGCATATTTAAAACTTGATGTGACCCTCTTAGCTGATATACTGCAGGCATTCAGAAAATCTTCCATGCAAAATTATGAACTGGATCCAATATATTTTTACAGTGCCCCGGGCCTAGCATGGTCTGCAATGTTTTTAAACACTAAAATGCAATTAGATCTGATCCAAGATCAAGATATGTATCTGTTTATGGAACAATGTATAAGAGGAGGCATGGTGCAATGTTCTCAGAGATATGCCAGAGCAAATAACAAATATATTCCTGATTATGATCCAGCACTGCCATCAAATTATATACTTTATGTGGATGCAAACAGCCTGTATGGTTATGCCATGATGGATAAACTGCCATATTCAGGGCTTGAATGGGTTGAAGATTTCAATATTGAAGATCTTAAGGATTTTGATGACAGTAACTATGGCCTCTTCTTAGAGGTTGATCTGACAATTCCTGATAATTTACACAACAAATTTTCTGATCTGCCCCCAATTCCCGAGGTTAAGTGCTCACCTGGCTCTAAACAGAAGAAGCTCATGATGACACTGGAGCCAAAACAGGGTTATGTTATATATTACAAAAACCTCCAGTTCCTGATGCATCATGGTGTTCAAGTGACCAAAGTTGGAAAAGTTTTGAGGTTCAGGCACTTAAAATGGTTGAAGCCATATATTAATACAAATACAGAGCTTCGAACATCTGCAATGAGCCAATTTGATAAGGCCTTGTTTAAATTGATGGTCAATTCTGTATATGGCAAAACTATTGAAAATGTCAGAAAACATACCGATGTTAAAATAATTACTGACCCCAGCCTGAGCAAAAAATTGGTTGCAAAGCCTAATTTCAATTACAGAAGAATTTATGATGAAAATATGGCACTTTTCAACATGAAAAAAACAAAAATTAAGTTTGATAAACCTATTTATGTAGGGGCTGTAATATTGGAATTGGCCAAATTACACATGTTAAAATTGTATTATGATGTGTTGAAACCTTTTTAAGGTGATTGTGTAAAATTGATGTACATGGATACAGATAGTTTTGTTCTTGATATTCAAACAGAAGATGTTTATCAAGATATTGCACAGCCTGAATTGTTTAAATATTTTGATACCAGTGAACATACAGAGATTCAACACCACAACAAAAAGGTGCCTGGCAAGTTAAAAGATGAGACACTTGGTGATGTTATTGTGGCATTTGCTGGGTTAAGAGCCAAGATGTACAGTTTTGAAACATGTAGTGGTGCTGTTGCCAAAAAAGCCAAGGGCATTGGCAGAGTAACTGTTGAAAAAGAGCTCCAATTTGAAGATTATAAAAATTGTCTCAAATCATGTAGCACAATCAAAACATCAGAATCCAGAATTCAGAGTGTGGATCACTTATTGACTAGCAATATTGTAAGAAAAGTGGCTCTGGACCCACATGATGATAAGAGATGCATTTTATCATGTGGCATACATACTCTACCATGGGGGCATTGTGATTTGAAAAATGGCAATCAATGCCCAAACACAGAGCATGATTTGAAATAAATAAACATGCCTATGAACTTATTTGGGTTCAAAAAACAGGCTATTATGGACCTGCCGACACCACAACCCTCTTCTGATATGATATCTAAACTGAGTGGTTTCTTAATTATTCATCTGAACAGCATACTTACAGATGTTGATGATGAAACGGGAAAAACATTGTACATATTTAACAATAATTTAAATCATTACCAATTACCTGTAGGTGGGCAATTACAATTTATTACAACCCCTGAGGGCAATGTCAAGATTTCAATAGGGAGAAATATTTATAGAATTAAGCACTCAAACATGATTTCTGGCACTGTTTATACTGTTTCTGCTGGTGACTGCTTATATATTGAGGTCCCGGGATCATATGACAAGCTTATACCCTTTTTTATAGAATTAAGAATCAGATACTCTATAATAAATAACCACTAAAACAAAAATGCCTAATGATATATTTGGCCATACAAGGCATGAAGATCACAGTGATGAGATTCTGATGCTTGATGTCAGAGTCAAGAAATTAAGAAGTGATTTACAAGCTTTACAAACCACACTCAATGCCAGTCTTCAATTAGAAATTACAAATTTACAATCACAATGCATGGACCCTCTTCTTAAAATTGATTCTGAACTAAAATTGTTGCTTCAAAAATATACTGATCTGGCAACATTAGATAATTTTCAAAGTTTAGAAGAAGCTGTAGCAGCTCTTCAAGCCAAATTTAAGACCCAGGCCACCAATTCTGAGCAATTGAAACAGCAATTGGAAGAGCAGATAAATAATGTCCAGACACAGCTCCAAACAATTGTCAAAAGCATAAAATCACAAGAAGATTTTGATCTAGTGATTTCCACTCTAAAAGAACAGATTCAATCACTCCAAATACCTAATCTGGATCCTCTGAACAATGCCATAGCCGAGGTTAAAGAAAAAATTGAGACACTTGAAAATTTTATGAACAATTTGCCATCTTCTGATGCTTTGAGTGCAATAACTCGGAGTGTAGCAAATATTAAGCTGCAACTTGAAACATATGAAGATTTTGGAAAAATTCAAAGTACCATAACCCATCTTGAAGGTACAATAGCAGCAGTGCAAAGTGATTTGGCAAATGTACAAGAAACTCTAGAATCTCGCCTGCCCGGTATTGTAGATACTCTTGTTAGTGTCCAGCACCAAATCACAAAGCTTGAAAACCTCAACACTGAATCTGAACTATCTCATTTTCATCATTTGATTGATGATATTCAAACAAAACTTGAAATTTTACAACAATCCACACCCACTCAGGCAGATATAGCCCTGCTCCAAAATGCTATGCAAAATGTGGCTGATGCTTCTGAATTAAACAATGTAAAATTGGCACTTGAATCTTTGCAAAATACAGTATCAAATCTTCCTACATCACAGGAACTTAAAAATATTAAGAGGGCAGTGAATAGGATATTGAAATCAGAAGATATCAAGAATATCCAAGCAGAGATCAAACATCTCACTCAGACAGTGGCCACTCTACCAACCAATCAACATATTAATGAACTGCATGCCCTGTTTGAGGATATCAGAAGACAGGTCCATGATCTTACTGCTCAAAATTCAAAATTGGCAGTTGTTGAAAATTTGCAACAAATTGTAGCTAATATCAAGCAACAGCTAGGAACCATGGAATCCAATCAAGCAAATGCTCTGTCTGTTTTTGCCACCCAGCTTCAAGAGATTGTGCAACAATACAAAAAACTTGTTGTGGACATAAAAATCAAGCCAGGCCATGATGATGTTGTTAGGACCATCAATGAGCACCTTGAATTTGTAACAAGTAGATTGCTTACAGCAGAAAAGGAAATAACAGGCATAATCGAGAATCCAAAACATACAGTAATTCTTGAATTGTACAGCATCCCCAACAAAGAATATGATTCACCATTTACACCAGGTGGCAAAATATATATGCTGTCCCCTGCACAATTTTATTACCAATTTTTTGTTGGGGGCACATTGAGACCAATCAAGATCAAATATTGGCTTCAACCACAGGCACACCACTACCCCACCTTATCAATAACAAATGCTGACAACAAAGCAAAAATCACCAGTGTAGAATTGGAGGATTTTACAGATCCAAATACATTAGAAACAGCATATGTTGAAGATGATGGCTCTCTGGAATTTAAAATACAAATAGGGGACAAATTATATTTAGAAAATCCTGTAGTATCAGCTGCTGAACACCCTATAGTTGCAATATTCTTGTTTTCATATTATGTCTAGAGAAATTATTGTTGATGAACTACACAGACAAGCCAAACATAATTTTAAGAGACTCCCAGTAGTCACAAAGGGCATAGATGATTTATGGCAAGGGGACTTGATTGAAATGGCAAGTGGACAGTTGAAAAACTTAGACAAAATCAACAAGGGCTACAAGTATCTACTCACTGTAATAGATACATTTTCAAAATTTGCCTGGGCTGTGCCACTCAAATCCAAGACTGGAACTTGTGTTACAGAAGCCATCAGAACAATCATCAATCAGAGTGGAAGATCACCGCGCTATTTGCAAACAGATAATGGCAAAGAATTTTATAATTCAGTGTTTCAACAATTTATTAAAAGCCAGGCAATACAACATTATTCGAGTTACAGTGATCTCAAGGCCTCAATTGTAGAGAGATTCAACAGAACCCTAAAAAATCTTATGTATAAACAATTTACACTTCAAGGTAATTATAAATGGCTTAATATTCTTCCAGAACTTCTACATAAATATAACAACTCGGTCCATTCCACAATCAACATGAAACCCTCTGAAGTAACTTCATCTGATGAGCAAAAATTGATCAGGACTGTTTATTATCCTAGATACCAGCCAACAACAAGAAAGGCCAAATACAGGGTGGGTGATCAAGTAAGAATCAGCAAATATAAGCACTTATTCAAAAGAGGCTTTACAAGAAACTGGAGCACTGAATTATTTACAGTGGTTCAAGTTAAACCTGGGACCCTTAACACATATATAATAAAGGATCACCGAGGAGACATTCTCAAAGGCAGGTTCTATGAACAAGAGCTCAGCAAAACTAAACAGCCTGACACATATCTCATAGAAAAAATTATCCGCAGAAAAGGCAACAAGTTATTTGTCAAATGGCTAGGACTTCCAGAACACAGCTGGATCGATGCAAACAAAATAATAATATAAGCACCTGGGATGTTATAAAAAGGCTGCCAGAACCTGAACAGCAGATTAAGAGAAATGGCAAGTTGCTGCCTGAAAATATTAGGTGTCTTATTGTTGGGCCATCTGCTTGTGGTAAAACTACACTAATGGTTGATAATTTTTTATTGGCACCCAACTGGTTAGATTGGAAAAACAGGCACTTATATGTCTTCTCTAAGAGCTTGGAACAATTAAAATATCAGCAGCTGATGAAGCTATATGATGGATTGGATATTGCCACTTTTGAACCAGATGTTAAGCCACTCCATGAATGTCTCGATAACTCTGTTGTTGTGTTTGATGACATTATACTGGATAATCAAAACAAGGTTAGAAATTTCTTTACACAGGGCCGGCACAAAAACATTGATTGTTTCTACCTGGCACAGACTTTTTCTAAAATACCGAAGCAACTGATCCGAGACAACAGCAATTTTATATGTGTGTTTCATCAAGACCATACCAACCTCAAACATATACATGATGAATATGTAGGTGGGGACCTGAGCTACAATGATTTTTCTAAGTTTTGCAGCAGGTGGTGGAACCAGGACAGTTATGGGTTTGTCACAATTGATATGACAAGAACACCCAATAGTGGCAAATACAGAAATAAAATCAACAATTTTCTAGACATTGAAACATAAATAAATAACCATGAAAAGGCCAATCATTGATGATCTTAAATTAAGAGATTATCTTGTAAAAAGATTTAAGGGATGGAAATCAGAGAACCGAGGAATTTATGAAAAACAAAAAACAAACAGAACAGCCTGTAATTGATGCTATTAGTGAATTAGGTAAAAATATCAAAACTGTTACAGAGCAAAATCAAAATTTGATCACAGAGCTTGTACCTGTAGCTGCAAGAAACATATTAGATTATCCATTCACCCCACTTTCCAGTATTCATACACCTAGTCCTATTGCTCCTAGAAGAATTGAAGCTACTCAGGATCCTATTGAATGGGGTCTTCTTGCTCAAAAATATTTAACCTCACCTAAAGACAATAAAGATGAGGTGTTTGGCTTATATGCTGACACAGAGCTTGATGGTAGCATCATACATAGAATTGGCAATTTCAGAGTAACATTTATGGGGGATGATCTGATTGTTTATTCAGAATCTCGTCTCGGAGAAAAAGGTGCTTTTGTTAAGTACCCCGGAACACCTGGATTGTGGGAACTGATGACTAGGAAAAGGCCTGGCAGCTATACAGATCAAGATTATGAATATTACAAAGAAATATTAATAAAATCAGATGCTCTATACCAGAACAATGATCCCACACAAAAAAGAGTCAAGTCTAGCAGTGGGGCAAAATACAATAATTTAATCAAGCCCATATGGTCACAGATCAAGACTGGCAGTGGAATCAAACAATACAACACCCTGCCTAAAGAATTTGTGTGGGTTGATGATGTCAGGAAACTTGTAGATAGGTTATTGGTGATAGCTGGGGAGGAAAATGCTGGCAACCACAATTTTTACAATGAAAAGGTTGGAATTATGGACATGATAAGCACAAAATTGTCTAATTTTATAGTAAATGACACTAAGGGGATTGGATATCTCATAAAAATTATTAATACTCTACCACCTAAATTTTGGAATATTTCTGAGGGTCGGGGCTTGGTTAATGACATTATCGTATAAAGACTAAGAGCGGGGATCGTAGATAGGCTATGACAGCCTTTAGCCACTCGCTTGTTAGGCGAGAGGAACGTTGTAAAAGGAAGGGGGTAGCTCTGGAGAGCACGTCGACACTTAACTACAAGGGGACTAGCCCCGTAAGTAAGAACACACGGACATATATTTAAACACTACCTTTGACTGAACAGGCAGGGGAAGGAAAGACAAGGAATGTTCGTTACCTGGAGTTCTACGGCGATCTCTTCTCCGCTGGTCCTTGGATCGACGTGGTCCTACTCTGAAAGAAAACGGACGAGGGAGCAACTCCGGGCTCCAAACTCTGTACTTTCGCCGACCGATATTCTAACGATAACTTTAACTTCCCGATTATTCGTTTGCTCCTCTTTCTGACTTACGATGCCTTTGGAGCTCTCTCGCGTAAACTGCAAACAACTAGACACGGATTTCTTTTGTAATAACTACTTCATCTGACTGACGGAAGACAACTAAGCATGAGATTTTCTCACGCGACCTATTTATGTGAAATTTGAACTATCGGCCTTTACGACGCTTGCTTCGATCGCGTCCTCTCGCAACGGCAATCCTGCGGAAGAACGCTGATTCCTTATTTCATTTTCTAATGCAATGTCAGCGGAGTTTTTCCAACTCCGCTGAAGGACGCTGTCGCGATGAGCTTTCAAGAAGCTCTTTTTTCAATGCTTCAGCGGGACCCTTTTTATAACGTGATTAGCTTATTTATTTATGATACCCGGGTCCTAGGTTCGATTCACGTCTGCGGCGTGATACGGCACACCGCTCTGGGGCAAAAAATTAGGTTCAATTAATTCCCTCAATCGCGATATTCCACTCCATGATGTTTTAGTTTCCAACCTCCCAGTTACAGTTTTTATTTTAATTTTTTGGAATGCTGCGTTAACAGGATATTTCCTGTATTTCTGTTATCGAACCCGGAACCAACCGGTTTCTTCCGACTAAATTCCGTGGTAACCATCTACGTGCAAGTCGCGATACATGTTTTGCGTTTCGCTTACAGTTTTTAGGTTTTAAACCCCTTTTTATATTTATAAAGTTTATAGACCCCCCCCCCCCCCATCATGACTGAACAGGTATCACCTCTTTTGTTTTTACTAACTTCTCTCTCCTACACGCTTACCTATGTTCGTGCCACCTCGCAACCACTGAGGCCCGGCTTCATTCATGGACTTTCACGGGCGGATCCGGCGCCCCATGAAGGATGGGATTCCAGACTTCCAGAGTGCTCCAGGAGGCTGTGACCTCCCCTTACGTCACGGCCAGAAGACTATCCAGGACTACTACAAAAGAGGCCTCCCCTCTTACAGGACAAAAGTGCATCGTTCAACCCCCTCCGGGGCTCATCATGCTAAGCGTCGTGTTCCTGGACCGCAATCGCCGGAACTTGTCCAGAATTAGCAAGCCCCAGTGGTTGTTCGTGCCTGCACTCACCAGGACCCCCGAATGGATTCCCCCGTTCCAGAACAGTAGCAGTCAGATGACCCCCCCCCAAATGTCATCCGTTCGTCCCAGCGACACCCTCCCCAGGAACGTCCCAGGTGTGTGGCTAACACCTTCCCACAGTGGCTTGTAACCAGATATCACCAGCGGCCCCACCACTACTCTTCAGGTTCCCGAGCCAAGGAGGACCCAGCGCCATCGGAACCCCCTTCTGAGTCCTTAATTTCGTGACCAGCAACGCCCAGTGTCCCCACATCAGTTCACCAATGTTCTAACGTCACACTTCAGGATTCACGTTGCCGCCGCTGTTCGTCTGTCCACTCCAGGATCTTCACGACGCCCCCCCCCCCCTCTCGTCGAGTGTTCACCATTTGGACCCAGTGCCCATCTCCGCACCACATCTCTCCTCCAAGTGCGTTGTCCAGTGCTCCACTTCGACCCCAGTGGACAGCACCTACTTTTGCAGTCAACAGTGTTACCCCCCCCCCCCCCTTCTTCCAGATTGCCAAGATTTTTCATACATGTTCTTGGGTTCGACACTTGATCCAGGCTTACCCAACATACATCGCGCGCGTTCGTGTGTTCGGGTCTCCTCATCGACCTTCGACCTGCATACGGCCACTTCTTGGTGGACCTCCTCACGCTCACTCATGCGTTCCCTCACGCCGTATACCGAAATCTGTGAAAATGGACGCTCTACCAGTGCCGTTTTCGCGTGTCTGTTCCTCCTGGACTCCCACTGTACGCGAGCCAGAACTTTCTTCCAGGAATAGCCTTTCGGTGACGTTATCCGGACTTATAGGATAACCTTCGTTCCAGTTTCCAGGATCTCAGCTGTGCGTGTGTCGTGTGTGTGTGTATCGCGTCGTCGTGTGCTCATGTGTTCGACTCCCGTCGCCGGATCTGCAAGAACAGTTCGCCGATCTCCATTACCAATGAACGCTCGCCATCGCGATTGCTAATGGAGTATCCTTCAGCTGTGCATAAAGAACGCTAACTAAGTGTCTTTTTTTCTGTTTCCCTCTGACTATATGTCAAAAACACAAACTTGCAGTGTACCATCGGGGAAACAGTTTTTTTTCAGACCGGCAGAAAGACTTGAACAATTTGAACGTAAATTTCTGCCACTAATGTTAATACTTTTCAAATTCTGTGTATCAAATCAAAAGACATTGATTTTTTGGGAAGCAAATCATCCCATGTACATATATTAAATATTTCAATTTCACCTTCCTTGTGTAAGATAGTTAAAAATATCATTGCTTGCGAACCCTTCAGGTCTCTACTTTTGTATCTTATTGCATGATTTTTTTTCTTGGGTATTGATACCAAGTTGTTGTTTTTTTAGTTTTTTTTAGGTGATATAGACATTCCCCCGTTAATGGGGTAAAAACAATCTCCGTGTTTTCCGAACAATGCGCAATGGAATTACCCTTGCCCAGGAATCAAAGATACCTTTTATCTTCCGTGTTACAGTGCTTTCGTGTGCTCCGGTGTCAAGTGCTTCAGCGCGTGCCGAGTGACATGTGATAAATAAGTTCGTCGTCAGCGCTGACACGAGAGATTGCTCTGTCAGCGCCACCCGAGAGTCATAAGACGCACGACGTCAGTCTCGCGAACCGCAAATCGGTTCAGTATGTAACCCAGCAGTTTAGAATTAGGTTCTGCATGATATTATGTTGTGTTTATTTTTTGGTTGTGTACCGATTCTTGCCTTTTTGTATGTTCTCTGGTTTTTATTCAAATATACTTTCTTCTATCCTTGACTGGACAGGATGGGTAGACGCGACTTTTTTTATTTAGGCAGCAGGTCTACACACGAAATTAACTTCCCTCCAGGATGAATAGTCGCGCCCATTTTTATTATTATGATTATTTATTTAAGCAGCAGGTTTTCAAAAAATTAACTTCCCTACGTGAACCTAATTTTTTGCCCCAGAGCGGTGTGCCGTATCACGCCGCAGACGTGAATCGAACCTAGGACCCGGGTATCATAAATAAATAAGCTAATCACGTTATAAAAAGGGTCCCGCTGAAGCATTGAAAAAAGAGCTTCTTAAAAGCTCATCGCGACAGCGTCCTTCAGCGGAGTTGGAAAAACTCCGCTGACATTGCATTAGAAAATGAAATAAGGAATCAGCGTTCTTCCGCAGGATTGCCGTTGCGAGAGGACGCGATCGAAGCAAGCGTCGTAACGGCCGATAGTTCAAATTTCACATAAATAGGTCGCGTGAGAAAATCTCATGCTTAGTTGTCTTCCGTCAGTCAGATGAAGTAGTTATTACAAAAGAAATCCGTGTCTAGTTGTTTGCAGTTTACGCGAGAGAGCTCCAAAGGCATCGTAAGTCAGAAAGAGGAGCAAACGAATAATCGGGAAGTTAAAGTTATCGTTAGAATATCGGTCGGCGAAAGTACAGAGTTTGGAGCCCGGAGTTGCTCCCTCGTCCGTTTTCTTTCAGAGTAGGACCACGTCGATCCAAGGACCAGCGGAGAAGAGATCGCCGTAGAACTCCAGGTAACGAACATTCCTTGTCTTTCCTTCCCCTGCCTGTTCAGTCAAAGGTAGTGTTTAAATATATGTCCGTGTGTTCTTACTTACGGGGCTAGTCCCCTTGTAGTTAAGTGTCGACGTGCTCTCCAGAGCTACCCCCTTCCTTTTACAACGTTCCTCTCGCCTAACAAGCGAGTGGCTAAAGGCTGTCATAGCCTATCTACGATCCCCGCTCTTAGTCTTTATACGATAATGTCATTAACCAAGCCCCGACCCTCAGAAATATTCCAAAATTTAGGTGGTAGAGTATTAATAATTTTTATGAGATATCCAATCCCCTTAGTGTCATTTACTATAAAATTAGACAATTTTGTGCTTATCATGTCCATAATTCCAACCTTTTCATTGTAAAAATTGTGGTTGCCAGCATTTTCCTCCCCAGCTATCACCAATAACCTATCTACAAGTTTCCTGACATCATCAACCCACACAAATTCTTTAGGCAGGGTGTTGTATTGTTTGATTCCACTGCCAGTCTTGATCTGTGACCATATGGGCTTGATTAAATTATTGTATTTTGCCCCACTGCTAGACTTGACTCTTTTTTGTGTGGGATCATTGTTCTGGTATAGAGCATCTGATTTTATTAATATTTCTTTGTAATATTCATAATCTTGATCTGTATAGCTGCCAGGCCTTTTCCTAGTCATCAGTTCCCACAATCCAGGTGTTCCGGGGTACTTAACAAAAGCACCTTTTTCTCCGAGACGAGATTCTGAATAAACAATCAGATCATCCCCCATAAATGTTACTCTGAAATTGCCAATTCTATGTATGATGCTACCATCAAGCTCTGTGTCAGCATATAAGCCAAACACCTCATCTTTATTGTCTTTAGGTGAGGTTAAATATTTTTGAGCAAGAAGACCCCATTCAATAGGATCCTGAGTAGCTTCAATTCTTCTAGGAGCAATAGGACTAGGTGTATGAATACTGGAAAGTGGGGTGAATGGATAATCTAATATGTTTCTTGCAGCTACAGGTACAAGCTCTGTGATCAAATTTTGATTTTGCTCTGTAACAGTTTTGATATTTTTACCTAATTCACTAATAGCATCAATTACAGGCTGTTCTGTTTGTTTTTTGTTTTTCATAAATTCCTCGGTTCTCTGATTTCCATCCCTTAAATCTTTTTACAAGATAATCTCTTAATTTAAGATCATCAATGATTGGCCTTTTCATGGTTATTTATTTATGTTTCAATGTCTAGAAAATTGTTGATTTTATTTCTGTATTTGCCACTATTGGGTGTTCTTGTCATATCAATTGTGACAAACCCATAACTGTCCTGGTTCCACCACCTGCTGCAAAACTTAGAAAAATCATTGTAGCTCAGGTCCCCACCTACATATTCATCATGTATATGTTTGAGGTTGGTATGGTCTTGATGAAACACACATATAAAATTGCTGTTGTCTCGGATCAGTTGCTTCGGTATTTTAGAAAAAGTCTGTGCCAGGTAGAAACAATCAATGTTTTTGTGCCGGCCCTGTGTAAAGAAATTTCTAACCTTGTTTTGATTATCCAGTATAATGTCATCAAACACAACAACAGAGTTATCGAGACATTCATGGAGTGGCTTAACATCTGGTTCAAAAGTGGCAATATCCAATCCATCATATAGCTTCATCAGCTGCTGATATTTTAATTGTTCCAAGCTCTTAGAGAAGACATATAAGTGCCTGTTTTTCCAATCTAACCAGTTGGGTGCCAATAAAAAATTATCAACCATTAGTGTAGTTTTACCACAAGCAGATGGCCCAACAATAAGACACCTAATATTTTCAGGCAGCAACTTGCCATTTCTCTTAATCTGCTGTTCAGGTTCTGGCAGCCTTTTTATAACATCCCAGGTGCTTATATTATTATTTTGTTTGCATCGATCCAGCTGTGTTCTGGAAGTCCTAGCCATTTGACAAATAACTTGTTGCCTTTTCTGCGGATAATTTTTTCTATGAGATATGTGTCAGGCTGTTTAGTTTTGCTGAGCTCTTGTTCATAGAACCTGCCTTTGAGAATGTCTCCTCGGTGATCCTTTATTATATATGTGTTAAGGGTCCCAGGTTTAACTTGAACCACTGTAAATAATTCAGTGCTCCAGTTTCTTGTAAAGCCTCTTTTGAATAAGTGCTTATATTTGCTGATTCTTACTTGATCACCCACCCTGTATTTGGCCTTTCTTGTTGTTGGCTGGTATCTAGGATAATAAACAGTCCTGATCAATTTTTGCTCATCAGATGAAGTTACTTCAGAGGGTTTCATGTTGATTGTGGAATGGACCGAGTTGTTATATTTATGTAGAAGTTCTGGAAGAATATTAAGCCATTTATAATTACCTTGAAGTGTAAATTGTTTATACATAAGATTTTTTAGGGTTCTGTTGAATCTCTCTACAATTGAGGCCTTGAGATCACTGTAACTCGAATAATGTTGTATTGCCTGGCTTTTAATAAATTGTTGAAACACTGAATTATAAAATTCTTTGCCATTATCTGTTTGCAAATAGCGCGGTGATCTTCCACTCTGATTGATGATTGTTCTGATGGCTTCTGTAACACAAGTTCCAGTCTTGGATTTGAGTGGCACAGCCCAGGCAAATTTTGAAAATGTATCTATTACAGTGAGTAGATACTTGTAGCCCTTGTTGATTTTGTCTAAGTTTTTCAACTGTCCACTTGCCATTTCAATCAAGTCCCCTTGCCATAAATCATCTATGCCCTTTGTGACTACTGGGAGTCTCTTAAAATTATGTTTGGCTTGTCTGTGTAGTTCATCAACAATAATTTCTCTAGACATAATATGAAAACAAGAATATTGCAACTATAGGGTGTTCAGCAGCTGATACTACAGGATTTTCTAAATATAATTTGTCCCCTATTTGTATTTTAAATTCCAGAGAGCCATCATCTTCAACATATGCTGTTTCTAATGTATTTGGATCTGTAAAATCCTCCAATTCTACACTGGTGATTTTTGCTTTGTTGTCAGCATTTGTTATTGATAAGGTGGGGTAGTGGTGTGCCTGTGGTTGAAGCCAATATTTGATCTTGATTGGTCTCAATGTGCCCCCAACAAAAAATTGGTAATAAAATTGTGCAGGGGACAGCATATATATTTTGCCACCTGGTGTAAATGGTGAATCATATTCTTTGTTGGGGATGCTGTACAATTCAAGAATTACTGTATGTTTTGGATTCTCGATTATGCCTGTTATTTCCTTTTCTGCTGTAAGCAATCTACTTGTTACAAATTCAAGGTGCTCATTGATGGTCCTAACAACATCATCATGGCCTGGCTTGATTTTTATGTCCACAACAAGTTTTTTGTATTGTTGCACAATCTCTTGAAGCTGGGTGGCAAAAACAGACAGAGCATTTGCTTGATTGGATTCCATGGTTCCTAGCTGTTGCTTGATATTAGCTACAATTTGTTGCAAATTTTCAACAACTGCCAATTTTGAATTTTGAGCAGTAAGATCATGGACCTGTCTTCTGATATCCTCAAACAGGGCATGCAGTTCATTAATATGTTGATTGGTTGGTAGAGTGGCCACTGTCTGAGTGAGATGTTTGATCTCTGCTTGGATATTCTTGATATCTTCTGATTTCAATATCCTATTCACTGCCCTCTTAATATTTTTAAGTTCCTGTGATGTAGGAAGATTTGATACTGTATTTTGCAAAGATTCAAGTGCCAATTTTACATTGTTTAATTCAGAAGCATCAGCCACATTTTGCATAGCATTTTGGAGCAGGGCTATATCTGCCTGAGTGGGTGTGGATTGTTGTAAAATTTCAAGTTTTGTTTGAATATCATCAATCAAATGATGAAAATGAGATAGTTCAGATTCAGTGTTGAGGTTTTCAAGCTTTGTGATTTGGTGCTGGACACTAACAAGAGTATCTACAATACCGGGCAGGCGAGATTCTAGAGTTTCTTGTACATTTGCCAAATCACTTTGCACTGCTGCTATTGTACCTTCAAGATGGGTTATGGTACTTTGAATTTTTCCAAAATCTTCATATGTTTCAAGTTGCAGCTTAATATTTGCTACACTCCGAGTTATTGCACTCAAAGCATCAGAAGATGGCAAATTGTTCATAAAATTTTCAAGTGTCTCAATTTTTTCTTTAACCTCGGCTATGGCATTGTTCAGAGGATCCAGATTAGGTATTTGGAGTGATTGAATCTGTTCTTTTAGAGTGGAAATCACTAGATCAAAATCTTCTTGTGATTTTATGCTTTTGACAATTGTTTGGAGCTGTGTCTGGACATTATTTATCTGCTCTTCCAATTGCTGTTTCAATTGCTCAGAATTGGTGGCCTGGGTCTTAAATTTGGCTTGAAGAGCTGCTACAGCTTCTTCTAAACTTTGAAAATTATCTAATGTTGCCAGATCAGTATATTTTTGAAGCAACAATTTTAGTTCAGAATCAATTTTAAGAAGAGGGTCCATGCATTGTGATTGTAAATTTGTAATTTCTAATTGAAGACTGGCATTGAGTGTGGTTTGTAAAGCTTGTAAATCACTTCTTAATTTCTTGACTCTGACATCAAGCATCAGAATCTCATCACTGTGATCTTCATGCCTTGTATGGCCAAATATATCATTAGGCATTTTTGTTTTAGTGGTTATTTATTATAGAGTATCTGATTCTTAATTCTATAAAAAAGGGTATAAGCTTGTCATATGATCCCGGGACCTCAATATATAAGCAGTCACCAGCAGAAACAGTATAAACAGTGCCAGAAATCATGTTTGAGTGCTTAATTCTATAAATATTTCTCCCTATTGAAATCTTGACATTGCCCTCAGGGGTTGTAATAAATTGTAATTGCCCACCTACAGGTAATTGGTAATGATTTAAATTATTGTTAAATATGTACAATGTTTTTCCCGTTTCATCATCAACATCTGTAAGTATGCTGTTCAGATGAATAATTAAGAAACCACTCAGTTTAGATATCATATCAGAAGAGGGTTGTGGTGTCGGCAGGTCCATAATAGCCTGTTTTTTGAACCCAAATAAGTTCATAGGCATGTTTATTTATTTCAAATCATGCTCTGTGTTTGGGCATTGATTGCCATTTTTCAAATCACAATGCCCCCATGGTAGAGTATGTATGCCACATGATAAAATGCATCTCTTATCATCATGTGGGTCCAGAGCCACTTTTCTTACAATATTGCTAGTCAATAAGTGATCCACACTCTGAATTCTGGATTCTGATGTTTTGATTGTGCTACATGATTTGAGACAATTTTTATAATCTTCAAATTGGAGCTCTTTTTCAACAGTTACTCTGCCAATGCCCTTGGCTTTTTTGGCAACAGCACCACTACATGTTTCAAAACTGTACATCTTGGCTCTTAACCCAGCAAATGCCACAATAACATCACCAAGTGTCTCATCTTTTAACTTGCCAGGCACCTTTTTGTTGTGGTGTTGAATCTCTGTATGTTCACTGGTATCAAAATATTTAAACAATTCAGGCTGTGCAATATCTTGATAAACATCTTCTGTTTGAATATCAAGAACAAAACTATCTGTATCCATGTACATCAATTTTACACAATCACCTTAAAAAGGTTTCAACACATCATAATACAATTTTAACATGTGTAATTTGGCCAATTCCAATATTACAGCCCCTACATAAATAGGTTTATCAAACTTAATTTTTGTTTTTTTCATGTTGAAAAGTGCCATATTTTCATCATAAATTCTTCTGTAATTGAAATTAGGCTTTGCAACCAATTTTTTGCTCAGGCTGGGGTCAGTAATTATTTTAACATCGGTATGTTTTCTGACATTTTCAATAGTTTTGCCATATACAGAATTGACCATCAATTTAAACAAGGCCTTATCAAATTGGCTCATTGCAGATGTTCGAAGCTCTGTATTTGTATTAATATATGGCTTCAACCATTTTAAGTGCCTGAACCTCAAAACTTTTCCAACTTTGGTCACTTGAACACCATGATGCATCAGGAACTGGAGGTTTTTGTAATATATAACATAACCCTGTTTTGGCTCCAGTGTCATCATGAGCTTCTTCTGTTTAGAGCCAGGTGAGCACTTAACCTCGGGAATTGGGGGCAGATCAGAAAATTTGTTGTGTAAATTATCAGGAATTGTCAGATCAACCTCTAAGAAGAGGCCATAGTTACTGTCATCAAAATCCTTAAGATCTTCAATATTGAAATCTTCAACCCATTCAAGCCCTGAATATGGCAGTTTATCCATCATGGCATAACCATACAGGCTGTTTGCATCCACATAAAGTATATAATTTGATGGCAGTGCTGGATCATAATCAGGAATATATTTGTTATTTGCTCTGGCATATCTCTGAGAACATTGCACCATGCCTCCTCTTATACATTGTTCCATAAACAGATACATATCTTGATCTTGGATCAGATCTAATTGCATTTTAGTGTTTAAAAACATTGCAGACCATGCTAGGCCCGGGGCACTGTAAAAATATATTGGATCCAGTTCATAATTTTGCATGGAAGATTTTCTGAATGCCTGCAGTATATCAGCTAAGAGGGTCACATCAAGTTTTAAATATGCCATGTGATAATCACCAAATGTCTGGCATTTTAAATTGTTCCACATCAACTGGGCATGGTGATAATCATCATCAGTGATTCCAGATCCTCTGATTTTGCTGTAAAACTGTTGTTTTGGTGGCAGAGCACACTCATCAAATTTAGAAAAATCTGTAACATAATCATATGGATATACACCCTTCCGCCTAATTAATTTCAGGTCCTGATTTGGAAACAAGGCACATGTGATTTTGAATTGTTCATCAGATAATTGAGTGGCCAGTGTAGCCAGGCTAGCCGATAAAATTCTGTATGAATCAAGAAATCTTATGTGAATATGAACACCATTAACTTTAATTATTTTGTTAATGGCAATATATTTCTCATCATTTTCAGCTAAAATATTTAAATTCTGCTTGTCAAACCCCTCGTATCTGATCAAATGATGAAAATCATAATTGGATGCTCCATGGCAAAATATGGGGACAAATTTTGGTCTCTGGATCTGAATATTACAGCTATTACACAGGGCCATTAAGAATTTACCATCTGTATGAGAATGGTGTTTCACCTTGATATTTGCATCTGAAAATTCAGAATCACATACCGGGCATTTTTCTGCATTGTTGAAATCTTCAATCTGTTTCTCTGTTAAAGGCAACATGGGTTTTGATTTTAATAGAACATTAGATGCTATGTCATGGCACTCATTTTTTATTCTAAGTGCAAATTCTTTGATGGCATCTGCTCCCATGTATAAATTTTCTTTACTAACAACACCATCCTGTACAACCACATAATAAAAGCTGGAAGGTTCATGTAGCTCGTATGGTGTAATTGAAGATTCTTCAGGATCTGGATTGCAGAATGCAAGAGGTTTGAGATTTGATTCAAAATCACAGACAATATATGCTGGGTGTTCCAACAAGGCTTCAAACTTTTTGAATTTTGCTTTTTCACTTGGATTAGGCATAAGCATATGAACAGGTTTATAATTGCCACAGTATTTCAGATGCTCAATTAACTTGTTTTTAGCAATTTCTGCATTCTCTTCCCGAACCCCTTTCACCATTTTTCTACCATCAAATACACTTAAACATCTTCTACACAACTTGAATATTGTATTGGATTTGTCTAGTTGTGTTCTGACTAAAGCTTCAAGATTATGTATCAGAGTGTAATGATTTGTGCCATCCTTTTCAATTAAGAGCAGATCAATCGGAACAGCAGATTCATCATCAAGTGTACTGATTCTGAGAGGATCTATCAAGCAATTGTCACGGCCACTAGAACAAGTAAATACATTAATAGATAATTGTTTGCCATTGATGTGCCTGGCCTTTTTTTCAAATTTATCAATATTCTGGACAGACATTGGATATTCTAAACCCTCCATTGCCTCATCAAAATCATTTTCATGTTGTTTATAATAAGTTATTCTTTCAGGATTCCTTGAAACTGGATACAAAGCAGCTAAAATACACCACAAAAAGCATTTCTGGTCATTATTTTTTATATTAACCACGGCTGTTTTGTTTTTGATATTGGCAGGTAATGGCACATAAGTGGAACCTTGTAATGGGTTGAATTCAGAAATATTAACATATAACTTGTGTGGAGATCCGCATAGGCTCCATCCAGACTCTTTTGCTGCAAATTCAGTGTGTTTAATATTTAATTGATCTATCAAACTGCTTATTATTTTGTCTGAATTTGCATTTGAATATACCGGTACAGTTTCTGTTATGTGGGGCTGTGTAAATTTTGTGCCATTTGGCTTCTTATATTGTGCAAACAATTTGAGGGACAGCTTATAAGACCCATTTTGTGCATTTAGAATTGCCTGCACATCAGGATTTATACTGTTCAAAAAATTCTTAATTCCACATTTTTGCTCTGATTCAAACCGGTAATCCCTTAATTGGCTGTTAAAACTGCTATGGATGGGTGCATAGCATGGCTGCTTTGCCGGTGAAGCATTAACAGGTGTTTCATGCTTCCTTTTCAGACCAGATGTAGATGGTTGTGGGGGCAATGTTGATGACTGTGCAGAGCAAGTATTTTTATGTGTATATGTGAAGTATTGCAGATTATATTCTCTATGGCATTTAGGGCATATTTTTGTGGGAGTTCTGCATTTGTCTGGATTACAATTCCTTTGATGCCTGGCCCAATTGGGGCTGGTTATATTCTTTTTGCATTGATTACAATATTTTTGATTTGGCATTTTTGTTGTTGTTTATTATATACAATTTCCTGGGGTCCAAATCAAAATTCTATGCTTAATAAAAAATATCAGTTGGGTTCAGCAGTGCGATTTGTATATTTTGTGTGTGTGTGT
Source organism: Lepisma saccharinum (assembly GCF_977018435.1). Classification (NCBI taxonomy): domain Eukaryota; kingdom Metazoa; phylum Arthropoda; class Insecta; order Zygentoma; family Lepismatidae; genus Lepisma; species Lepisma saccharinum. The sequence goes on from NC_139230.1 coordinate 212,449,399, forward strand.
ATGTGTGTATGTGTGTTAATATTTTTGGCTTTGGTATTTATATAAAATTTCTTGGGGTCCAAATCAAAACTTTATACTTAATAAACCTATGACAGGTTGTCAAAAATTCTGTATATTAAATCAAATAGATTTGTAATTCAATTTATACAAATCTGCAATATTTTTGTATTTAAATAATATGAGCAGCACTGCAACAACACATCTGTACTCTTCAACAACTTTTTCAATACTGGCTGATATGCAATGCAAAATCTTTTTATATACCCTAAGCACGGACCGCCTTGAAAACATCTGAAACAATAAGCCAATCAGAATTTAACACATCATCACATTATGTCATAAGCAACCAATCAGAAAACAACACGTGTCTAATGCATAATATTGGGTAATAATTTGTTGCAAAACATAATGCAACAGAAATAAAGCAGAAATAGGCCACAAGTGGACCGGAAGTAGGCAAACCGGAAGTGGACCGGAAGTGGACCGGAAGTGAACCGGAAGTGGACCGGAAGTGGACCGGAAGTGGACCGGAAGTGGACCGGAAGTGAACCGGAAGTAAATGTGTGTGTGTGTGTGTGTGTGTGTGTGTTAATACGTTTGGCGTAGTTTAGGTGTGGGCAAAAAAATATCAAAAGGGGCATATTTTTGACAGGATTATGGACAACAATCTCACAGAAGTGCCTTTTATAAGTGTAGGCAAATCAATCTGAGAGGGGTCATCATTTCACGGGAACTTCCCGAGGGCATTTTTACAAAAATCTTGGATTAGGCAGGGTTCCACATTTGAGCAAAAAGCTCATATGGGCATGTTGAGCCTATTTTAAGTGTAGCCAAATCTGCCAGAGGAGGGTTCATCCTTTCTGGCACTGGTTATACCACAAACCCCACTACTAATGTGAAATGTAGATTCAACTCTCCTCCTACATGTAATGTGCAAACAATACTTGTTTGTAACAAAGAAAACGAAGGTAGTACGACTCGGCGAAAACATTTAATGGAGAATTGCACATGATGAGAACTTTTCATTCGATATTTGCGGAGGTATCCTTGCATTGAACTCGAGTGAGAAAAGGGGTAAAATTAGTATGTCCTGAATTGCCACAAATATAAATAGTTATTTCATTAATATTTGTCAATGTCTTTGAAGCAGTAGACAATTATCGTTAGAGTATCATAATTCACGATCTTATACATGAAAATATCAATAAATGTCAATAAATTCCATTTGCAGAACAATGTAGCTACTATACACTGCTATTGCAAATAATGTTACCATGCTCTTGTTTGTAATAAAATGAGAATTAAAAAGAAAAACACCTCCTAAGGAGTATCGAACCTGGGACCGCAATCAATACTTTCAAGAAATCTAACCAATACACTACGCCCTTTGCTTCCCTTGGAGCAACAGTTCTTAATTATTCTGTCGCGTCAATATTATAAACGTTATCCTGCAAAAATAAGTTCAATACTCTGATATAGCTCTGTACTTCTAGAATTACTCTATACACATGCATTTGAAATTAACTCTGAATTTATTTCTTCGTTGTTAGTATATCTACGCTTGTGAATATATTTTATTTGTAATTTTATAACTGTTACATGGACATCTACGAAATAGTTCCTTATAATAACCTCAGGTTGACCAAGTTGCCAATACAAACAAATGAAATACAGAGTTATTTTCACTTTGCGCAACATACGCGTAAGCGAGGTAGAAAATGCCATTAAGAAGTTGAAATCCAAATCAACGATCGGATCCGACAACATACCACCATATACAGTGAGTGTAAAAAGTGTTTGGACACTGCAGTAGTTCCGTTAATAATGGATTCTCTTGGCGTTCTGGATGATGGTAGGTGAGCGGGATAAAAGTGTAATGGTTCTACCTCAAATTATTTCTTTCTTGGCACAACAACGAAATAAAAATATCAAAACATAAACAATCCATGAACAATTATAACAAGAATGCCACAAATTATGGGCACAGAAAGTCTTTGGACACTTAGTAAAAAACATTAAAAAGATCCTGTGTGAAACACGATCAATAAACCTGGACTGCCAGACACGTACCACTGACCCCTTCAACCTCTGGGCTCGCAGCTGCCAGTTAGCAAGTTTCAGTACCGGCAGTAGCTCTGCCTCATTGAACACGATAGTGCAACTATCTCCAAGAAGGAGAGAGTTCACCGTTTTTGAACGTCGGCAAGTTATCCGACTTCACAATCAGTGCAAATCATAAAGGGAAATATCACGCTTGTCCGGAATTCCTAAATCAACAGTGCACGTGGTCATAGATCGCTTTGGCGAAAGAAAAACAGTAGAAAATAAGTCGAGGAGTGGACGACCAAGAGTGCTTTCTGTGCAAGACGAACGGTTTATTTTGCGAACTATCAAAAAATACCCCAAAACTAATGCTCCGACGTTGGCTGCAAGCCTTCAAGACCGAGGTAAGCAAGTTTCCTCCAGTACAGTTCGTAATATATGCCGACGAAATGCCTACCATGGACGAGTGGCAAGGAGTAAATTTTGGGTCAGTGCAATAAACAGAAAGAATCACCTCGAATTTGCCCTATATCTCTGCAATTACGATGCAGACTTCTGGAACAAGATCATTTTTTCGGACGGAAGCAAATTCAACTTATTTGGGTCGGATGGTACGCATATGGTATGGCGGCAAAGAAATACAGAGTTGGAGCCGCGAAACTTAATCCCAACCGTCAAACACGGTGGCGGTTCACTCTTAATATGGGGTTGTATGAGTGCTTCCGGGGTCGGCAAGTTGCATTTCATAGAGGGAACGATGGATCAGTACATGTACATTGATATATTGAAGAATAATTTGAGCGCTAGTGCGGCTCAAATGAACTTGAGTAATAATTACTTGTTTCAACAGGACCACGATCCTAAGCATACCGTCCTTAATACAAAATTGTAGCTGTTATATAACACCCCAAAACAACTTCACCCCCCCCCCTCCTCAATCCCCAGATCTGAACCCCATAGAAAATGTATGGAGTGTATTAGGGAAACTAATAAGAAAAAGAAACGTATCCAGCAAATCCGACCTAAAATTAGTATTGCAGGAAGAATGGAACGCCATTTCACCTTAGATTACTGCAGATGTGGTTAAATCTGTACCAGACAGGCTCCGGGCCGTGATTCGTGCCAAAGGAAATCGAACAAAATATTAAATGCATTTATTTTTGCAGAAAATATGGACAAGAATGGCAAGTGTCCAAAGACTTTTTGTGTTCAAAATATGTGATATTTTCGTTATTATTGTTTGTAGATGGTTTATTTTTTGTGTTTTGTATTTTCCTGTTGTATCAGATAAACAAGTATATGAGGTAGAATAATGTGGTTTTCATTCCATTTGCCTACCTCCACCCACAACCCTGAGCGGACCCCTTGTTTATGTACCATCAATGGTGTCCAAACACTTTTTACACTCACTGTATAGTAAAAGGATATTGCGATATTTTAAAATATCCTTTGCTGTAAATTTTTAACCTTTCCCTCGTTACCAACACTTTTCCTTCAAAATGGAAAACATCGTCGGTCTGTCCCATCCCCAAGTCTCACCAAAGATCAAGCTTAGAAAATTATAGACCAATAGCAATCTTGTCTAGTCTTGCTAAAATATTTGAACAAATCATTTACAAGAGGATGTTAGCACACGTCAATACAGTTATCTCTCCTTATCAGCATGGATTTACTCCAAAGAGGTCTGTCTACCGGAACAAACTTAGCTAACTTTACCCATTACGCATGCAATGTACTAGATAACACAGGACAAGTCGATGCAATATACATCGATTTTACTAAGGCATTTGACAAAATTGACCATGATATATTACTACAGAAAATTGCTTCATTCAATATTTCACTTAATACTTTAAATTTCTTTGCTTCATTCATATTTATCCGATCGAACGCAAATTGTAATATATAGGAAAATCAAAAGTCGTCCCTTCACATTATATTGTGGTGTTCCACAAGGATCTAATCTTGGGCCGCTTTCTTTAATTTATCAATGACTTACCTAATTGCATACAAAATTCTCAAAAGTTGCTTTTCGCCGACGATCTTTTCCATGAAATAACTACCTCTGAAGACTGCTTGAAACTACAGGAAAATGTAGATAGAGTGATTTCTTGGTGTAAAAATAACAAGTTGGATCTTAACCCAACAAAATGCAGCGTAGTCACTTACTCAAAACTCAAAGCACCTTATGTTTTTCCATACCGCATTAAAAATATACAAATCACTCGCAAAAAATGAAATTTAAGACCTGGGAGTGACCTTCGACACCAAGCTCAAATTTAATAAGCATATTGAGGTTGTTACTAACGACGCTTTCAGAAACTTAGGTTTCATAATCCGGTCAATCCACGACTTCACGAAAATAGAACCAGTGAAAGTACTTTACTATTCCCTCGTACGGTCAAAACTAGAATATGCGTCAGTAATCTGGAATCCCACTCAAATAGACTATAACGTATTCAGTCAAAGTTCCTTAGATACCTGAAATTCAAAACCTGTGGAGAATATTCAACATTCGATTCATATGATAATCTAGTTTCAGAGAACAACTTCAGAAAACTAGCACTCCGGCGACAAGTAAATGACGTTCTCTTTCTGTATAAAGTAATTAACGGTGTAATAGACGATTCCAACTTATTATCAGCCGTATCATTCAATGTTTCCGTTTCCAAAACTAGTTCCAAGCACAAAATCTTTCATTGCCAGAGAGCGAAAACGTCAATTATTTCTACCTGTCCGGTGTGGAGAGCGTGCAACTCTTTCAACACAATTTCAAGTGTAAATAACACAAAAGACATTTTTATAATGAGTTTATACAACTTTAAAAATACTATTCCTGGAACACTGAAGGGAATCTATTGTAGTAATATTATCTAATTATAGCACTATAATTGGGCTCGGCCTGTTGGGCTCTATCAATAAAATAAATGAATAAAATGGCATTGCGGGATTGCTTCACTTGCTATACTTGCAACATCGAGGAAGCATTTGCCATGTGGGACCTCTGCATACGATCAGTTTCAATTGCAAACCTGTTCTCATATGTCAATAAGCAGAACGTACTTCGGAACATATGAATACGATCTCGCCAAATCAATAGCTCTCGACGACTCTCAGAAGATCCACGCCACGTTACTGCTTCTAAAGTAGGAAGCCAAGAGGAGAGCATTAAAGCTCCATCACTCCGCCAATACAATTCGAACCCAACTTGTTGCCTTACCGACGGGATTCTTGTCCCCGGAGAGATATTTAACCATCATATCGCCGCAACACTTCGCCGTGTTTCCAACAGCGATCTGCTCGTAAAGTGGTTTTATACCGGACCAGAAACATCCTGCACGTGCAAACCTTCCTTTCCCTTTGCTCCCGGTTTGGTTCGCCAAGGACTATAATGAACGCAGGCCCAACTGGCGGCTGGCCTACATAGCTCTATCTACCTGTCCACCAATCGTCTTCGGAGGTGTGTGGCTCGATGAGGGTCGACAACCTCAGTTGCGAAGTAAAGGCTGTAGGAGTAACATCGCTCTTCCGTTGCAACGTTGCCAAGCGTACGTCTATTCTTGTCAGTTGTTTTTATTAGCATGTGTGTAGTGTTTGGGTGTTTTGTGTACTAATTTTCCGTGCTTTGTATACTAATTTTCCGTGCTTTGTGTACTATTGTACAACTTTTATTCAGTAACGGCTTTGATCAACTCTCTCTCTCTCTCTCTCTCTCTCTCTCTCTCTCTCTCTCTCTCTCTTTACAGTATGTCTGGCAACATGCTGTGTATCCAACGATCAATTGTTTCCTCCCTCCAAGAACTTTCGGTGCATCATGACACGAAAATGCCCGATGTCAGTCGAAGAGAATTCAACTGATCGCTGATTCGTTGCTTCCCAGCCGCCAGCTGGATATGCGACCAGTATAGCTGCGGAAGATCGCCGAGGATTCAAGTAATGCGCCGGCATCGGATCAAATAGGCCACAATGCTCTGCACGACGTCGACGCAAAAAAGAGGCACGGTTGTCTCCCGACGCGACGCCTGCCCTGAATCCCGACTCAATCACTTAATGCCCATTTCGGAAGAGGGCTGCTGCTTGGCACGAAAACTTCCAAGGGACCGAGCAGCCACAATTACTCGACCAACTAATCGAGAGTGTTGGGTGGTGGGGACCGGAAAGTGGTTGATAGGGGACTCCCAGCTTCATTTCATTCAACCGCATCTTGCCACGCAGGACAACGTTTTTTTTTCCTACGACACCGAAGAGATTGTCTTAAGTGGTTTTTTTATAGTGTACAACTGCATTATTCCTCTGCATTCGAATTCTATGATGTTCGGGTAAAGGCACATAAGTCACAAACTGCGATTTTCTGTTGCTTTAAGTCATATCCTACTGAAACAATTATAGGGAATATTAGAAGTGTAATTTTATATTGGGCATGTCTAAGGATTATAAATAGTGATGTTCGAACATGTATACAATGTCTGTAATGTTTGCTATTAAAATAATAAACATATTAACTGGCTGCTGTAAAATTGCATTTTTTGATCTAAGTGCTTCTTCCCCGAGGTCGTAAAACTCAAGTCTCCTCCAATGGAAACAAAACATTACTTTCAATTTTTTAATTAAATGTTTAGATCAACAGGCATATCTGTAAAAGTGTCGCAATGCTTCGTAATATTACGTGTGTTGAAACCCTTTCTGCAGGTAACTTCAGGTGTAATGCTACTCTGCAGCATTTTCACAGAAAAGGCACTTTTATAAAGACAGCATTATTGACGTCAAGAAGAAGAGATTGATTTGCTTTATTTCACTTCTCTTTTCCTGCCACTTTTGGCTAATTTGCGAAGATGTGGATGAGTGATGACTTGATGAAATTGATGAATGGACAATCACAAACATCCATGCCCAAGCCGGGATTCGAACCCGGGACCCTTGGCTACGTATAGCGTGATGCGAAGAAGAAGAGAGACTGTGTGGGAAGAAAAAGGAACAGGTGTAAAGCCAGACGCCCAACGGAGCGGAAAGGTGGTGAAACAAGGCACAAGTGTCATTGCAGAAGCGTGGTGATGGGAAGGTGTGGGCGACTTGACTTGGTGTTTTAAGTCCACTTCATGCACAGTAAGGCTAATCGGGACTAGACCTACAGTTTAAAGTGGGATCCGAACCACTGTGCCAAGTGCCTCCACCGGGAATCGAACCCGGGAAAGGTGTGGGCGAGATTGCACTTCATTACTTGCATTATTCTCAATGACGCTTCTTTCGCGTCTGTCGCTTTGTCTCGCCTTCGCTCCAGAAGGCGACAAACTTGAAACAGGGAATCCTTATAGTCGCGTACAGTAATCAATATGTATTTGGAAGATATAACTGATCGATGTCAAGTAAAGGAGAAGGTAATTAGAGATGTCGAAGACCATATGATAACAGAACGAAAATACGAAATGAATGTAAATGCAAGGAAAGCAGCGGTGCTGAAGTGAGGAGAAGATGAAGCAATTAATGTCAGGATAAACATAGATAGAATACATCAAGAAAAATGTTTCAAATATGTAAGTGTTACTTTGACGGACGATTGAAAATGTGAGAAGGAAAAGGAGAATAGTCATGGAAGAGGATTTTTTTCGTTCTAAAATGAATTTACAATTAAGAAACAGACTTATGAGATGGGAGTGTATTGTCGTATGGATTGGGTTTGAGGTTCTGTGGTTTTATTTTTGTTTTTAATTCAACTTTATACACAGATATGCTAATCGGGACTGGAAGTACAGTTTAAAGTGGGATCCTAACCATTATGCGCATCCACCGTAACGAACCCTAGAGCCTTCGATTACAAGACTCGGAAACGACAATGCAGAAGAGATGCAGGGAAGAACTAGAAACTTTTGAGATGTGTATTTGGCGGAGAATGGAAAGAATCAAATGGATCTTTCTGGTGCAAAATGAACAAGTGCTTCAGAGAATTAAATAAAAGTGTCAGATTTTAAAATCGTTAGAATGGAAAGGAACTGGATATGCACGTTTTGGGAGAGAAGGATGGAATCTTGAGAACGGAAGGAAACAGAATAAATATAAGGAGAAGAGAAAGAAGGAAAGAGATGGGCAACAGAGGGTTCTGTAGGAGGAAAAGGGAGACAAGGGACGACGACACTTGCAGACGACCTGATAGGAGGAAGAAGAGGACACTGAATACTGAAGAAAACTAAGAATAGAAGTTGGGAGACTGTAGGAACAGCTTACGATTACCAAATGATGGTTAAGTAAAGGAAACAAAATATCGTTTATAAACTTAAAACGTGTATGTTTTTTAGACAGATTGATTTTCAAGAACTCCACTTAGTATTCGAAATTCAATATAGCAGCTTATTACTGATGCAGTAAAGAAGGTTGAATTATTTAGGAGATCGAGGGTTCAAACCAAAAGAGGACTCTTCTGTGATATCTTTGCGACTTGTTCCAAATAATTGTAGAGTCAGAGTCAGTTGTGTAGCATAAGAATCATTCTCGCTTCAAAAATTTATTTCGTCCTTGATTTCGTTAAGTCTTTACTTGTAATTAACCTACTATGCTAACAAATAGGTTCGATTAATTATATAAGTTTCAAGTTTCTTCTTTCAATTTTTTTTGTGTGTGAAAATGTTACGACAGATACATATTACAAGAAAACATATCATCGCAATACGTTCCACAATCCTTTCGCTCTTGGGTAAATTCAGCTTCCACAAGCGTTATTCGTTTCGTAATGATATTTCTTCTTAATTGCATAACAAATGCAGTCGTCCAATAAGCATATTATCTATCAGTCATCAGTCTCAACATTAGTTTGCTGTAGATCTCCAAACACTCCTAACACGTAATCATTTTCTTACTGGCATCATCTTTGGTTTGCCATGTCGTTGGTACAATCCTACTTTAAACTATACGTCCAGGAACACATATCTCCATGTCGGGACTCGAACTCAGAAACTTCAGTTGTCGAAGCTAAAGTAGAGACAATAGCGGTCGTAAACGTTCCTATACTGAACGACTGCTAAATTAATACATGAAGAAAGTTTAATGTTATTCGAAAGGGAATTTCTTTTCTAGGTAGACTTCGCCAGAGATCAATATGCTGTCTCCTCGTATTCTGGTTTACATAAACCTGTCACTGGGGATGAGAACATGGGCAGCCGAGAAGATATAGAAAGACAGACAGCCTGTCCACGATACAGCAGTGAACGCCGCCTGCCCCATGGGATAACTCACTTATCCCCGCGAGATCGAAACTGAATCGTGTGAAATTGAGTTCTCTCGTCTCTCGCACATCTCGATGCCACGAGCACAACTTGTTTTCCACTCGGCACTTATAACTCGCCGCTAAGATACTGGCGAGAGAGATTAATTACTAAAAGTTTGAAACAGAATACTGAGCAAGTCGAGTTAGTTATACTTTTCATATACGTTTTAGTTTTCACTCACATTCCGGCTGCGTTGTAACAAATACAGGGTGTACTATAATTATTTCCTTCATTGTAGTTGGTTATATTTTTGGGAAGGAATTTACTTCTGTTTTTTTTTTTTTATCGAGCAGAATGTTTGTCCTACTGTGATTGAAATACCACTTTCTCTACCAGGGGTGCTCTTTTCTAGTTACCCATGGACATTTAAAAGTTATTCATGCACCACGGGCTGCTTTACAATAAAAACTACAGAGTAGCAGAACCACTATATTATTTATGGAAATATTGTGCACGGTAATTTACTTATTTTGATGGATTGCTTGATTGAGTTGGTGTTTTTAAGTCGACTTGATGCACAGTAAGGCTAATCGGGACTGGCCCTTCAGTTTAAAGTGGTATTCGAACCACTGTGCCATTTGCCTCCACCTTGGAACCCTTGATTACAAGGCTACGACGCAACCACTGCGCCATCTGGTAGGCCCTTTACTTATTTTGAGTTGCACAGAAAGCGAAACAAACGTTGCCGGCATTGATCAGCTTTCCTAAAAAGGAAATAGAAATTCAGAGGATAATAAATTATCTCTTCAAGTTCTGGGCATGCCATTATATCTTTATTGATTGTTCGTGTTTGCAGAACCGCTAAATATTTTAACAGTCATATTCTGAATTAACTGTTTAGTATCAACAAATTGGAAATTTGTAAATATTTAATTTTAGTTCTATGTCTAATAATTTTGTACCTTGAGCATCATATGATCCTGCTTCATACAACAATATTAAGTGTTTAGGTTTCCACATTCTGTGGGAACGCCACATTGAATGCTCCATGATTCAACGTGGGCGTCAAAATGTTCACATTCCAGATCAATGCTTACCATTGTAAAATTCACGTATTCACAGCAATGCAGCAACAATCGGCAACTTTCTCCTGTCATTGCCTTTATCTGAAAACGTTGGAATCTCCACAATGCGAGCGTCAATCCTTTGAGATTTGTTTAGAGAGCTGAGACCGGTACCTTTTACGATGGTTCCATTTACGTCAACATGTGAATGGGCGCTTTGTCTAGGCTGCATTTGAACTCCTGTCCCCCGGAGAAACGGCTGCGCGTCACCACATGATGACAAAAGAGAGAGACGAGATGTCTGCGTCTCTTTTTGGTTGCGGAATCAAAAATGATAGCTTCGTGTATAGAACAGAATTCCTTTCAAGGAAAACTGAGGCTACTCCTTTGAATTTCATGCTATCCGAGAAACAATGCACGTCATTTGCCACACTGATTGCACAGTGGTAGAGAATATAAAATAGGAAAATTGAATCCCTCCTGAGCCCAGGAACAGTCGTCCAAAATGCCTAAGAACCTTGTCAAATAAACAAACGCATTGCCGTGTCTACTATGCTTTATTATTATGTACAGATAATTCCTATTTCTAGTAGCATGCAATGAAACTTAAAATCTGGAGTTAGAATCAAAATTCAACAATTAGCCTTCAAATCAGAATCACTATACTTGTTCATTAGCAATTTCATATTCAAGTTCGTCCTTTACGCTTACTCCTCACTCGTTTGCCCAATAGGTAGAAGGGCTGCCTCAATAATTGCTGGTCCATGAACTAGTACCTTGTGCACAGAGGTTGGCATTGGGTAGCAAGGGTACAGAGACACCAATAGATTTGCTGAACCTGAGGCATAGACATCAAAAGCTTTGAAGTCTGTGAGGAATCCACAAGACAACGTGGAAAGGATAACCCAGCATCTGCAAATTACCTCGTTGTTGATGCCAGTGATTTTGGCAGACAGTTCTTCATTTGGAAACGCCGGATGCTATTGCAATCATTTCTGATCCATTTCTTCGTGCCCTTGGCTTGTCCAATTTCACTCAGAAATCTTTGCTGCAACCGTGACTTTCTCTGGTTGATTGATTCAGTGATTACGTTATATTACATCGCTTTCCTGCCACTTTTGGCTAATCGCGACGATGGAGATGAGTGATGATATGATGAATTGATGAAGATGTACTCATAAATAACACCCTTCGAATCCGGGACCTCTGACAGTTTCCTTCTTTGGATCACGACATCCTTATTTTCCTTGTCCATAACCAGCCAGGATTTGAGGTAGTCTGTGCGTACGCAACGTGGAGAAGGTATTCAAAGAAACGAATCCACAACTAGTAATGGTAGCGCAAGAAGTTTTTGTGTTGGCGGGCTACTAGATGACTCAAAAATTTGGGTCGGCCACAGCTTCATATAAAAATGTATTTTGATATTCACATTGTTATTACGTATTCAAAAGAAGGAAGATTTACATGAAAGATTACAGTCATTTTATTATCTATACACTTTCATTTTATTTTTATCATGAAATGTGTCTCTTATATTTTGACAGGGCAGACCATGGCCCATTCTGGCCAACCTTTGGCGTAACCCCCGACTCCAAGCTGTAATTCAATATATCTGAATATAGATCCTGCACATACTCAAAGAAAGTACCTTACATGCGTTCATTAAATCGACTGAGCTAATTTTGCAATCTTCAGCTCTATTTCATTACGTTTTATTAAAGTTTGTATTGTACATAATGGGGCAAGTTCGGTCAGATACTTTCCTGCTTTGCCAATCAGATCACATGTTTGGAAAGTCACCTGTACAGAAGTTGGAATGGAAAAACGAGTTTTTTTGTTGTTTTTTTTTGGCAGATCTCAGTAAAATTTCATTACCAAACCCTTGGAGTCATGGTACTTGCAAATTGGTAATTTTATAATTTTGTTGTGATTAGAGATTTATTTTATGATACAAATTACATTTTTAAATTATCCCCGAGTGGTTCTAGGTTTCTTTTTTAAGTTTTCAAGTTCAAGTGAGTGTAGTGTCCGCTGAAACTTGAGAATGTCCTAGATAGTAGAAACGCAACCTAGTGCTTATCACACTAACTGCATTATTCTTGATATTTAATCGTCTCTGTGCATCTTCATGGTATGTTGATAAATAAAAGAGAGAAAAACCGTGTTTGCGTTAATGTTAAAAACAGTTTGTCCACGAAGTCATATTGTTGGAAACAAGTAAGGAACAGAAGCGCGGATTACATCTCACGTGCAGAACAAACGTAAGAGATCTCCAGTCTTCCTCCTCGTATAACCGTGGGTGTTTTTCTTAAAGATGCATAGGGATTCTGTTCCGGATCTAAAGTCCTTCTGGCAGACTCACCACTCCCGGCGTCATGCGGAGGTTGATAAGGCCTTTGCACTGGATGTGATCTACCTTAATGCTCGAATGAGATCTCAATAGAGGAGGAGATAACGCGAAGAGGATTCTTAGGAATCCCACACATTCCATAGTGTGACTCCTCCCTCTTACGAATATACCCCAAGCTTCCAATCTAATGTGGAATCTCTCAACCTTTCAAATTAAAGCGCGATGTACCGTTGTGAACGAATGCACTATTTCCCCAAAATTAATGCTCATGTCAAAATCCAGAGTGGGCAAGCAAGACATATTTTTTTTTCCAAAATTGTGCTGAAATTCTGGCGTTCTAGCGACAAACCTATCTTGTAATTATCGGTCTCCTGCCATAAGTAATGCAGTATCTTGCATTGAAATGAAATGTCATGTGTGAAATATTCAATTTACGTTATGAGCAGGTTTTTGATTGAATCTCCACATTCCGTTGAGCCATTACCATGAGCAGATTAAAGCTTATTGCCAAATGAGACGCCTGAAACACGCCACCCCGAACCTCCGAGTTGAAACTTCCATGTGCCTTTCCGAGGGTAGTCCGCCCATGTACCGCGCCGCCACGCTCCGAACCACGCCGCCGCGCGGAACATTTTCTATGTTCAGCTACAGCGGTGCCGAATATGACGCTTGCCGGAGCTAAACGAAGAGACACGGAATTACACGAGAGGGCATTTGGAGGCGCAACCCAACGGAAATTTTCCACCCTAAAAACCAGCAGACTTCTGGCACGGAAATTCCGCGCTTCGGTTCCTCGCGTTTTGCTGTAGTTGGTGTTACTCCATTTGATTTCAATATAAGGAGAAAACAAAAGTTCTGTTGCCGCGTTTCCCAGCGTCTCAGTGGGCGATAAGATTGAGAGAGGGCAGAAGGGGTGATGTCCTTCATCGAGAATTCCAAAATTAACAATAATAATAAAAATAATAAAATCGCCTTTATTGGAGCGGGCGTGTTTCGGTCTCTAGGGCCGTTCTTACAACAGACCCTTGTCTGGGAGATTAATACAATGGAATAAAGAGTATACATTGATAAAAAATAAAAATAAAAACATGAAAAGATTACATATCAATACAAATAAGAACAATTAAATATATAGATATATACGCGTATATGTATAGATAATGCAAAAAAACAGATTTACCTATAAATTGTTGAACATAGGTATCTAATGATTGTTGCTTTTGTTTTAGTACATATACATATATATTCAGTAATCTGGAACAATGAAAAATATAATAGTAATAATGAAGTGAAATAAAATAATGAAATTATAAGATTTATATGCACACAGTTGCCAAATGTTACAGTGAGTATTTTTATGAATGAAAAGTTGCTCGTGATTAAGTATTTCGCTGCCTTGCCAGTAGATACTGTTTGAGATTCTTTTTAAATAGCTTATGGCTGTTGATGGATGTTAGGGAGGTTGGGAGGGAATTCCATTGTTTAGTGGCAGTTACGGCAAATGATTTTCCGTAGGTGGTCGTATTATGTACTGGGACTGACAATATTCTTTTTCGTCGTGTTACATGTTCATGTCTGCTCGAATTTGTGTTCAGTTTTTCAGAGATATGCAGGCTGTTTGTTGCCTAGTACTTTGTGTGTTAAAGTTAATAATTGGTATTTCGCGAGATTCTTGGTGTTAAGCCAATTCAAATTGAATAAGTATTTCGAAATGTGGTCCCTTTTTTTCAGCTTGTAAATGAATCTTATGAATGCATTTTGTAGCTTTTGTACTGTAGCTTATTAGTTATGGAGCTGCTTGCATTGTAAGCAACTGTGGCTCCGTAGATTAATCGTGATAAAACTAGACTCTCGCACAATCTGTCGGTAATTAACACAAATTAGGTATCCTCCCTCTTTAGTATAAAATTAAGTGATTACATTCTAAATGTTCATGAGAGTAAACTGTAATCGTCCCTTTAGACGTCAAAAAATGCCTAAAGAGGCGACCACACACCTTAATTAATCGATCACCCTTGGAAAACGTATAACACCAACGGTGTACCTTCAAGGAATCCGCACTCATAAAAAAGTCATCCTTTCCCTGTTAGAGTGCAAGATAAAGGTGGTTCAAATCAGAGACGCATGAGCCAACCCCACGAACCCTACAACACGGGGAGCAAACTTTCACGGATCTTCTGACGTTCTTTAAACTTCAGGGATGGGCAAATATAAATTTCTTGCCGATACCATGGAAACAAAGTTTACTGATCATATAAATTCGAAATAAAATTACAAGTTTGATTTTGAATTTTTGTTTCGGGTTTGCTTTATGCACAGAAAGCCTAATCGGGACTGGACCTACAGTTTAAAGTGGGATCCGAACCACTATGTACCTCCACCGGTAAAATTACAAGTGTTTCATAAAGAATTTAGATAGCTCATTCGCCTCTGTAATAATTTAAGTAACCTGGTGACTTAGATGGATTTTGTTTTGAAAAAGAAAAGTGCACATTTAGACTTACTTTATGAAATCACGGTATGTGGATTATACCTTTAAATTCATAAACATTCTACTAAAATTGCAGATATTTTCGCTAAGTTTATGAACATATCGGATCAGTAGACTTATCAATAACTTTATCAATAAACAGAGGCACCGATATCCTTATATCTATCGGTACCAATAAGGTACCAATTAATCTACCCCATCCCTGTTTAGTTCATCTAAAATATAGTATCTGTACACATATTTGTTAGCGTGTTCCATCCCAGTGTGACATTTATAGGTGGTTTTGGACTAGTTTGGCAAGTTGCGATTGTTCTCAACGATCACCTAATAAAGTATCTACGTTCATTATTCTTTCTTGCTCTCTCCACTTCCCATATCCTCTCGAAAGCCCGCCACTGCTCTGAGGAATTCTTCAAACTGATGACGTCAATGAACACTTGAGTCAAGTAGCTACCAATTCTCTTAGTCAGCTTTCCAAGTCTTTTCAATTTTTAGCTTCGTCTGTGAAATTACTGGAACCAGTGGCTTAGCGTAGGGTTTTGTGACCTCCTCGCAAGAAGAATAGTGAAAAAAAAGTCGAGACTACCATGGAATATCTAAGAAGTGACGACATACACCCAAATGTTCGGGTCTCTAGTCCTGACATGGGCATAGGTGGTTTGCGAGCATCCATTATCCACCCTTATCGTCGTGTTCAGTCTAAAGAGCCTTTCGATACCCGGTGGAGGCACATGGTGGTTCGGATCCCACTTTAAACTGTAGGTCCAATCCTGATTACCCTTTCTGTGCATAACATGGACTTAAAACAACAATTCAATTAAATTCAGTCTAAAAACCCAGAAAATAGTTGTAAATTAAGAAACATACAAATATTTAAACACAAAGGTTTGATGATACAAATCATACAAATTTTAATGAAGAGGTTTTCTTGGGATATCAACCAAGTGATTTCCGGACAGGCTTCCAAGCTTTCGAGGGTTAACGTCGAGAGCTGAACTTCAATCCTTGAAGATGAGAGTGACATAATCTCTCGAAAGCTCGGAAGCCTATGTGAAACGCCCTCCCTTGCCCGGGAAAACAAATGCTACCACTACCTAGATAGAGGCGGCAAAATCTCTCTCGGACAAGCGAAATAGCGTTACGGTCCAGGTTAAGTTCGTGTGTAGGAACCGGTGACCGACAGTGCATAGTGATAAGCCATATCGAATAAAAACAAAGACATATGTACTTTCAAATAACCACCTCTTTACCTGTAGCCGGGAAGCGGCTAGCTGCATACCTGAAAATCACGGGTAGCGACATGCGTACGAAATGATATAGCCCAAAATTAACATGAAAATAAAAGTATATTCTATTCATAATCAACAAAGATCAATTTACTACATCTCCCCCTCTTTCACTCTCACTTTCACTCACAGAATCAATCCTCACGGGGTCATCGACACAAAGAATGATACATGACATGTACAGGTGTTATGACGATAAGCCCTAATTATTGCAAGTAGTAGGAAAATAGCGGAGCTGACTCGTCCGGACGATTCATAGCCTTTTACGCTGTATATTTTAAGGTACCTTCACCGGAAATCACCTATAGGGTAGTAGCGAATCATAGCCTTTTACGCTGTATATTTTAAGGTACCTTCACGGGAAAGCACCTATATGGCAGTACCTTCACCGTTAACCCAGTACCTTCGCGGGAAAGCGCCTATAGAGCAGTACCTTCACGGTTAACCCAGTACCTTCACGGGAAATCACCTATAGGGTAGTAGCGAATCGTAGTCTTTTACGCTGTATATTTTAAGGTACCTTCACGGGAAAGCGCCTATAGAGCAGTACCTTCACGGTTAACCCAGTACCTTCACGGGAAAGCACCTATATGGCAGTACCTTCACCGTTAACCCAGTACCTTCGCGGGAAAGCGCCTATAGAGCAGTACCTTCACGGTTAACCCAGTACCTTCACGGGAAAGCGTCTATAGGGTAGTAGCGAACCGTAGCCTTTTACGCTGTATATTACAAGAGTTCACGGTGTATGTTAACCTCACTGTCAGCGTTGGCAGCTCTGCCATCAACATTTCACCACAATATTTTTACGAGTTAAACTAACCTAGTGAGTTGGCAACATTTATTCTATCATGCATTGTTTGAGCCGCAAGCTAAATTTAGCTAACAAATCAAAACGAGTGCTCTTCAGGGGATGAAGTATGCTTTCGAAAACAAAGAAACAATACAAATTCCAGCATTTCCTCTACCGATGAACCTCTTTTCTGTTCTTGGTTAATTACGCAAGGGAAAAAAAGGGCTTCGAAAGAAAATCTTTTCCAGTAAAATATCTGCGAGACCTTTCCTCGAAGCAAGAAGAGGAAAAATTAATAAAATAGTCTGAGCAGTGGGAAAGAAAGAAATGCTCTATAACATGCCAACCAACGTGTTCGGCTACAACAGGAGGAAACCTGGCGCCACGGTTCCCAAGTACGTCAAGATATCCAGCGAAGAGGTCGTCAAAGCTCGAGACATGCTTGACGATGCCTTGCTTGCTTTCCGAACCGACCTGTTGGCAGCTACAATCATCCACTTGAACGGTATTGTGAAGCAGTTTGAAGAGAACACTTGCAAGATCTTCTTCATCTTCAACAACAATAGCATCTTCTACGAACTCTCCCTAGGTGGCGGAAGTCTCCGAATTGTGAACTTGCATCCCTCGAGCGGTGTCGCGATAAGTCTGCATCACGGGGAGAGTTTATTCAGGATCAAGCACGACAACATGAAAATCGGAGTCTCGTACGACAATGTTTCCGTCGGAGATCGTCTGTACGCCGAATCTATCGAGACGAATATGGAGCATCCGATACCGCTTTTTTTGGAGTTGGTGCTCTCCTATCCCGTCGCCAGTGTCAGTCGTCTATCGTAAGCAAGCAAAATGCAAGAAAACAATGAAGATAATAGATCCATATTTTTGCATCGGAGCCTTTGTTGTCTATAAGCCTCATGAGAGCAGCTATCGTGAACGAACTGCACAAACCTGCCCGCAGGAATTATCCTCGACTGCCCGTGGTCACCAAAGGGAAAGACGACCTCTGGCAGGCCGACCTCGTGCAGATGAGCACGGGGAATCTCAAGGGGCTTCACAAGATCAACAAGGGGTTCAGATACCTCCTCACCGTGATCGACACTTTCAGCAAGTACGCTTGGGCGATACCCGTTAAAAACAAGACCGGGGTCGAGGTCAGCAAAGCTTTCGCTTCTGTTCTCAAACAGAGATCCGATCCCCTTGTTTCCTGCAGACCGATCGAGGCAGGGAATTCTACAACTCTGCCTTCGGGAGGATGCTCAAGGAGAACGGTATTCTTCACTATTCAACCTACAGCGAGCTGAAAGCAAGCATCGTGGAGCGATTCAACAGGACCCTCAAGGGGCTCATGTGGAAACAGTTCACCCTCCGCGGGAACTACAAGTGGGTGGATCTGGTGCCAGAACTGGTGGAGGAATACAACAACCGAATTCACAGGACGATCGGGATGAAACCCTTGGAAGTGACCAAGCGAAACGAAAGGTGGCTGCTCTCCGAAGTGTACTGCAAACGAAACACTGGCGAAAAAATCAAGAAACCAAAGTATAAAATAGGAGACAAGGTAAGAGTGAGCAAGTTCAAGCGCCCCGGAGTATTCGACAAAGGTTTCACTCGAAACTGGTCTACAGAAATTTTCACCGTGACCGATGTTCTCCTGCCTTCATCACCTCCCTACATCCACACCTACAAGCTGAAGAGCACCGCGGACGGTGAGGACATCGAGGGTCGATTCTACGAGCAGGAACTGTCCGCCACTAGGTTCCCGGACACTTACCTTGTGGAGAAAGTGCTCCGACGCAGCAAGGGCAAACTTTACGTCAAGTGGCTCGGTCTTCCCTCTTCGCAGAATTCTTGGGTTGATGCCATCGATATCGTATGAGCTGGGAGGTGACCAAGAGGCTCCCGGACGTTGGCGAAGGTAAAGGAAGAAAGAAAAATGGCGAATTGCTTCCCGAAAGTATCAGATGTCTCATCGTGGGGCCCTCGGGTTGTGGCAAAACCACATTGATGGTAGACAATTTCATCCTGGCTCCCCACTGGCTCGATTGGGAGAGCAGACACCTGTACGTCTTTTCCAAGAGCCTCGAGCAATTGAAATACCGGCAGCTGATTGCAATCTGGAAATAGCCACCTTTGCCTCGCAGATGGTACCTTTGGACGAGAGTCGTGAGAATTCGGTGGTTGTCTTCGACGATGTCATCTTTGAGAACCAGGAAGAGGTTCGCAACTACTTCACTCGAGGTCGTCACAAGGGTATGGACTGCTTTTACTTGGCTCAGACCTTCTCGAAGATCCCCAAGCAGCTGATCAGGGACAACGCCAACTTTATTTGCTTGTTTCGGCAGGATGCCACCAACCTCAAGCACGTGTACGACGAGTTCGTCGGAGGGGATATGACGTACGAGTCGTTTCGCAACCTCTGCGCGCATTGCTGGAATGCTGACGACTACGGCTTCGCCACGATAGACATGACTCGCAAACCGAACCAGGGGAAGTATCGTAACAAGATCAACGAGTTTATCGTGATAGAAAATGTAATATAATAGTACGAGGTGAAGAAAAAATGAATACATCACGATGTGCTAATGTAATCGATCTTCCTGTGGAGCTGCTCTATCAGATCTTCAAGATTGTGTCGGGTAAAGAAGAAGATAACATCCACAGAATAAATGATATCGCCGATAGTTCGCCAGCGTTCGCCGTGCCGTGCCAGATGATCATGAAGGACCACGTATTTAAAATCACGGGGAAAAAGATCGTGAATACCGAAGATCTTCACGCAATAACAGACGAAATGGAAGACATGCTTGATGGATATCATAAGCAGAGTGTTAGAAAATTTTCAGATGCATGGTACGAGATGAACAACAAAAAAGATATGATTATCGACAATATCATTTCATTGACAGCTCTGTCTTGTTTCTTCCGTCGAAATAAAATAACAAAATTGTAAGAAAACATATAGGCCCAAAACTTCATTTTGCAATGTCTAAAAGGAAAGCCGAAGAAAACATCAAGTTGACCGAGTACCTTGCTAAACGATTTAAAGGGTGGAAGGAAGAGAATCCTGGATATTATGAGCAGAAGAAGCGACAGGAGCAACCGCTCATCGATGCGATCGGTGACCTGGGCAAAGAAATCAAAGATGTTGCCGAACATAACAAGGACTTGATCAGAGAGTTGGTGCCGGTGGCAGTTCGCAACATTACGGACTATCCTCCCACTCCTCTTTCACCCACCACAACTCTCCAACACTTCCAACTGCCGTCGCTTCCCACTAGGTTTCCGTCGCCCAGCAGCAGCAGCAGTTCGTCTTCCGTCGAGGGAATACGATTAGGACCGACCGCAGCCAAATATCTGAGCACCAAAGGCGATGACAGAGACGAAGTTTTCGGTTTGTATCCATCACCCGACCCTTCCGGGAGCGTCGTGTGGAAGATAGGCAGTTGGCACGTCACGTTCGACAAGGACGATATCATCATCTACAACGAGAGCCGAGCGGGACGCAGAAGTTTCTTCAAGAAGTACGCAGGCACGCCGGGGCTATGGGAACTAATCACTAGAAAACGCCCCGACGCCAACGTGTATTCCGAAGAGGATTACGACTATTACAAGGAAATTCTCAAGATGACCTATGCTTTGTAACAGAACAACGATCCATCTCAGAACAGGGTCAAGTCAAGTAGCAGTGAGAAGTACAGGAACATCATCAAACCGTTTTGGAATGAAATCAAGCAGCAACCCACTCGCCTGCCTACCGGCAGCGGTATCAAGCGCTACTCCAATTTGCCCGTGGAATTCGTGTGGCTGGACGATGTTCGTAAACTCGTGGACCGGTTGCTGGTCATCGCCGGAGAAGAAAGGGCCGGAAACCGAAACTTTCACAACGAAAAGGTTGGCATCGTGGACATGATCGTTTCCAAACTAAGCCGCTTCATCGTTAACGAACCGAAAGGCATCAGGTATCTGATCAACATCATCAACATCTTGCCCCCGCGATTCTGGAAGCTGGCGGAAGGGAAGGGGCTCATCAACGACATCATCAACAAATTGCCTTTCGAGATGCATATTCCCGGCTACCAATACTGCGGTCCCGGTACTAAATTGGACGCGCGACTGGATCGCGGTGATCCGGGGGTTAATCCCTTGGACGCTGCCTGCAAAGACCATGATATTGCGTACCGGGACAACAGGGATCTCGCAGCAAGGCACGATGCCGACATGCAGTTGGAACACCGGGCTTTCCGGAGAGTGGTCAGCAGAGATGCCAGCATGGGCGAAAGACTGGCCGCTCTGGGAACGACAATGGCAATGCATACGAAAAGAAAACTCGGTTGGGGTTTGTAACAAATTTGTATTTATTTCATTTTCAATAAAAAATATCAAAACTGTTCAATGATTCTCTCGTTCTTTACATCGTAAACAAACTTTTTCCCTGCAATCAGGACCACGCTGCATACTGTATTGTCTGGGATCGCCTCTTGAAAATCCACGACAACCTTGATGCTCGTGCGGTCGCTGATCACCACCTGCTTGCGTTTCGATGTGTTGATCACGTACATCGGACGTTTCTGGATAAACTCCGCTGGCGTGTAGTACATGTCAGTAGATCCTTCCATGGTGACCCTCTTGAACGCTGTGTAAGCTTCGTACAGCTTCAGGTAATCATCTTCCGCGAGGTTGTAGTTCTCTCTGGGGAAAATCTCGTTCCGCCCGTTCTTAAGGTAAATGTTCCTAACTTTGCAGTAGTCGAACATACTCGAAACCGCATTCTGACTGCCGTCGCGACCGGTTTGAAACACGACCACCACGAAGTCGGGCATGTCGTACTGGATGCTGTTGAACTGTGTCGTCACGTCGAACTCGAAGTATCGCCCGGACACTGTCCTCTGCAAGAATTGGTACATCTGAAACTCGAGCGGGATGTTCGGGTTCTTCAGGATTTCTGCTTTGATCTTCGTGGCGTGGTTAGCTTCGTATTCGATGATCGGCATGCGAAGTTCCATGGATTTTATCACGCACTTACCCTCGGACGGGAGGCTCGCATCGTCCACGGCGCCCCCTGCCGTCGCGGATTTCCATCGCAGAAACAAGTTGTTGTCGTTGGACGCTCTCTTGAAAGTGACCCTCAGACCGCCCTTCCACATGATTTCCTTGTAGTCGGAGAAGAATCCATAGAGGAGTCGCAGAGGGAATAGCACGGTGCTGAGTTTCCCGGGTAATTTGTTGTCGGTTTCGAAACCCGCCGCTTTGTAGTACGAACTCTCTGGCTTCGAGAGCGTCATGGTCGCCACGATGGTCGAAGTTAGTCCGGGGTTATCTATCCTGTCGATGACTGTACCATGCTTTCTCACTTCCACCTGGGAGAAGAGGTGAGGGACGAAATTGTCTATCAGCCTGATGTTGGCTCCTGCGGGGTAATCTGCATTTTCGTCCCTGGTGACAATTTCGTATCTGATGTAGAGGTCAGCGCGATGAGGATGCACAAACCCGTCACCAACGTCCACATCAAATTCGATGTCCTTGTTCGGTTCGTTGAGGTTGCCAAACGTCCTTCTGTTGGGAGGGAAGGACTGCAGTTCGTAACTTTCTACATGATCCATCATGCGCTTTCGATTAACCGTCTATTTTATTTACAAGATAGCCAGTACGGCCGTGCTCGTGGCTCCGGCGAAATCCACCAATTCACCTTTCTCGTTCGTTATAGTCAGTTCTACTTCACTGAACTTGTCGTGCTGGATGGGAAAAAAGATAGGTTTGGCTGGTTCGTAAAGAATCGGCTCCAGGAATTCCGAATTGGGTTTGAACGTTGCAATTATACCGGTTTCCTTGTGTGTTTGGTCCCGATTTGCGTCCGTCGATACAACCATGCCCTGAGCCAGGTTGCAATGTACGTTCAAAGTTTCTATGGACAGGAATTTGGGAATAGAGGACCCGACGTGCTTGATCCCCGGCGCCAACCTGCTGTCGTTAGGGAAACCCAAGAGCTCCCCGATGGATCCGAGGTTTATTTCTTCTGTGGCGGACGTAATCTCCACGCGATGAGTGACCGAACTCTCGGACAGGATGACGTTCGAAGGCAATTGGGCTTGTAGCGTAGTCAGGTTATATTGTCCAGGCGAAACGGTGATCTTCTTGCTTCCTACGTGGAGGGTGTTGTTGTATTCGGTGACGTTGCGAATCGAGTACATGCTGTAGAAAGCCACGAGCCCCAACGACTCTTGTTGCAGACTGATTACATCGTAATGCAGTTTCAGTTTGAGGATTGAAGTCTCGCTGGACAAATGCAGGACTAGCATTTTTCTTTTATCGCTATTGTTTTATCAAATCCGTTGCTCTCTGAAACATTTCCAACGACGTCGAGTCCCCGCTGCTGGTTAGTTGCGAAAGAATGACCAGCATTACGACGCAGAGATGACCGCAGACCACTTCGTCGAAGCCCTGGATCCTTTCGTCGTTGTAAAATATTTCGGACGTCGATTTCAGGTAGTTCGCCAGCGCGAGAAGCGGAACGCCACCGAAAGAATAAAAAACGAAAGCGCTTCCGTCCTCGGCAATCCAATAACATACCCAATGGGTTCCCGGGTTGAGAGAATTATCCAAGTTGACTATTCCGCTTTCGCCGCCACTTCGGGGTCCATTAGCAGGCAATGTATCGGACATGAACACACCTCTGAAGTTTATAACGTTGAACAATTCAGCTAGAGACTCAATATCTTCGTTTGAAAGGGGCACTTTTTTTAAGGTTGAATTTCTTCAACGCTGCTGCGGTGGTTTGTTTCTTTGTTCTTCTTCTCTTCAATCCGGAACCAGTAGCGTTCATCTTGCTTTCCACGGCGAGGTTGTGTCTTTTTTGCTCTTCGAGCTCTTTTGTGTTCTTCTTGGCATCGATCACGGTTTTCGCGATCGCGGCACTGCCACCTGCGAGACTTCCCACGGCTCCGAGAGCAGCGAGGATCGCGGGAATGCTGAAAATGAAACCTCCCTGCTTTCTTGACCTAGACTTTTGCATCTTGCTTAGCTGTGGCCTGCTGAGAAGGAGCTTCATCCCGTGTCCCTTCTTTAAACATTTGTTTTTCTTCTCGCGTTGCTTCTTCGTGAGTATAGAATCGATGCCCGAAACCTTTTTGAGTTCCGAGTAAGGGATTTGATAAGCCACTCCTTTCGGACGCATTGCGAAGAACTCCTATTTTATTACTCGTATGTCTGTTTATTTACTTACTGCTATCCGTAAACTGCATTCTGCTTCAGCTGCTGCCTTCTTTTCTCTCTGTGCCAACCCCAAGACCAACATTGGGATAGTGTAGGAAAGAACAATAAATGGAGTGAAAAGGTTTTGGTGATATGAGACTGCTGTTTATTTCAGCAAAAAAATAGATGGATGCCGGAAATGAAGTGAATGAAAAAGTATTTACAGAAGCGTGTGAAGTGGATTTGTTACAGGATTAGAATTAGTCTAATTACAGTTATTGCATGATTTGCACTTCTCTCCGATTGGTGAATAGCCCCATTGAACGGTGTGAATGCCGCAGTTCAAAACTTTTCTCTTGTCGTCCTCTGCATCCAACGCCACTTTGTTCAGTTTCACGGTCTTCACATCATGGTCTATGCTCTGGAACCTCCTTTCTTCCCGCAGGATGGGGAGTTTCTTCTTCAGGCATTCGATGTAATCCTCGACGTTTAACTTCCCCTGAACAGTGCTTTTCCCAACTCCCTTGGACTTCTTGATGGTGGCGACGGTCGTTCTGATACAATACGATTTAGCCTTGAGTCCCACGAACTCTCTGATGATCTCACCGTTCATTTCGTCCTTCATCAATCCGGGAACTATCTTGTTTCTTGGCAAAATGTTGTAGGGGTTCGGTTGTGGATAGCCCGAAGTGTCGAAATGTTCCTTCAATTCGGTTGTCATGCCCCTGTACGGATCTTCCTTCATCACATAAACGAAACTGTCCGTATCCATGTAAGCAATCTGGATTTGATTTTTGTATCGTGGCTTCATGATGTTGTAGTGGAACTCGTACATTTGCAGTTTCGACAGTTCGAGAATTGCAGCCCCCACGTACGTCGGTTTGTTGAACGTAATGCAGGATTTGTCAAGATGAAGCAACGTCAGGTTCTCGTTGAAAATTTTCCTGCTCTTGAAGCGTGGGTTGGCAACCCACTTCATGCATTTTTTTTCGTCCGAAACTATCTTGACGTCCTTGTATTTCCTTACATTCTCCATTGTTTTTCCGTAGATGGCGTTGTTCATCAGTTTATACATATCCTTATCCAGGTCAGATGTCGCCACCTGCCGCTTCTGGGTGTTCATGTTGATGTAGGGTTCCAGCCATTTGCCCTGCGTGAATTTCAAAACTCTGTGCACTTTAGTTAAAACAAGACCCTGCTGGAGATAGAATTTCAGCAGTTTGCAGTGCACTACGTAATGATCCTTCCTCTCCAACGTCAGAAGCAGTTTTGGTTGATTGGAGCGAGGAGGACATTTTAGCTCAGGCGCCAGAGGAAAATCCGAATGGAGCTGGTGCAATTCTCAAGGATACTCCAAGTCTACCTCCGCGAAGTATCCTGTCGATCCTTCAAAATTATCCTCTTGAAGCAGATGTTTCAGTCCTTCTTCGGTGATGTCCGACCACTCGAAATTAGACTGTGGCAGCTTCTGCGTCATCGCATAACCATACAGGTTGTTGGCGTCCAAGTATATTATGTAGCTGGACTCCTGATTGGGATCGTGCTCGTCTCCCATGTACTCGTTGTTTGCTTTCGCATGTCTTAAACAACATTGCACGATGCCGCCCCTGATACATTTCTCGATGAAAAGCTGCATGTCGCATTGATCTTCCGCGAAAAGTTGCAATCGAATGCTACTGGAATACAACATGGCATTCCAGGTGAATCCCGGAAGACTCACGAAGTGCGCAGGGTCGACTTTGTAATCACGAATAGCGGTTTGACGAAACGCTTGGAGCACGTCGAATAGGAGAAGCACATAGAATACCCCACTCTTCTGATTGACGATCAAATTTTTTGTTGTTATCACTTTCCTGGATGTTGGGGAAGGTTTGGTGATGCTGGTGGCTTCTTTCGACGAACCAGACCGTTGAATACATCTTTGTTTATGCCGACTTAGATTGGACTTGGTTTGTGGGATATTACAGAAGGGACAGTGAACTTGGGGTTCTTTCGTCTTCGGAACTGCAGTGGATGTGTCTTGTGACTGCGACATTTTTCTGCAACAGAGAAAGCCAACTTTCAGGGATATGCAATAGGCTATTATATACATATTGGGCCATTGTTTTGATTCGAATCTGTAAGTAAACAGTAAGAAGCATCAAGATGCCGAACAATATCTTCGGCCACTCCAGAGGCGGCACGGATACCGAGCCACCCGACAACACTGAAATTCTGAAACTCGACCAACGAGTAAAGAAACTTCGCAGCGACCTGCTGACTCTCCAGAACACTCTGTCCTTGAGCCTACAAGATGAGATCACAAGTCTGCAGAAAACATTAGTGGATCCGATCCTGAAGATCGAAGCGGAATTCAAATCACTGTTCGCCAAGTATGCTGATTTAGCATCCTTGGAAAGTTTGAGCAGCATTCAGGAAACAGTGAACAACCTGCGAGAGGAATTATCTAACCTACAAAAATCCAGAGACATTATTCAACTAAAAACTAAGTTTGAGGAACAGGAAACAAACATCCAAGCTAGCTTGAGCGAACTTCAAAATGTTATTTCTAATATTAAGATCCAACTTGAAACCAACCCTGCACCCGAAGACATACTTCTGATCAATCGAACAGTGGCCGATCTACGAAACGAACTCGGTAGTTTTCGGGATGAGATCCCGTCTCTGATATCCTTTGCAGAACTTGAAAACTCGGTGAAAAACATCAGGGAGAAACTTCAAACCGTCGAAGAAGCCATTGCCAACTTTCCTTCGTCCGAGGAACTGAAAATTATAGGAAAGTCTGTGGCCAACATCAAACTGCAACTCGAGACGTACGAGGATTTCGGTAAAATCCAAGGCACCGTAAGCCACATCGAGGACACTTTGTCGACCATGAGAACTGATCTATCGACCGTGCAGGAAGCTTTGGAATTGAAATTGCCAGGCATAACGGAAACCCTGACCACCGTTCAACAGCAAATTGCCAAGCTGGAAAGCCTTAACACCGAAACCGAACTTTCACACTTCCATCACCTGATCGATGACATACAGAGCAAGTTGGAAACACTGCAGCAATCAACCCCTACACAGGACGACATGACGCGACTCCGGGATGCGCTGGGTACGGTAGCCGACGCCAGTGAGCTGGACGCCGTGAGAAAAGCTTTGACCGCGCTGCAGAATACAGTCGTCAACTTACCAACATCGCAGAAACTGAAAGCCGTGAAGAGGACAGTGAATCGTTTGCTCAAATCCGAGGACGTGAAAAACATTCAGATTGAAATCATGCAAATTCGAGACACCATCGCCACGATGCCCACTAACCAGAACGTCAACGAGCTGCACACTCTGTTCGCAGAAATCAGAAATCAGGTTCACGACCTCGCGACACAAAACTCCAAACTGAGGCTCGTCGAAAGCTTGCAGCAAATCATCTCAAACCTGAAACTTCGAATCGATGACGTGGAGACCGGTCAAGAGTCTGCTTTGGCTGATTTTGCCGACAAGCTTCGCGAACTGAACGAACACTTCAAGCAACTTCGCGTGGAAATCAAGATCAAACCTTCTTACGACAGCATCGTTAACCTCTTCAGCGAACACCTGGAGCCCGTACAGAACAAACTGGACGACGTGCAGGAGGAACTGCGAGCCAACGTCGGCAGCCTGAACGTTAGCCTCGACAACTTAAAATCGACAGTCGTCCTAGAGATATTCAGCATCCCAAATCGAGAATTTCCGTCCCCTTTCAATCCACGAAGCAAACTCTACATGCTCACTCCTGTCAAAGCATACCATCAATTTTACCTCAGGGGAAAACTTCAGTTTGTCAAGATAACTTACTGGTCGCTACTGCGAGCCCTTCACTATCCGACTATGACTGTGACGAATATAGGGGACGAACCTAAAGTGCGCAATGTAGAGCTGGTTGATTTCACACACCCCCGAAAGTGGAGAGACTTCATATGCCGAGGATGCTTCGCAAATCATAGACATTCAAGTCGGTGATAAACTGTATGTAGAGAACCCCACGCTCTCTCCAGCACAAAATCCCATCGTCATCGTGTTCCTTTTCTCACACGACGTTCAGTAGAAGCAAGTAAAATTTTGTTATGTAAACTTATTAAAGATTAAACGAGACTTTCCTGATTAGCACAAAAATACACTGATATTGTGCGATCACGAGATAATTTGAGTTAATGATATGCAATGTAAAAGTAAATTCCAAGTTAACTCGGGTTAATAAAGCAAGTATAGCTCGACCACAAGGAAAAAAAATCCCCTCAAAAGCGTTCGCACATCTCCCCTGCCGTTATCGGTGCTCGGGGCAGACTTGAAAAAAATCGGGAGATTGTTTCTTGGGAAACCAGAAGATCTGCTACAAAATCCGATGATCTAATAGTAGCGGATGAACGACCTTCTCGGGGGGCGACATAGGCGTGTGCACTGGGGGGGGGGGGGGCAAGAGGATGTCTGCAGATTTTTTCCAGAGAGAGGGGAAACAATGTATTTTTTATCAGGCGAGTAAACGAGGCATATTACCCCGTATAATGTTGCACTCTCAGGAAACACCACTTGAGTTTGAAATTATCACGTTTCCACATCCCTATTATAATAATGGATGTAAATTACTGTAACTGAAATCAACTGAATTTTCGGGTGGGATAAAATACAACCATCTAAAAATAGTAATGTACATGGATGTCCGCAGGATTTTTTCCAGGCAGGGGGCCAAAGGAAGGTACATTTTCTCCAATAATAGTGTTGCCCCCTCAAAAAACATTGCTTAAATTTCAATGTATCATATTCATGCAATAATTAACACACATTATTGCAGCTGAATTGAAAGTATATGTGAATGCCCATGGTAATGTAGTAATAGTAATAAAATAATAATAATGTCCTAGCACATCGTTTGGCATAATTTCACAGTTCAAGCAGCACTTTTCATGGCTGAGTGGAGTTCCACTCTCCCCTCCATGTTCAAGTAAGGTGACCAGGAAACTTGTTTTTGAGCAGGCCGTCGGAGGTACCATAGCAATAGTTTATTGTGGAATCCTACCGAGAAAACAATAGGTCTGGCAACACTGACGTTGGCCGCTTTGAAGGCTCCTTCCTCCTGTCTTTTTCCCCACCCGCCAGCGCGATGGGGTCTGCGCAGGTTTCTTTCCTTGTGGTTCCACTATAAAAACATAATTGCTGTACTTACCTCTGTTGCAGTAAAGCTGTTCTTTCTCCTTCTTGCGAAAGTTTTCATGCAATTGAACACAACGTGCACCACAAGCACATATAGATCTCAGTCACTAGAGTTAATACAGCAAAAATGTCACTAACAATTCACGGCAGGAATGCTGTTAATATAGTCACTCGGTCACCTTCTCGCTAAGCACTGCGAAAAGTCGAGGCGATGTATGGCGTGGTAGGAAACGATATCGATCCGTCTAGGAGTTGACCTACATACATCGTTCCGTCTTGCTCACACAATTAGAGGAAAAGAATCGCGTAAGTAGCATTAGCGATGACTCCTATACAAATATTTTTACTGGTAAAGATTTTCTTTCGAAAGCATTTTTTCCCTTGCATAATTAACCACAAACAGAAAAGAGGTTCATCGGTAGAGGAAATGCTGGAATTTGTATTGTTTCTTTGTTTTCGAAAGCATACTTCATCCCCTGAAGAGCACTCGTTTTGATTTGTTAGCTAAATTTAGCTTGCGGCTCAAACAATGCATGATAGAATAAATGTTGCCAACTCACTAGGTTAGTTTAACTCGTAAAATATTGTGGTGAAATGTTGATGGCAGAGCTGCCAACGCTGACAGTGAGGCTAACATACACCGTGAACTCTTGTAATAAACGGCTACGCAGAGTTGCCAACTCACTAGGTTAGTTTAACTCGTAAAAATATTGTGGTGAAATGTTGATGGCAGAGCTGTCAACGCTGACAGTGAGGTTAACATACACCGTGAACTCTTGTAATATACAGCGTAAAAGGCTACGGTTCGCTACTACCCTATAGGCGCTTTCCCGTGAAGGTACTGGGTTAACCGTGAATGTACTGCTCTATAGGCGCTTTCCCGCGAAGGTACTGGGTTAACCGTGAAGGTACAGCCCTATAGGCGCTTTCCCGTGAAGGTACTGTTTTAACCGTGAAGGTACTGCTCTATAGGTGCTTTCCCGTGAAGGTACTGGGTTAACCGTGAAGGTACTGGTCTATAGGTGCTTTCCCGCGAAGGTACCTTAAAATATACAGCGTAAAAGGCTACGGTTCGCTACTGCTCTATAGGCGCTTTCCCGTGAAGGTACTGGGTTAACCGTGAAGGTACTGCTCTATAGGCGCTTTCCCGTGAAGGTACTGGGTTAACCGTGAAGGTACTGCTCTATAGGCGCTTTCCCGTGAAGGTACCTTAAAATATACAGCGTAAAAGACTCCGATTCGTCCAAAATTACCGTGAAGATACTACCCTATAGGTGCTTTCCCGTGAAGGTACTGCGTTAACCGTGAAGGTACTGCTCTATAGGTGATTTCCCGTGCAGGTACTGGGTTAACCGTGAAGGTACTGCTTTATAGGCGCTTTCCCGTGAAGGTACTGCTCTATAGGTGCTTTCCGGTGAAGGTACCTTAAAATACACAGCGTAAAAGGCTATGATTCGTCCAAAATTACCGTGAAGATACTACCCTATAGGTGATTTCCCGTGAAGGTACTGGTTTAACGGTGAAGGTACTGCCATATAGGTGCTTTCCCGTGAAGGTACTGGGTTAACCGTGAAAGTACTGCTCTATAGGCGCTTTCCCGTGAAGGTACCTTAAAATATACAGCGTAAAAGACTACGATTCGCTACTACCCTATAGGTGATTTCCCGTGAAGGTACTGGGTTAACCGTGAAGGTACTGCTCTATAGGCGCTTTCCCGCGAAGGTACTGGGTTAATGGTGAAGGTACTGCCATATAGGTGCTTTCCCGTGAAGGTACCTTAAAATATACAGCGTAAAAGGCTATGATTCGCTACTACCCTATAGGTGATTTCCGGTGAAGGTACCTTAAAATATACAGCGTAAAAGGCTACGAATCGTCCGGACGAGTCAGCTCCGCTATTTTCCTACTACTATTGCATTCTCAATTAATTTTACCTTACTTTTTGTCTAATCAGGTCATTTGTGATTTTTGCTCCAGTGCTACTCAAATCCTAGCCAGCCCTTACTTAAGTTCACCCTTTTTAAAAAGAAACTAGTCGGCGCGGTGACAATACATTATTTGATCAGCATAAACAAAGGCGTCTCAACGGCAATTACATTCACGTGGGCGGACGTTTTCCTTTTACAAGACCTCACGTGGTTCAAACATAACAAATAACCTCCGTTGAGTGACGCAAACATATACTCTCTAGCAGGCGGGACTTAAACACTTCGCCGCGACGAGCAATTCATATTACCAGGCAAATACTTTTAACAAATAATCACACATGCGGCCTGACCTAGCTAGCAGCGACACAGCACTGACACATAAAAAATGAACAAACCTCCAGTAGATTAAACAATTAAGTGGGCGACGCTTTACTCTAATGGTACGCACTTTAAACAAATACAAAGGAGCACAAACAACAATGAATTTAAGATCATTAAAAAATATCACAAGGAATAAGAAAAATTGACCTGAGACGAATAAACTACAAATGACAAGCGCGACAGGAGTTTGATATGAAGTTTCGAGTTGTGTGGGCGTTTTCAAAATGTTGACGAATTTCAAGGGCGTTCTCTAAATCAATCGGGCCGTCACGTGCTGACAATCACACAGATGAATACATTACCATCGCTCAGCTTCCGAGGTGCATCCTGGCGTCTTTATGGGTGATTGAAAACACATAGTATTCACACGAAAGGTTTCCTTGGTCGCGACGATCAAGATGCGAAAAGTGTTCATACGTCCGGTTCCTCGGTTTCTCTTCCCCTCGCGATCGGTGAACATCTCCGTGGTCTGGGCGTCGGGACGTCAACGTGGCGGCTGGTAGGCTTCGTCGGAGAATCAACAGGGCGGCGTTGGTCGTCTCTCTCCCTCTCCGTGGCGGCGGATAGGCGTCATCGGTGTGGCTCGTCGTCTCTCTCTCTCTCCGTGGCGGCTGGTAGGCATCATCGGCGTAGTCTCTTCTGACATCGGGCGAATCGACGGTAACGCCCTCATCTCTCTTCTTCCTCTAGCCCGCCATAGTTTCCGGTGTTCCTCGTTTCTCAAAAATTATAAACGGCGTAAGGTAATCACGGAAACACGGTCTCGCTTCAACTTCTCCGAGCGGTTGAGGTAGGCGCACTCGTGTAGACTTACTGCCTATCACACACTGGTGTTCGCAAAACACAACAAAGTCCACTGTACACAAAGAGGTAGCACGAAGGCGCTCTCGTTACAAGAATCGCGGCAAAACTGTATACGGAGAGGTAGCACGGAGCTGCTCTCGCTACAAGGATCGCGGTAAGACTGTGTATCGAAAAACCATGTCCTTCGTTTTATTTAGATTTTGAAAAAAGACGCTAGGCGTTCGTTGAAGTGACGCTTCCGAAGAGGTCATTCCACTTTGCTCTATTGTCTCCCAACTGGGACGAGCCGTGCTCGAAGTTGAGTTTCTGCGGATTAAGCCTCAGCCTCGCTGTTGCCCATAGCTCAATTGCAACCGGTGTCCACAAACTGATCAATTACAACCGATTTGATCTGGCGTCCGTAATTGTTGCTTGATCGCGACGAAACTCCACACATCCGTCCTTGCACACATGCCGCTGCGCTGGTATAAGTTTCACATGAATCTGACCGCTGGAAACCGAGATATTTAAATGTTTGTCACTACGGTCGAATTTCCTAAGCTTTAGACGCAGGTGCTCACCCTTAAGACACGCGAACGTCTCGTTCCTCCCGTCGGCTTGGCAAAAATCAAATATGTATTCTTACAAATTAAACTCTCAACGCTTTGAATCAGCACATTTTTTACCGCTATGGACAATAATAATAATAATAATAATGACGTCGGTAAATCTGACTGTCACACCTATCCGGGAATCACTTGGTTGATATCCCGAGAAAACCTGTTCATCATTCGGCTCCAGGAAACCTTTAAGAATTATTTCACAAATTTTAATATTTTGGTTATGTATACAAAGTCTCTCAAGCAGAATCCAATTTATCTCCATCCCCCAAGTGTCTACCTAGGTATAATCTTTCAATATGTCTTCTATTCTGTTACAATTTGCATTAATGCCGTATTCAGTATACAGTAGTAAAGAAGTGCACAAAATAATCATTCATGAACACGAATCAAGAACACTTCTTTCCCCAACGCAAAGATATATATTGAACTTCACGCACTATCATGCAAATGTTTACAACGTATTTCAAATTGGATGCTTCTTTCTTCTCCAATTCAAGTTGCAACTTCATGTAGCTGCTCCCAGAACCTCTTGCATTGGTACAACACTGTTTGCTTCTGGTTATGCAAGCCACAAACTTTGTTTCAGATCTGGCGCTCCGTCAATCGGACTTTCAATGGTGTTGCATTTGCATAACGACGGGAAATGTAATAGACGGAGCAAACTGTAAACAATGTTTGAATCGACAAAGTTTTCTTTCTCTATTCATTCCCTCGCTGCTTCTCCTCAACCAACAGAGTCAACTAAATTTGTGTTCCTTGTCAGAACGAGCAGGTCACAGACCGTCTAGGTTTACGAGAAATTCAAACGCGTTCCAGGCCTCAAATTGTTTTTCCCGAAAGCATGAATCTCAATTTTGCACCCGTTCCAATGCCTTCGTAAATTAATAATTCGCACTCAATCCTTTTTAATTCATTGCCGGCAACTTCTGCAACTCTCGCAATTCCTGTTTCGCATTTGCATTATAATTAAATTTTAAGGAAGGAACACCAATCTTGTTGAGAAATAAATACACAAAGTTCGTAATCAAAGATAATCAACATTCAATGGTTAACCAGTAATGTTCCCTAAATCATCACAACAACCCATATCATTGAATCATTGACATTCGAGTATTTTTTTTTATTTATACTCTATATCATATATTATTTTTGCTTCAATTTCAAGTCTACATAAATGTATGCATTTTTTCTTGGTGTTACGTACTTTGTTCGTTGTTTTCTAATAGCCGGTTTAATAAATGCAGCACATACAGGTAAGTATTTATTGTTTTAATGCTTTCCACAATTCTTTATGATATATTCCTTTGTGGAAATTGTGCGAAATCTGAACATTTCTGGGTACATTATTTGTTATTTGTTAAGCCACTTTGGTCCTTAACTGTGTTATAGGAGTTTCTATGTTAACCAAATGCACTCCATCAACATATCGAAGCACTTGATAATTCTACGACTACTATCATTCCTATGACTAGAAAATATTACAAGTGTTCTATTTAGCATTCAAAGTTAATTGGACATTATCCACTGTCTTGTGGATTGAACTATACTTACTTATTCTAACACTACGTGTCGAGAGAGCGCCTCTTCTCTCGTCTTCAGCTTTTGAATTTGAATTTAAAATTTTGGGTGCGTCAGCACTTAGGCTATTTTGCACCCGTCACGTTATACGGGGTACCGTATACGTTACCGTAACAAATAACATAACTGTAATGTCGCATACCTACAATCTTACAATATTCTGACTTGGGTTAAAAGGTAAGGCTGTAAAGTGGCACTCAGCACACATAAGGACAAAAACAAACAGGACAACACAGAGAATTATACTGGCCATAGGGCCAGTCGCCAGAGCCTCGTTAGTCTGCAAAAAGCCGTCCAGGGTGTACTACGTGGAAGTGAGGTTGACAATTGGGTGTACTGCGTGGAAGGTCACTTCTTACACCTCTCGTCTTAAGGTGAAATTTATTTTGCCAGCGGTGGGAATCGAACCTAGGTCAGACTGCTACAGAACCATTGTCACTAAAATTCAGAGAACTATTAAGAGTTCTGTTTACAATGACCATAATTTACACATAAATACGATCGTACAAAAGAGATATACTATACTCTATTCCCGGAATCTGTGGAGCAAGGTCGCGCATAACAGCAGAGAAACGGGGGAAATCGAGTGGGCAGAGCGAACCAGTACACGCTACTCAAAGCCTGGTGACTGAAGTCACTTCCCCGCGCCCATCCACGCAATCCCGTTCCCTCTCACATGTTCATTGGTGGAATCGTCTTGCGTCACTACTTGCACAGAGACTTGTTTTCGTTCGCTTCCTCCAGCGATATCCTGGACAGGTTTTAGCCTCTTTGTTTGGAAAGAATGCTGAAACCACTTAGAAGTTTAGCATGAATGAAAAGAATTGTTTACGAGCGGCCCAGCTTTTGTTAGTTGGATCCAAATGACCTTCACTCCGTCCCGGGAATCTGCGGAGTAAGCGACCGAAAACAAGTCTCTGCGCAAGGAGGACTCCAGAGGGGCCGGCGAAGGAACGCGTGAGAGAAGAAGTGGGTGCATGGAGGGGACAACGCGGCTTTGTCTATCAGCCGTTTACAGCGTGCCCTTCTTTGTTTCGCCTGCTCGCTTTCTTCCCTTCTCTACCGTTATGCAGGGCGTTGCTCCACAGACTCCTGGGACGTAGTATACGTAAAACTCCTTCGATTGCCGTTTTGCATTTTTATTCTAAGTCTATTTCATGCTCAGATAGATCAATCGAGAACCTAGAGTAAAGTGGTATGAAGAATTGTAGCTACTTATGCCGACAGCAACTAGACGAGCAGAAACGAGCGGAAATTGGCATTATTCATTTCAAGTTACAAAAAAGCAAAAAGCTTGTTATTTGTATTGTTAATAACAGAAATAAAGTTCATTTACTTAGTATTC
The DNA here is from genome assembly GCF_977018435.1 of Lepisma saccharinum. Classification (NCBI taxonomy): domain Eukaryota; kingdom Metazoa; phylum Arthropoda; class Insecta; order Zygentoma; family Lepismatidae; genus Lepisma; species Lepisma saccharinum. The sequence goes on from NC_139230.1 coordinate 212,485,617, forward strand.
GAACAGAATAACGTAAGTAAAGCTGCACTAGATCGTAAATATTCAGTGTAAAGTACAGGAACCAGGTTATAGTTTCTTCTTCTGTATCAAGATACGTTGAAAGAAGTTGCTGAAATCCGTCCCTCCTTTCACTGAAGAAATTCATATATCACACAGCTAACCAACCTACTGCCGTCATATGAAAATCCAGATCTAATATAACTGATTATTCCCGATTTAAGACGAATAAAGTTTACAGTAAAGACACGCACACACACACACACACACACACACACACACTCTTAGACTTTCCACCCGTAAACTATATTGAAAAACACTAGAATTCAAGAATATGATGTTGAGCGACAAAAAAACCGAAAACTTTACAGCGAACTACACAAAATGCAAGCTCTTTTGTATTAACGTAAGCATATGTGGAAGTAAAACAATCCAGCATGATATATGTTCATACGGATGAATTACTACTGATGGAAAATGTGATTTCAGTGGAGTTCCCAAGGAGGTGGTGTTGGGGTCATAGCCCACTCTTTTGGCACAGTATTCCTTTAAAAAGGCAGGAAAAGATGCAAAATGAGGGCCGACTACTAAAAAAAAAACAGTATACTCAAACCCTCCTCCCATTCGAAAATCCTAGGCACGCCACTGCGTGCATTACTTCATATTTTTCACTGAAATCAGCCAATTTTTCATGGATTCTATTCGGATTTTCCTAAACTTAGCGGACTTGCATCCCCTAGAATTTCAGTTCTATACCAATAATTGGGGACTTGACGTACTTCACCTTATTTATATTTTGCATGGAACAAACAATTTTTTTTATCATATGATGCTCAGGAAAAAGTTCGTGTTTTAATGAGTATTGAGGTCATGTCTTTTTACATAATTTATCCACAATGAATGCTCCTCTGCCAAAATAAGTGTTGAAAAATTAGAACACCTTGGCCTGACTCTTCTTACCTTTAGTTTATGAAGCACACAGAAAAACCTCGCTTGGATTCTGAAACGAAAGGGGAAATTTTATCTCTACCTTAACTTTTTTGTTACATCTTCAATGGAAAGGAGCTCTCTTCCTTCCCTATTGTTCCCGCTGTAATGAAACCTCCATCGGCAGCCAAGGAATCCCATCGATGACGAAGAGAAAAGCACGAAGTAAGATCTCGGAATTCCTGTCATCATTAGATTCCATTCCTTTCTTTGGAAGACAATAACAGATTGATTCTGAACTAAGTTCGCCTTCCCTCATCATGAATGATAAATGGTTTGGCTGCAGAATGTACTCAAACTCTAAAGATAATTGAGGAAAAATCTTTGAAGAGTCCAGAGTAGGAAATTTAATATTAATTTGAATATTATTGATTCAACATGATATTGCAAGAGTGAGGATTGTGATGCGTTACAAGTACACTTTCTGAGTAGCCCACAGTTACCTAACGAATCAACGAGATCTAATCTCTTGCTAAGTTAATTGGCAATGCAGAAGTTCCATCGTTCGTACGGAAGCACTTTGTACTGTTAAGACATTACCATTTTATATTAACTATTATGCAATGTATATTGGATACATTATAAAATTGTGTGTTATAAGCGAAAAGTAATAGCATATGACAACTTGATGAATTTGTTGGTATAAAGCAACGACACACAAAGTCAAGAGATGAGACACTGCATGTAGCCTACGATGTTTTGTTAGTCTGTGCATAGTCTATGGTCTGTGTATCTTGTTTCTTTTTTTTTCTAGAAGAACAGCGTATGCAACGGATACGGATGTATGTGTTTATTCTGTCGTTCTGGTTTACATGTGCATGAACTTTCATTGTATAATATATCTAATTTGACTAATAAAACAACAGGTTTTGGGCCCAGTCATGGATATAATGTGCGTGAAGTTCGGATTTCGTTTTGAAAAGCACATGTAAGGCGCGTAGTGGGTTACGAATCTACACGAAATGGCGGACACTGTGAAGTTTGCGATTCTAAAGTTGAATAATAGCAACTACCAGACTTGGAAGTACAAGGTAGAACTGTTATTAATAAAGGAAGATTTATGGGATGTCGTGACTAGTGAGAAACCCGCGGATCCAGATACAGAATGGATTATGAAGGCTGGAAAAGCTAAAGCAACGATTGGATTGTTACTAGAAGATAATCAACTCGTGCACGTGCGTCGACTTGAATCAGCTAGAGGTTGCTGGGAAGGTTTGAAGAAATATCATGAAAAATCGTCGCTGACCAATAAAGTGTTTTTACTGAAGATACTGTGTCGAATGCAACTGGATGAAGGAGGTGATATGGAAAAAACATATCAACTTACTGGTTTAGGTGAAGTTTTAGCAGAACTTAGTGGTTGCAATGTTGCTGTGCAGTCTACCAGACACCTATCAAACCTTGGTTACAGCACTAGAATCTCGGCCTGAAGAAGATTTGACACTTGAACTTGTTGAAGGTAAACTAATAGGCGAATATAAACGAAGAAAGCAAGTGCAAGGTACATACAGTGATAAACCGGAAGTGCCACTAAAGAGGATGTCTTCAAAGAACAAAGGTGTGTGTTACTTTTGTAAATTACCAGGTCATTTTAAAAAGAAATGTGGTAAGTACAAGGCATATCAAAGATATGCTCATAAGGTTAGTGATCAAGATAGTGATGAAGAAGAGAAAAATGTTTGTGATTATGTATGCTTTAAAGCAAGTGAAGGAAATCTAAGTTCACAAAATTGGTACATTGGTACACAAAATTTAAAAGGTAAAGTTCATTTAGCAGATGGAAGCACATTGGATGCACAAGGTTCACGAGAAGGCATTCTGAAATGTACTAATTCTGAACATGATCAAGAGATTACTGTTAAATCTGTATTGCTTGTACTGGAATTATGTAGTGTATTATGTACATAAGCTAGTAGAAAAAGGTTTGAATGTTCAATTCAACAATAACAAGTGTTTAATCAGTAAAGGTAAATAGGTTATTGTTGTGGCAAAACAAGGGAATAATTTATATAAATTATGTATTGATATTGGACCGCAACAAGTTTCACAAACAGTTCAGATGGTGAATGATGAATGTATTCATGTTAGCACAGGAGGGTAGGGCATAGAAATCCTGTAGACATTAGAAAAATGAATGAAGAAAACTTAATTGGGGGCATGCATTTAACTGAATGTAGAATGACAAAAACACGTAAAGAGTGTGTTAAGGGTAAAATGTTTCGTAAGAGTTTTCCCAAGATGACTAACAGTAGATCTTCAGAAATATTAGAATTAATTCATTTCGATGTATATGGTCCAATGCAAACAGAAACTCCAAGTAGAAATAAGTATGTATTAACTTTAATCGATGATTATAGTAGGTATACAGTAGTGTATTTGCTGAAAAGTAAATATGAAGTTGAAGAAAAGATATGTTAAATTTGTAACTACAAAATTTCATAAAAGACCAAAGGTAATACGTACAGATAGAGGAGGTGAATATATGACATCAAAATTGCAAGCATATTTTAAGCAAGAAGGGATTGTACATCAAACGACTGTTCCTTATACACCACAGCAAAATGGTGTGGCTGAAAGAAAAAATCGCAGCTTAATGGAAATGTCCAGATGTATGCTGATTGATGCAAAAATGCATAATAGATATTGGGGTGAAGTTGTAAACACTGCTAATTATTTGCAAAACCGTTTATTAACTAAATCTGTTGATGGGACTCCATATTAAAAGTGGTATGGTAAATTACCATATGTGGGACATATAAAAGTGTTTGGAAGTATTGCATATACTTTAATACCAAAGGAGAAAAGACGGAAGTTGGATGTAAAAGCAAAGAAACTTATATTGGTGGGATATGAAGAAAATACAAAATGTTATAGGTTGTTAGATGTGACTACAAATAGAATTACCATTAGCCGGGATTGTGTATTTATTGAAACGCCAAACCATTCAACTCCAGTTTCAAAGAATGAAAACTTAAGTGAACATGAAAATGAACAGGATACTGAACATGAAGTGGAAGTGGAACTGTCAAATACAGAAGCTGTAGAGAAACATGAAGAGAAGAAGGAACCGATATCAGAAACCATAAGGAGATCTGAACGCACTACAAAAGGGAAGTTACCATCAAGATTTGCACAAAGGTGGTTATTGATAATAATGAAGAGTATATTACTAGATGTGAAGAAGAACCAAAATCATATGCAGAAGCAGGGACCTGACCAAGAAAAATGGAAGAATGCTATGGAAGAAGAAATGAACTCGCTGCATGATAATGGTACATGGGATCTAGTTCAACCACCAGAAGGAAAGAAGATAATAGGAAGTAAGTGGATTTACAAAATAAAATAAGATTCTGAAAGAAAAGTTTCACGTTATATAGCTAGGATAGTGGCACAAGGATACTCACAAAAGTTTGGGGATGATTATGATGAGATATTTGCACCTGTAGCAAAACAAACAACACTGAAAAACAGCATTGTTATATGGGGAACAACCAGAGGGTTAAGAACAACCAATGAAAGAACATTTAGTTTGCAAATTAATAAAATCTATATATGGTTTGAAACAAGCTGCTAGATCATGGAACCATAAGTTAAATGAAACACTTAAGTCAATTGGTTTCAAAAGAGGTAATGCAGATTCTTATTTGTACACAAAAGAAATAATAACACCATTATTGGAACTTGAAATAGAAGAAGAAGACAAATTAAGCTACCTAGATATATTGATGCAAAGGAAGAGAGGACAAGAAATTGAAATCACTTGGCATCAGAAGAAGTGTGCAGCAGGGGTATTCTGCCACAAAAGAAGTGATGTAAGTGAGGTGACAAAAATAAATTTTATAAAGAATATGGAGGACAGAATCAAGAAAATATGCATGAAAGAATGTGAAAAAGAAGGCAAAATAAATAGCCTATGGAAACAGCTGGAAAAGAATGGCTATGAGAAGCAGGATAGACTGGACATAAACAGAAGAAGTAAGAAAACGGGCAGGGGAGAATTGGAAGAGAAAGAAAAAGAGGAGAGAAGGTTTGGAATAAAGAGTATGGGGAAGACCACAGAAAAGATATGCAAAGTGCTTAGGAAAGCGGGAATTAAAACTTACAGGAAGGGAGGGAGAAGCATCTTAGGAATAGCGAAGAATGCAAGCAAGAAAAAGGAGAACAGAGAAGAGGAAGAGGAAGGGATTATCTACGAAGTGAAATGTAAAGAATGTCAGAGTGTGTACATAGGAGAAACGAAAAAAAGGCTGAAAGACAGGTTGAAACAACATAGGGATGATGTACGACTTAAGAGAGAGAGAAATGCGATATTTAAACACACGAGAGAAACAGGACATGACATAGAGTGGGATGAGGCTAAGCAGATAGGAAGGGAGAAGAGAATGCTAGTGAGAAAATGGAAGGAAGCCAAGGAAATAGAAAAGAAAGGTGAAGAAGACATAATGAACTGGAATGGGGGACTGAAGTTAAACAAAGAATGGAAGAAGGTGTTAGAAAGAATGGAAAGGACAAGAGAGAAAGAGGAGAGGAGAAGGGAGAGAAATGAAGCAAAAAGAGCGTGAGATATTCTATATGAATATCTCTTCACTTTCTATATGAAAGTAATTATGTTTAACCTTTTAGGTGAAAGTACAGTTGGAAAGTGAAAGCCACCTGCTAGAAAGTTCCTAACAACTTTCTAATAGTCTGGAGGGAGTAATGTTTGTGTATATATAATGCCCTTTTTGTGTATCTTGTTACTTTTGTACTTGATACAGAGTCTGATGAAGACCTTGCTAGAAGGTTGAAACGTTACGTTTTTAGTTTATGTTTATAATAAAATAAATCACTGCCTTGGTCAGCATATTTAGTTTTTCATGAAAGAAATAAGTAGAAAATTAGTGTATATATTAGTTTATGTTGATGATGTATTGATTGCAAGTGAAAATGAATCTTCAATTGGTGATATTGAGAAAATTTTGTCCCAAACATTTCAAGTTAAGGATTTAGGGGAACAATCATTATTTGGGATTACAAATTGAAAGGAATGAAGAAGGAATATTTCTAATTGATCAAGCCAACTACATTGAGAAATTAATAAAAAAGGTTCAGATTGGAAGATGTAAGGACATCTAAAGTTCCAATAGACACTGGATATTTGAAAAATGTAAATACATCAGACTTCCTAAAAAATAATGAGTACTATCGTAAAGCAATAGGCACATTATTATACATAAGTGTGAATTCAAGACCAGATATAGCTGCAAGTGTATAATTATTGAGTCAAAAGGTTACACAACCAACACAGTTAGACTGGACTGAAGTAAAGAGAGTTCTGCTTATCTGAAAGGGACTAAGTCGTACAAACTAAAACTTGGATGCAAAGAAGAAAAAGGAGATAGTAAATTAATTGGGTATGCAGATGCAGATTGGGGAAATGATTTACATGATAGAAAATCAAATAGTGGATATTTATTTAAATACAAAGGTAGTGTAATAAGTTGGGTGAGTAAGAAACAAACATGTGTACGCTTATCTTCTACGGAAGCAGAATATATTGCTATTTCGGAAGCCTGTCAAGAAGCAAAGTGGATTAAACAATTAATCAAGGAAATAAAAGATGATTGTACTGAACCAATTGTAATGTATGGAGACATTCAAAGCTGTAAACACTAGAACAAAGCATATAGATGTAAAATATATTTTGTTCGAAATTTAGTCCACAATGGTGAAATAACGCTAAAGTATTGTCCAACAGATATTATGATTGCTGATATTTTGACAAAACCATTACAAGGTGTAAAAACAAAATAAATTTGTAGATTAATGGGTTTTGATGTAACTTAAATGTTATTTAAAATTGCATACTTTATTGTGTCATTGAGGTTGGTATATACCAACGACACACATAAAGTCAAGATATGAGACACTGCATGGAGCCTACGATGTTTTGTTAGTCTGTGCATAGTCTATGGTCTGTGTATCTTGTTTCTTTTTTTTCTAGAAGAACAGCGTATGCAACGGATACGCATGTATGTGTTTATTCTGTCGTTCTGGTTTACATGTGTATGAACTTTCATTGTATAATAGTAGTGTATATTAGGCGTTTCAAAATAGTACTTAGTAGGTATGGTCTTTTTTTACCAATTGAATATCACTTTTTGACATACTTTGACAATTTTTTGTCGATGTTTTAGCGTTTAGTGATGTTTTAGTACAAATTTTCACTATACTCATTTTTCCCCCACTCGTACTTGGTAGGTATATCATGATGTTACGTGATACGACTTAACCTATCCTTTTTTTACGATTATTTAATTTTTTTACGATCCTAAGTGATATAACTTAACCTATCATTTTTTTTATTTAGGTACTGTTTGAACGTTATTATTTGAGGATCATATTTTGTAGGTATTTTTTTTTTATTAATCGAATATAAGTTTTTGACATATTTTGACAATTTTTTGTCGATGTTATAGCGTTTAGCGATGTTTTAGTACAAATTTTCACTGCACTCATTTTTTTCCCCACTCGTACTTGGTAGGTATATCACGATGTTACGTGATACAACTTAACCCATCTTTTTTTTTACGATTTTTTAATTTTCTTACGATCCTAAGTGATATAACTTAACCTATCATTTTTTTTATTTACGCACCGAACTAACCTACAAGGGGGACTCTGTTTGTTTTAATATTTCAGTATTATAAGGTTTTCACAAATTTTATATAACCTAAAATGTGTTGGATGTTGATTTTTAGTATGTGGCAATTTTTTATGAATTTAAAACTGCTCTGTGACCCTCTCGTTCTTCACGTCGTGGACGAAGGACTTCTCTGCAATCAGGATGACGCTGCATAGGGTATCCTCGGGCAAGGCGTCGTGGAACTCGCAGACGATCTTGATGTTGGTGCGATCGTTGACCACCACCTGCCTTCTCTTAGATGTGTTGATGACGGTCATGGGTCTCCGTGCTTTGAATTCGCTGGGCGTGTAGTACATGTCCACGCTTCCCTCGGTCACGCGTTTGTAAGCCGTGTAAGCTTCGTAAAGTTTGAGGTAATCGTTTTTGGTCACGTCGAGGTTGTAATTCTCGCGCGGGAACACTTCGTTCCTACCGTTCTTCAAATAAACGTTCTTGATCTTGCAGTCGTCGAACTTGCTAGAATTTTTTTCCTGATTCTTGTCCCTCGCGGTCTGAAAAAGCACTACGACGAAATCTGGCATGTCGAACTGTATGTTGTTGAACTGCGTCGTCACGTCGAATTCCATGTGACTTCCCGACGCCATCTTCTGCACGCACTGGTAACCGTGAAAGTGAATCGACACCTGCGGACTTTTCAAGATCTCCGCTTTGTACTTGAGGGCGTAGTTCGTTTCGTATTCCACCACCGGCATTCTCAATTCCATGCTTCGGATGAGGCATTTTGCCGCTTCGGGTAAAGTGTTGGCTATCGGCGTGGTGCCGTCCGGACCCAAAGTAGCGTATCGCATCAGTGCGTCGTTGTCGTTGGCCGCTCTTCGAAACGTGATCCTCAGTCCTCCCTTCCACATGATCTCCTTGTAATCCGAGAAGAAACCAGGCAGCAGACGCATGGGAAAGAGCACCGTGTGACTTTTCGTCGATATTTTGGTTCCGGCTTCGAATCCCCCGGCCTGGTAGTACGCTGCGTCCGTTTTGGATAATTTCAACGTTCCCACTGCCGTCGACGTGATGCCTGGATAATCTATTCTGTCGATGACAGTGTTGTGTTTCCTCACCTCCTCCTGCGAGAACAGGTGAGGCACGAAGTTGTCCACGAGTATCAAGTTTGCTGCTGCGGGAAACGCGTCTCCGCTTTCTTTCTTCACCACGTCGAATTGAAGGTAGAGGTCCGCTCTGTGAGGATGAATAAACCCGTCGCCTACGTCCACGTCGTATTCGATCTCCCTGTTTGCCTCGTTGAGATTGGCGAACGTGCGACGGTTGGGAGGGAAAGATTGCAATTCGTAACTTTCGATTTGCTCCATTTTACATGTATGGTTATTTATTATACGTTGATCTCCACGATGGCCGTCGTAGTGGCACCTGCGAAATCCACCACGTCTCCTTTCTCGTTCGTCACCACCAACTCTATGTCGTCTATGCGGTTGCGACATACTGGAAAATAGATCGGCGAAGAGGGCGTGTAGATGATCGGTTCCATGAACTCAGAACTTGGTTTGAAAGTGGCTATGATTCCCGTCTGCTTGTGACTTCCCAGTAATCCGTCCGAGGATTTCGTGATCATACCTTCGGCTACGTTGCAGTGAACGTTCAGAGTTTCGATGGCTAGAAATTTAGGAATATTGACTGCCGTGTGCTTGATGCCGGCTTCGAGTTTGGTGTCGTTCTCGAAACCTAAAAGTTCTCCCATGGTGCCCAGGTCCACGGTCTCCGTCGCGGATAGGATTTCCACTCTGTGCGTGACCGAATTTTGAGAAAGGTATGTGCCTTTGGGTAACTGAGCTTGCAAAGTGGAAAGATTGTATTGTCCTGGCGTGACGACGATGTGTTCGCTTCCGACGCTAATTTTGTTGTTGTGCTGCGTGACGTTAGGTATGAGGTACATGCTGTAGAATGCACGCAGAGCCACAGATTTAGGATAGACGATGTCGTCGTGCAGCGTGAGTTTCAAGATTGAAGATTCGCTCGTGAGATGGAACACGCCCATCCTAGTGATGCTGTTTGAGGTTCCACAATGCTTTCTGGAAATCCTCGATCGTAGGGTTATTTATTTTAGAGAGAAACGCGAGCACGGAGAGGCAGAGATGACCGCAGTTCACGTCACCGAAATTTTGAATGCGTTCGTCGTTGTAGTATATAGAGGTTTTGTTCGTTTTCAGATAATGAATTAAATTTGTAGGTGGAACACCTCCGAAAGAATCGAAAACGAATGCTTTATCATCATTTTTGTGGTAACATATCCAATGCGTGCCTGGATTTTCTTGATCGTCCAAGTTGACTACACCGCATTCTCTTTTTTTAACGCTTGAAGGTAACGAGTCGGACATGAAAACTCCTCTGAAGTGTTTGATTCGTAACGGTCCGATCAGAGATTCAATGTCTCGGTTGGTGAGTGCTTCTGTTTCTTTTTTTTAAATTTTTTCATCACGCCCTTCCCCTTCTTCTCCATGGCCAGGTTGTGACGTTTCTGTTCTTCCAATTCCGCTTTGTTCTTCTTCGAGTCGATGACGGTTTTCGCGATGGCGGCGCTACCGCCGGCTAAACTTCCAACGGCCCCCAATGCTGCCAGGATGGCCGGGATGCTGAATATGAAACCTCCGACCTTTTGCTGTTTCCGCGAACGCTGCAATCTTTTCAATTGAGGTGTGCTGAGAAGTAATTTCATTCCGTGTCCTTTCGACAAGCAAGAACGTTTCTTCTCGCGTTGTTTCTTGGTGAGTAACCCATCGAGGGCACCTAGATTTTTAAGATTGGAGTATGGTATCTGGTACACGACACCCTTGGGCTTCATGTTGATGCTCTATGTGTTATTTTCACGGTATGTTATTTATATATATATTCTGAGATTTTTTCTTGTGTAGTTTTTTACGGTATGTTATTTATATATTTTCAAGGCCTCGCAGTCGTTACACAAATTCTATTACGTGTTTCGTTTTCTTGCCAAGAAGTTCCTTTGTCCCCTTGTACACGATTCGAGTTTTGTTCTCGATTAAAATAGATAGCTTCTCGTCGGATAACATGTTAGCGTATCGATCTGGTAAAAATAGACTGTATTGTGCGTTGAGCAACAGGCGTACCTTGGGACCATACTGGGTAGAAACGATTGAACCGGAAGTTATCGTGTAAGGTTTGTCGACTTCCAATTCCTGAATTTTTACATACTCGACTGACAAATTTAGCATTTGTTTTAATGCTTGGAGATCGCTCATTTTTTCAGTTGTCATATCGAAGGAGAGAAATTTTCAGTGTGTGTGTTAGAGAAATTTAATTTTTTTTTCACGATGTGTGTTATTTATATATACCAAAAATTATTTTTTTACGATGTGTGTTATTTATATATCAAGTTTTTTTTGACACGTATATATATATATTATTTTTTTAACAGAAGAAGAAAGTCCGCGATGATGTACGTAATGATATCTTCCGTCTCCTGCTTAGACTTGCGCCTACATCCTCACAATCGCCGTTTACTACATGTTTAAATATTTTACATAGTAGCTCTGGCGGCAAATCAGTTATGCAAGCCATGTTTATTTTTTACTGCATGTTATTTATATACCCCACCCCAATTTTTGTTTTGTGTTCATGGCGATGGTGGTACCTAGTGCGGCGACCCGTTCACCCAGCGATGCATCTCTGCTCACGAATCTTTCGAAAGCTGCGTGCTCTAACTTTCTGTCTGCTTCGTGACGTGCGTCCAGATCCGTCTGCGTGGTGTTGTAGGCGATGTCGTGATCTTTGCATGCCGCGTCCAACGGATTCACACCCTTGTCTCCTCTCTCCAATCTTTTCTCGAGTTTGGTACCCGGTCCGCAGTACTGGTAGCCAGGTAGATGCATCTCGAAAGGTAACTTGTTGATGATGTCGTTCACGAGTCCCTTTCCTTCGGCCACGTTCCAAAATTTCGGAGGCAGCGTGTTGATGATTTTGATCAGGTAACCTATGCCCTTGTCGTCGTTCACGATGAAGTTGGAAAGTTTCGTGCTGATCATGTCCACGATGCCAACCTTCTCGTTGTAGAAATTACGGTTGCCTGCATTCTCTTCGCCGGCTATCACCAACAATCGGTCCACGAGTTTCCTAACGTCGTCCACCCAAACAAATTCTTTGGGTAACGTGTTGTAGCGTTTGACGCCGCTGCCTGTTTTGACCTGGTTCCAAATCGGTTTGATGAGATTCCTGTACTTCTCGCCGCTGCTCGATTTCACCCTATTCTGCGAGGCGTCGTTGTTCTGGTACAACGCATCCGTCATGATCAGAATTTCCTTGTAACTTTGGTAATCTTCGTCGGTGTAATCTTTCGGCTGCTTTTTGGCGACGAGTTCCCACAGTCCCACCGTACCCGGATACCTGGTCCAACTATCCTTGTCGCCTAAATTGACTTTAATGTCGTTGCCTTCGAAGGTCACCTTCGATTTCCCAATCTTCCACACCACACCGCCGCCTTCGTTGGTTTCCATGCTGGGATACAATCCGAACACTTCATCCTTGTCGAATTTCCCCGTACTCAGGTAGTCTCGTGCCAAAGGCCCCAACTCAATTTTATCCGAAGACGAGGACGTGCTACCAATAGCTCGACGTCGTGCCGGTGCATCCTTCAGTTCGAACGGCGTCGAAGGAATGCTCGAAATGGGCGTGGGTACGGCGTAACTTTTAGCTGCGAGCGGTACGAGTTCATTAATCAAATTTTTATTTTGTTCCGTGACACTTTTAATTTCTTTACCTAGACCGCTGATGGCATCGATCACGGGTTGATCCTGACGTTTCTTCTCTTCGTAGAATCCGCGATTCTCGGATTTCCAACCTTTGAAGCGTTTCGCGAGGTAATCGCGAAGCTTGAGATTTTCGTCTTCGATTTTTCGTTTCGTCATGACGTTATTTATACACGTCGTTTCTCACAACGTTGCAACGTTTAGAAAGTCGTTGATTTTGTTTCTGTATTTTCCATCGTTGGGTTTCCTCGTCATGTCGATCGTCGCGAATCCGAAATCGTCACCGTTCCAGCAAGTAGATCAGCAGCGTTCCGAAAATTGATTGTAGTTCATGTCTCCGCCTACGTAGTCATCGTACGCGTGCTTGAGGTTGGTGTGATCTTGACGAAACAAACATATGAAATTAGCGTTGTCGCGTACTAACTGTTTTGGAATTTTGGAAAACGTTTGAGCTAGGTAGAAGCAATCCATTCCTTTGTGACGACCTTGCGTGAAAAAGTTGCGAATTTCATTTTGATTTTCCAGGATGGCGTCGTCGAACACAACAACTGAATTTTCACGACAATCGTCGAGTGGTTTTATTTCCGAGGCAAACGTTGCAATGTCCAGACCATCGTACAGTTTCATCAGTTGCTGGTATTTGGATTGCTCTAAACTTTTCGAGAACACGTACAGGTGCCTGTTCTTCCAATCTAACCAATTCGGTGCGAGGAGAAAATTGTCCACGAGCAGTGTCGTTTTCCCACACCCCGAAGGACCTACGATCAGACAGCGGATGCTGTCGGGAAGCAACTCGCCGTTCTTTTTCTTCGTTTGACTTTCCGGATCCGGTAGACGCTTCACCACGTTCCACGTACTCACAAGATCACTTCGTCCGCGTCGATCCAACTCTTTTCCGGAAGTCCCAGCCATTTGACAAACAGTTTGTCACCTTTCCTACGCAATACTTTCTCGATGAGGTACGTGTCGGGGTGTTTCGTTTTAGAGAGTTCCTCTTCGTAAAATCTCCCTTTCAAAATCTCGCCGCTACTATCTTTTATTATATACGTGTGTCGGTTTCCAGGTAGAACTCGAACCACCGTAAAGAGTTCCGTGCTCCAATTTTTTGTGAACCCCTTCTCGAAGGTGCGTTTGAATTTGCTGATCCTCACCCGGTCTCCAATTTTGTATTTAGCTTTTTTTGTCGTGGGCGTGTACTTTGGGCAGTAAACTGTAGAAATTAAACGCTGCTCGTCAGACTTGGTAACGTCAACTGGCTTCATGCCTATCGTTCTGTGTACCGTATCATTATAGGTGTCGACGAGTTCCGGCAGGATGTCGACCCATTTGTAATTTCCCCGAAGCGTGAATCGTTTCCACATGTGTGTTTTCAAGGTTCGATTGAATCTTTCCACGATGTGACTGAAGGTCGAATAATGTCGAATGCCATGTTTTTGAATAAACTTTTGGAATACGGCGTTGTAAAATTCTTTACCATTGTCCGTTTGCAGAAACCGTGGTCGTCTGCCACCGCTTTCGCGAAAAATTAATTTGAATGCTTCCGTGACGCACGTTCCCGTTTTCGCCTTCAAAGGTAGAGCCCATGCGAATTTCGAAAACGTGTCTATGACGGTGAGGAGGTACTTGTTGCCCTTGTTCAATTTATGTACGTTTTTCAAATTGCCGCTACTCATCTCCACGAGGTCACTTTGCCAGAGGTCGTCGATGCCCTTGGTTACCACAGCCAAACGTTCGTAGTTGCGGCGTGCAGGTTTATGCAATTCTTCGACGATGGCTTGCCTAGACATTTTTTGTTTAGAGATTACGTTTCAAGAGAAGCACAAGCGTGATAGGATTCAAAGAGGGTGGCACTTCGCTCGTGTTTTGAATGATCAGCTTATCGCCGGCACTCACGTCGAAAACGGTGAGATCTTCGTCTTCGTGTATTTCATATATGTTGCGCGTTTCGTTCCAACGTGCCAGAGGAATGTTTCCTGCTTTCTGGACACCACGATTCGATATCAAAGTCATGGTGGGAACGCTAGCTTTTCTGCCGTGAGACCAGTACGAAAATTCGTTTATCTGAATCGTGCCATCGAGGAGAAACTTGTAGTACGGATGATAAGGATGTAACATGTACAGTTTGTTACCTTCGACGAACGTGGAGATTCTTTGTTGATTGGGTACGCTGTTGATTTCGATTGCTTGCAGAGAATGCAGTTTAGCGAATTTAGTGTCGACGCTAACGAGGTTACTGTGAACTTGTCCGAGTTTATTTTCGATGGGCAGCAAATGCTCGACTATGGTATCCGTTACGGCAGAAAACGACGGTTTGATTTTCACTTCCACGTTCAACTGCTTGTAGTTTTCGTTGAGTTCTTGCAACTTGGCACCGAAAGAAGCCAGCGTCGATTCCTGCGTGGATTCCAGCACTCCAACTTGATCTCTGATGTTGACGACGATGCTCTGAAGGTTCTCGACTTGATTCAATTTCGAGCTCTTCTCGGTAAGATCGTTCACGATGCTTCGCATCTCTGTAAGCTGCGTGTGAAGGTCGGCGACGCTCTGCGAAGTGGGCAGCGTCGACACCAGCGAACTAATTTCGTCTCGAATCTGTTCCACGTTCGCCGTTTCCGTTTCTAGTCGTTTCAGCATTCGAGATATGTTTCTTTTCAAAGCGTGCAATTCTTTGGAGGTGGGGAGATTGGCCACTTTACTCTCGAGATCGCTCAATGAACTTTTGATGTCGCTCGAATCGGATAGTGCCGTCACCGCCGTTTTCAATTTTTCCAAATCTTCGCTCGAAGGCACGCTCGTCCGTAACGATTCCAAGTCACCCTGTATGTTGTCGAGTACGTGATGAAAATGAGCGAGATTCGTTTCGACGTTCAAATTTTCTAAATATTCGATCTTCTGCTGAACCGTGCTCAACGTGTCTTGAATGCTCGTCAACGCTCTCGCTTCAGCGTGAATATTTTTAATTTCTTCGTTGATCAATTCCAAGGACGCCTGAAGCGTAGCGATGGTGGTTTGAATGTGTTCGAAATCTCGATAGGCCTCCAATTGAATTTTTATGTTCGCGACGCTTTTACCGATGACCTGCAGTTCGTCCGACGATGGTAGGTTCGTCATGGTATCTTCCAAAGTCTGCAACTTGGATTTAATTTCTTCCAACGTGCTGGTGAATTCTTCTTGTAATTTGGAAACAACGACATGCAAGCGTTCTACATCAATATCGTTCACGACGGTTTGAAGTTCAGAGAAATTCTTTTCTATTGCGGAAGTTCGTTCTTCGATTTCGAGTTTCAATTTTTCCAAATCTTCATTTTTCGATTGAAATTGCTGTAATTTGGCCAAATCATTTTGAAGCGAATCCACGCTCAACTGTATATTTTGAACGTTGTCGTAAGAAGGTACGTCGACATAATTTTTTATGAGCGTTTTCAGTTCGGAATCGATTTTCAGAATGGGGTCGAGACATTGCGTTTGGAGCGTAGCGATTTCCGACTCTAAACTTTTGTTTAAGGTCTCCTGCAAAGCGATCAAATCGGTCCTCAACTTCTTAACTCGAATGTCCAACATGAGAATCTCTTCTGCGTGGTCTACACGCTTGGTGTTGCCGAAAATGTCGTTAGGCATTTTTGGTTAACGGTTATTTATAATAGGATAGACGATTCGTAATTCTACGAAGAGAGGAATAAGTTTGTCGTAATCTCCGAGGAGTTCCACGTACAGGTAATCTCCTGCGGAAACATCGTACGTAATGTTAGAAAGCATCTTGTCGTGCTTAATTCGAAAAATGTTCTTGCCGGTAGAAATTTTGATTTCGCCTGCGTTTTCCGGATTCACGGTGATTTGAAGTTTCCCGTCGATTGGAATTTCGTAGAAATGTAAATTGTTATTAAAAACATAAAACATCTTGCCCACATCGTCATTCAGTTTCGTCCAAATGCTGTTGAGGTGAATGATCAACAGACCGTTGAGTTTAGGTAACACGGAAGGTAAGACTTCATGATCTGGTATGGTTTCCATAATGATCTGTTTTTTGAAACCGAACAAATTCATAGGCATGCTGGTTATTTAAGGATACGGTCAAAGTTTTATTTTGTAATGAGAGTCAAAGTGTTTTTTTTTTACTGAGTAACAAAATGTTTTTTTTCTTGAGTTAGTAAAAATTGTTGTGTGTGGTGGTGAGTGTTAATTATTTGCACTGTGCGCAATTCTTATTTATTTCTAAACGACGATGTCCCCAAGGCAATGTGTGAATACCACACTCGAGGACGCACCTCTTATCGTCGTTGGGATCCAGGGCAATTTTTCTAACTTTGTTTGTGCTGATGATATGGTTGACGCTCTGGATTCTTTGTTCTATGCTTAGTATCGTCGATTGTGAGTAAAGGCAATCGATGTAATCGTGGAAGGTGAGTTTGTTCTCCACCGTATTTTTGCCCACACCTTTTGCTTTCTTCGTGACGCTACTCTCTGTTCTCATGGCATACATCTTCGAACGCAAACCCGCGAACTCGACAATAATATCACCGTTATATTCATCTTTCAGTTTACCTAGGACTTTTTTGTTGAGGGATGGAATTCCAAATCTGTTGGGTTGAGGGTACGCAGAAGTATCGAAATACTCAAGCATGGAAGGATTTTTTATGTCTTCGTATAGGTTAGGTGTTTGTATGCTGTAAATGAAGCTGTCGGTGTCCGTGTACAAAAGTGATATTTTATCATTGTAGAAGGGTTTCATCACGTCGTAATGAAATTCGAACATGTAAAGTTTCGACAAGTCGAGAACCGTTGCGCCAACGTAAATTGGTTTTCTGAATTTCATCAATTTTATATGTAGATTGAAAAGTGCCAAATTCTCGTTGTAAATTTTTCTCGACTTGAATCTAGGATCGGCTATCCACTTCCGACATTTATTCTTATCGGAAATTAATTTCACGTCTACGTGCTTTCTAACATTCTCCATGGTCTTTCCGTACACCGCATTGTTCATTAATTTAAAGAAGTCCTTGTCTAAATCGGAAGTGGCAGCTGTTCTATGTTGTGTGTTAGTTTCTATGTAAGGTCTTAACCACGTGGAATGTTTAAACTTTAGTATTCTTCTAACATTCACTATCTGAACACCCTTCGCAATCAAAAACCGGAGATTCTTGTAGTGGACGACGTATCTCTGTTTAGGGTCCAATGTTAACAAAAGCTTGTCTTGAACCGAGTCGGGTGGACATTTGATTTCGGGAGTCGGAGGCAAATCCGAAAACGTGTCGTGCAGGTGGTCGGAGAATTGGAGATCTACCTCTGCGAAGAAACCACACTCGCTATCGTCGAAATGAATAATGTCTATCGAAGTGGGATCTAACCATTCGAATCCCCCGTAAGGAAGTTTCTGAACCATGGCATGTCCGTAGAGATTATTAACGTCGGCGTAGAAGATGTAATTCGATGCTCGATTTGAATCGTAATCTTCTTTCATGTGTACGTTATTAGCTTTTGCATGTCTCTGTACGCATTGCACCATTCCACCTCGTATCCCTCTTTCGATGAATAGCAACATGTCAACGTCCGATATCAGTTCCAGCTTGACCTTTGTCTGGAATAACATTGCCGACCACGCTAATCCCGGTAGACTGTAGAAATATGCTGGATCTAATTTATAAATATTCGTTGCCGTTTTCCTGAACGCTTGAAAAACATCCGCGAGTATCGTCACGTCCAGTTTTAAGTATGCGTCGTGGTAGTCTCCGAGTGTCCTACATTCTAATTTCTCCCACATGAGTTGCGCGTGTTGGTATTCTTCTTCCGCGATTCCTTTCTCTCTGAGTCTGCTGTAAAATTCTCTTGGAAGTGGAAGAGCGTCGTCGTTAAATTTAGAACCATCACTAACATATTCGTAAGGATAAACTCCTTTACGTCTAACGAGTTCTATGTCTACGTTGGGAAAACTAGCTCTAGTTATTTTAAATTGATCGTCGGTGAGTTTGTTCGCTAAAGCATCCAGACTTGCAGAGAGAAATCTATACGAATCCAGAAAGCGCATCTCGATTGTATTTTTCGTTCCCGGAATCGACACTTGCTTGCTGAGACTAATGTAGCGTTCTTCATTCTCGGCCAAGACACCTATATGTTTCGGATCGTAGCCAAGATGTCTCACCAGGTGGTGAAAATCATATCCGCTTCCGTTGTGAAAGAATATGGGGATGAATTTAGGTTTCTGGATTTTAAGATTGCACGTGTTGCAAATTCCACCTATGTAGTTTCCGCTGAAATGATCGTGGTGGAATATTTTTTTGTTCTCATCAGTGAAACTTTGATCACATACCGGACACACCTCAGTGGAATTGTAATTTTGAAGTTCATTTTCAGTTAAAGGTGCCATCGGTTTTGATGTAAGCAGTACGCTACCAATTACCTCAACCTCCTCCACCATTTTTTCCAGGAAGTGTTCGATTACATTTGGCCCGCGGTATATATATGCTTCATTTATTTTATCACGTCGCACAACAACATAGCCGAAACTATTAGGTTGATGAAGCTGGTACGGCGTTGTGGAGGAAATTTCAGGATCCGGTTCGCAGTAGGAGAGTGGTTCGAGGAACGCCTCGAAATCTGCGACGATGATTGCGGGATGTTCCAACAATGCCTTGTGCATTTTGAATTCTTCGACTTCGTTCGTTTCGGGCATCAACATTCTAGCCGGTCTGTTGTCGCCGCAATACATTTTATGTTCGGCAAGTTTCTCCAGAGCAATTTGACGTCCGGTGTAATTTCGATAATCGAGTTGTTTTTGATCGTCGAACATGGTTAGGCATCTCGGGCAAACTTCGATGCAATGTTCATGCTTGGTTGATTGACTTCTGACCAAACGTGATAGTGAACGAATTAGCGTATAGTGATGAACATCCTCGTTGGAAATTAGAAGGAGATTTATTACACAGGCATCGTCATCGTCGATATCGCTTATCCTGACGGGATGCACGAGATATTTATCTGACGTGAAGGAATATACATTAATAGCGATGCGTTTTCCTGTACGATTTTCGAACTTTGTTATATCCGACAATGTCACCGGGTATTCAATGTCAGACATTACACTTTGAAAGTCGGTCTCGTATTGTTTGTAATGTCCAACCCACTGTGGATTATTTTTGCAATGAACAGGATGCAGTGCAGCCAACACACACCAGAGAAAACACTTGTTATCGCGGTTCTGTATATTTAGCACAGCCCTCTTGTGTTGAATGTTCGGTGGAAGAGGAACGTAGCTGGAAGCTCGAAGAGGCGAGAATCGGTTCACGTAAACAGTTAACGTGTGAGGACTTCCACATAGAGACCATCCCGACCCTTTAGCCTCGAAATCGTCATGTTTCTTAACCAGCTCGTTGGAAACTTTATAATAGAAGTTGTCCAAATTTTCGACGTCCGCCAAATAAAGAGTCTGGTTTTTTGTACGATGATAAAAAATACTTGTTGTACCATCGACTTTTTCGTATTCGGAAAATAGATTAACGTATATTTTTATGGAATTATTTTCCAATTTATTTTTTAGAATATTTATCACGGATGTTTTTGTTTCATGCAAGAAACTAAGAATGTCGCAGCCTGGTTCCGAAGTAAAAAAGAAATCCTGAATATGACGGTTGAATGCAGATCTAATTGGTTTGCGTTCATTAGATAATTTAATTTGCTTGGAAGTGGAAGCTTCCGTTTCTGAATTATCGATTTTCCTTTTCGATGTTGCTTGTCCGGTCGATGGTTTGCAAATTTTGAGATGTTTACTTAAATTTGTAATGCTAATCATCTTTCCGCATCGAGCACAAGGCTTAGAAGGCAAGAAACGATTAATTCTCGAACCTGTTTCGCTACATCTTGCCCTGTGTACCGATAAATTGTTCCTTGAGATTAGCTTCCCACAAGTAACACATTCAGTTTTATCATTTTTACGATTGAAACTGGTGGTGGATGCCATTGCTTTCTCCAAAATCACAGAAATCAAAAAGTCTAGTATATAGCGACACAATTTTCAGGTATGTTATTTTATATAGAATTTCTTGGAGTGATTACAAAACTCAAAAATTCAATCTACTGTAAATAGAATTTCAGGTATGTTATTTATATAGAATTTCTTGTGTGCGAATACAAAAACTCAAGAATTCAATCTACTGTAAATACAATTTTCAGGTATGTTATTTTATATAGAATTTCTTGGGGTAATTACAAAACTCAAAAAATGAATCTACTGTGAATATAATTTTCAGGTATGTTATTTTATATAGAATTTTCTCGGGCGTTCAATATTGTCAACGGTATCATATTAGAGCGCGTAGCTTGTCGCCTAAACACTACAGCTCACAGGTCGGGAAAATCTGGCATGAAAGCAGATAATACGCTTATGCCTTATTTATATATAATTTTCACGGGGCGTTCAATATTGTCAACGGTATAATATTTGAGCGAGCCGCTTGTCGCCTAAACACTACAGCTCACAGGTCGGTAAAATCTGACATGAAAGCAGATAATACGCTTATGCCTTATTTATATATAATTTTCACGGGGCGTTCAATATTGTCAACGGTATCATATTAGAGCACGTCGCTTGTCGCCTAAACACTACAGCTCACAGGTCGGGAAAATCTGGCATGAAAGCAGATAATACGCTTATGCCTTATTTATATATAATTTTCACGGGGCGTTCAATATTGTCAACGGTATAATATTTGAGCGAGCCGCTTGTCGCCTAAACACTACAGCTCACAGGTCGGTAAAATCTGACATGAAAGCAGATAATACGCTTATGCCTTATTTATATATAATTTTCACGGGGCGTTCAATATTGTCAACGGTATCATATTAGAGCACGTCGCTTGTCGCCTAAACACTACAGCTCACAGGTCGGGAAAATCTGACATGAAAGCAGATAATACGCTTATGCCTTATTTATATATAATTTTCACGGGGCCTTCAATATTGTCAACGGTATAATATTTGAGCGAGCCGCTTGTCGCCTAAACACTACAGCTCACAGGTCGGGAAAATCTGACATGAAAGCAGATAATACGCTTATGCCTTATTTATATATAATTTTCACGGGGCCTTCAATATTGTCAACGGTATCATATTAGAGCACGTCGCTTGTCGCCTAAACACTACAGCTCACAGGTCGGGAAAATCTGACATGAAAGCAGATAATACGCTTATGCCTTATTTATATATAATTTTCACGGGGCGTTCAATATTGTTAAGAGCGTTAGTTTTTGTAGAGCTCTCTTTTTCCATCTTTCCTCTATACAGTGAAGACACAATTAGCTAACCTAGCATACAACATACCTTCCTAATTAATATGGATATTGTCACACACTCCTCTTATTTTATACTGTTGTAAATAGAAAAGATTATGTACGGTAAATGTTTTGTACATTATAGGAAAAAAATGCAAAATATCCTCCAATTTTAATTCGAATCGAGTCGAATTTTTACATATTTCCACGCCGCCACATATTGTCCTATTTGCTTCTTTTACTTGCCTTGCTTAATTAACTCTCGCTAATTAGCATTTTTTTGGAAGAAGTCAACTAGAACAACATATGGCGGTATGAGAAATATGCAAATCAAAGAACATTTTAGCAATATATGGGCCCTAGCAATTAGCTTTCTCGACTAAGAGTACTCTTTCAAACGTCTTCTGCTGATCGTATTACTAAACGAGGACGTTTAAAATTTTTGGGTGTTGAAAAAGTTTGACCCTACCTTTTTATTTCTATTGTTTGCTAATAGATGGCGCTAATAGTACCCCCTCCCCTCCCCTCTCCCCTCTTCTCCTCTGCTGTATGGCAAATAGCACAAACATAGAAATCAAGATTTTGGAGAGCAAAACATAAAATTTGCATGCATCTAATATCGAACCGGGAACTTTTATCTTTCGGGGAGTCAACATTATTTCTTACTCAGTCGTCATATAACATGAACGCACGCAAAGATTCACATGTGCTTTTATTATTTTGTGTTCGGTAAGTACAAGTATATTCTTACATAAATTATTGTTTAATTTAATAAATTGTAAACTCGGAGCCTGCTATACTAACAATCCTTCTGTCTATTCAAAGCGAATGTTGCGTGCACGCGGAAATAGCACAGAAAAAAAAACCGGATGGAAGCAATTTAAAATCACTGGGGCAAGGTCAGTATTACGAGAACGTAAAAACACGTGCTTCCATTCAACTTCGAAAAATAAGAATGAATATGTGCATACAGAACACATATGCTTTCTTTTCACAGTTGTAAAATCATATAAATTGTGCATGAAGTAAGTTACGAGAAGGCTCTCTCAATTAGGTACAAGTATTGTACAATTAGGTACAAATTGTTGTACAATTATTTCCCCCAGTTGCCCAGTTGGAGTTGGGGGCATAACACTGGTATTATTTGTAATCACAGTGCTTACTCATGTATTTTGTTTAATATTTTATTTCAAATTCACTGTCAGAAACTAGTGTTGCCAGTTCCTGGATGTAGGTTTACCTACTCTGTTGGTTGTCACTGTCAAGTTTTTAGTATTCGTACAGCATAAAAAGCTATAACCCCTCCCCCTCAAAAATATATACATTGTATACGCCAAGATGCCCAATAGCCTGGCAACACATCATGAAAAAACATGCCAAGAAGACCCAGTGGGTTTATAAGTCAGTGCTGCCAATTCCTATTTGTAGGTTAGCTTAGCCAGTGAAAGATCATATAGTAGAATTTTTGTAGAGTGGGTGTTTGCGAGTTCCACAACGCGCTGCCCGAGGATACCCTATGCAGCGTCATCCTGATTGCAGAGAAGTCCTTCGTCCACGACGTGAAGAACGAGAGGGTCACAGAGCAGTTTTAAATTCATAAAAAATTGCCACATACTAAAAATCAACATCCAACACATTTTAGGTTATATAAAATTTGTGAAAACCTTATAATACTGAAATATTAAAACAAACAGAGTCCCCCTTGTAGGTTAGTTTGGTGCGTAAATAAAAAAAATGATAGGTTAAGTTATATCACTTAGGATCGTAAGAAAATTAAAAAATCGTAAAAAAAAAGATGGGTTAAGTTGTATCACGTAACATCGTGATATACCTACCAAGTACGAGTGGGGAAAAAAATGAGTGCAGTGAAAATTTGTACTAAAACATCGCTAAACGCTATAACATCGACAAAAAATTGTCAAAATATGTCAAAAACTTATATTCGATTAATAAAAAAAAAATACCTACAAAATATGATCCTCAAATAATAACGTTCAAACAGTACCTAAATAAAAAAAATGATAGGTTAAGTTATATCACTTAGGATCGTAAAAAAATTAAATAATCGTAAAAAAAGGATAGGTTAAGTCGTATCACGTAACATCATGATATACCTACCAAGTACGAGTGGGGGAAAAATGAGTATAGTGAAAATTTGTACTAAAACATCACTAAACGCTAAAACATCGACAAAAAATTGTCAAAGTATGTCAAAAAGTGATATTCAATTGGTAAAAAAAGACCATACCTACTAAGTACTATTTTGAAACGCCTAATATACACTACTTATAATATATCTAGTTTCACTAATAAAACAACAGAATTTTAGTACCACAATTATAACAATATACCGGGTGCACTAACAACGTTGGGAAATATGCCTAAATAATCAGTTTGTAGTTGCTCAAAAAATTCGGGAAACATTATTACTTTTGAAACACAATAAGAACAATATTTGTAATTTCGATACAATCTGCATTCTAATAAAAGGGCATGAAGAATGCACACACTAACAACTAACAAATAATTTCAAACTAAGGGTTTTTAAGTAGTCCATTCTAGATCTAAAAGAGTTAAGGTGCGGTTTCGTTTGTGCGATTCGCTGCGTGCAGTGATTGCTTGCGACCGACGCATGGCTGAGGAAGTTTCGTTTATGCAGCAGACGCATGCAACGGTGACAGCTGGAGCTATCTACAATGGATGACGTCCAGAGATAGACGTATTTGTACATTTTAAAACTACAAGAAAGGAAGGAATGTGTTATCAGAATGTTGACAAAAACCTACAAAAGGAAGAGAACATATGAGATGTTCAAAAGGATAAATGAAGGATACCATTACAACTTAATTACAAAATATCTCAATGAAACGAAGTTCACACATTTTTCGTTTAAGAATAAATTAATTTCATTTAGTTTTGTTTGCTATTAAGGAAGATATTAAGAAATTACAATCAATATTTAGTACTATCGTAGTGGGTTATAATAATTGGATGAATACAATCAACAATTCTGATATAAACACAATATTTTCCACACTCAGCGTCTCATTAGTGTCTTGATTTCTCAGTTCCGTCACTATTTGCAGGGATTTAAGTTTTGCCCGTGACTGTAAATGCCGTGGATTTTTTTTACTGATTGCCAGATTCTTGTAAAATAAGTCTACCTCATCTTCTGTCGATCAACACTAATTCCAAGGCCGGATTTTTATGTAGCCAAAGCTTGTGAAATACAGGGTGAACATAAAGTCCCAGCCCATTTTGCAGAAATAATTAATGCATGGTTTTTATATTTCAGGTGAATGATACTCCGAGGAGATGCTAACAAGAGAAGAACGAATTGTGATTGTAACGGCACGTTTGCGTGGTCAGACATTCGAGGAGGTCAGAGAGACGTTTCGTAGAAAATGTGGACGAGAGGCTCCAACACGAAGTAATATCAGAAAACTGGTGAACAAATTTATGCGCACCGGATCTGTACTCGATGAGCAACGTACAGGTCGACCATTGATGTCGAGTGATACAGTAGCACGTATCCGTGAAGCCATTGAGCGTAGTCCCACTGCATCAACTCGTCGCCTCAGTCGAGAACTGGTGATACCTCAATCATCGGTGTGGAAAGTGTTGCACTACACCTTAAAAAAGAAAGCGTACCACGTCCAGGTTGTCCACAAACTGGAACCGGAGGATTACGCTGTATGGAAAGACGTGTGCTACGAACTTTGCGCGGCTACAGCACAGGATGGATTAATGGAGAACATCCTTTTCAGTGATGAGGCGACATTCCACACCTGTGGAACTGTGAACCGTCATAACAAACGTATCTGGGCTTCTGAACACCCGAATGCTACTATCGAATGGGAATGGAATACACCCAAGGTGAACGTATGGCTTGGTTTCACGAAACAAAAACTCTATGGGCCATTCATGTTTGCAGAAAACACCATCACAGCAGACACCTATCTCGAAATGTTGCAACTGTTCCTCCAGCCACAGCTACAGGATGATGGGATTCTTGAATCCGTGATCTTCCAACAAGACGGCGCACCACCGCACTTCGCCTTGACTGTGCGGGAATACCTCAACAACATGTTTCCAGAGAGATGGATAGGAAGAGGATCCACACGTGTTTGGCCATCGCGGTCCCCCGACCTTACACCATTGGATTTTTTTGCATGGGGTTTTATCAAGGAACAGGTCTACAAGAGTAAGGTTGCAAATGTGGCAGTCCTCAAACAACGCATAAGGCACGCATGCGAACTCATCACCGGGGCGATGTTGGACACAGTGTTTCGAGCAACACTGACCCGTTGGGAAACGTGTTTTGAAATTGATGGACATCACGTTGAACAGCACTGATATGCTGTATGCTAATGTTGTAATATCACATTCATGAATACATTATTTCTGCAAAATGGGCTGGGACTTTATGTTCACCCTGTATATAGATAAATCACCGAAATATATAAAAATGTGTAACTATGTAAAATAATATTTTTCGTAAATTGCGGAAATTCTGTTAGGGCCACTGCTTCCCTGCAGTTTCTATTCACCTGTTTTATTCTCCAGATGTGAGGCTATGTTTTCCCAAATATTATCCCTCAGCACCACATCTTTGCAGTCTTTGTGAGAGGGATCGCATACTTCCTGTTGAACTGCAACCAGTTCTATGAGTTTTGAATCATCCTCTTTGCTGAAACTCATTCTTCCAAGAAATAAACACAAGTTGCGCAATCGAGGAACACGAGAACCTACTGGAACGCAAGCGATCGCTGCAGGCTGATTGCTCCCAGAGCAGTCGTTGCAGCAGCCGCATGCGTTCTCAAGCGTTCGACCCACAAACGAAACCACTTATGGTGAATTCCATTTGACGTGTATGTGTGCAGCGACTGCATGCAGTCATCGCATGCGACCATCGCACAAACGAAACCGCACCTTAAGAGCAAAGCGAACAGCTGACTCCAAAGAGTAGCACTTCCTCACGTGGACTTCAGTTTATATTTGACACAGCTTGCAAACTTTGCGTTGCACAAGGAAAGCTCCATTTTAACTACTCAACCAATGTCACGATATATGTTTATATACTCCTGTCCTCTCTGTAGAAGGAGGAAATGGGAGGAGGAGATCCGAGTTATATCGCACCCAGCCTATAGCCCTGACCTCGTAAAAATAAGATTTTCTTCAAGGATCCTGCTTCAGTTCAATGGAGGAGGTCGACAATGGAGTCGGCGAGTTTCAGGCATCCAGACCGGGAAAGATAGGACAAGACAACAGCAAGAATGAAGTTTTGTACGCTTTGCCTTCATAAAGGTTTGGTTTTAAATGACTGACAAACTTTTTTTAATCACCGTAATATAGACAGCACTGGCGGAGATTAAGGGGGGAGGGCACTTTTGCCCCCGCATTATGCTAAACCTTATCTACCAAGGGAAAGTAAATCGTCCTTGCTCCCCCTTCCCTGAATTTTGGCGCCTTGCCCCCAAGTTTTGGACCCCAATCGCCGCCACTGATGGACAGGATATCCAAATTACAGTGCCGTTGGCTGGGTTGCATACGATGTTAAGTGTATTATAACCAGACAGAGAAAACCGTGGAGGGGGAAAGCAACTACGATTCCAATTTTTTATTCCTACTGTACAAATGAAAATAATGGAAAATGAGATGGAAAATGAGTAGAATGAGGTCATTTTTCAAGCAGCGCCAAGGTTAAGATTACCAAACGGAAATACCATTGTGATAAATTTGAGTTGTCAATGCGGGAGTCTTCCTTTTAACTTGTTCTCTGTGATTACAAAACCTCTTGTCGCCAGAGTTTTGCTTTTCAACATCACATGCGCGGTGAATTATCAGTGTTTACTTTTTATACCAATTTTCACCTCTAACTTTATCTCCAGCGATTACATTAGCATCAAATCAGTATGCAATTAACGTTCATTGAGCGCCACCTTCACCAGTCGTAATGTAATTAGGCGTTTTCTCCTTCCCTATTTTAGTTTACAGAAAGTGTGTCGGTGGAACCGCTGCAACGTAATTGCTCCAGACTGATAAATAGAGAGACTCGACTCCCAGAACCCGGCGTTTAACTTCAGTCGGCAAAGGGGAACGTGTGATACATTGTGCTTTCAAAAAATGTGCTTAGAGTATTGCTCTTTTGAAAATTGATTGATTGATTGATTTTGTGTTTTAAGTCCACTTTATGCACAGTAAGGCTAATCGGGACTGGACCTACAGTTTAAAGTGGGATCCGAACCACCATGTGCTTCCACCGGGTATCGAACCCGGGACCCCAAGGCGACGACGCTGCCACTGCGCCATCGGAGAGGCACTCTTTTGAAAAGAATAGAACGTGATTTCAGCTTGTTGAAGACTGTAATTACCTAACGGTGTAGGTTAATTATTCGTGTAATGGACTCGTAATCATGGGATCTGAATTCGAATTATTTTCAGTTCCATCTGATTAGCGGGATTATCCCTTAGTTACTCCGGACGATGCCTTCACTGCAATTTCGGTTTCACTTTTTCTGTCGGGTTAACTAGGTGGTAGCTGGAATAGATGAAAATTGACGTATTGCCACCGATGTCTAAGCCCCGCGACAGGTTAAGTTTGCAAAAACTTTTCACATATATATACCCAAAAGTACGCGCAGAATATAGTTCCGCTGCAGTACTGCCGATTTTCTCACCGTCTGTGATATGAACAGCTCGGCGGTTAAGGCAAGACTGGCACAGGAGATGCCGAGCGCTGTTCTAGCGTGGATTAATACGTAACATCTGCTGCAAAGTTAACCTGTCGCGGGGCTTAGGCTGTTAAACGTTTCGATGGCGAAATAATTGGGTTCGGTCTCGGGAAGGACAGCTGGAGTTTCCTCATGTTGCACGACACAAACCCTCCTACGTCCTACCCAGCCCCTTATCACTCAACTAGCTGGTCGATCCTAAGGAGTAGAAATGGCCATAGTATGACACTGATCGTGGTAAAGATAAAGGCGAAGTTTCCCGTGCATAGCACCGTGGCGTGATTGCACATTTTAGGGGATGTGGGAGTAGGGCCCCACTCATTCTCGATCTCGGTCACTTTGGAGGTGATGTGATCTGCACCACGCTCCGGCCGCCTTTACCACCCAGGGTTGCTCCCAGGTACCCATCGATTTGAGGCTGCGCGAGCCCCAGAGACTCATCATGCGGGGACAAGGCCTTAGATCACCCACCTCGGGAATCGGACGCCCTACCGAATAGACCACCGTGGCTCCTGACACTTCAAGTGAAGATCAATAATATTGCACACAGACCTGATAAATATGTCGAACTTATACGGGGATAGACAAAAGCAGGCACTGAGAAACTTGTATACATATGAAATGTTTCATTTCGAGAGGTGATAGTGTTCAGATTTTCAATCCATTGTTTTAAACGAAATTAATAAAAGGTAATTATAAAACCCAAGCCACGTAAATGAACGAACTTCTTCTGCGATGTTGTCATGAGACATGGAACCACTTGCGGTAAAGAACGCCCTAACAGCGAAAAATGGTCAGGATGCCTGAAATGGATATGGAACTGAAGAGAGAGGGATGCTCCCATTCCAAACCATTACGTTTGAGCTTCAAATTAACTCCGCAGTGTTTTGGTTTCCCTCCCGCGAGAAATGGCTGCGTGAATTTGGATCACGAGTGAGACCTAAGAGACTGCCAACTTCAGTCAGCATAAATCCATTCCAATTCGTTAGTTCCAGTCATTTTTTGTCCTTCTTTTAGATCCTTCGGTGGCCTTCCTCTTGCTTTTATGTAACAATGAAGAAAAAGCCAGACTCTGTCACCGAATCACTAGGCTGCATGCAATCCTCACTTTTTCAATTAAATGCTTTCGCTTTCTGCTGACAAGTTAAATTCTTCTCCCATCTATTGCTCTTGTGCGTGAACACATTATCTATAAAATATTATTAGTAGTGGAATTGTTATTAAAATTCTTGTGAAAATAAGTAAGTTAGTTTTTACATAGAGCAGTATACAAAAGTACACTGTAGAGAAACTGAGCCGATATTTTCTGGAGACTTTGTTGCTAATAAAAGGTATCGTAGCCAGGGTTGTTAACGGTCCATACAAAAGTTCAATTCCGGTTCGAGAAATTGATTGATTTGCTTTATTTTACTTCGCTTTTTGTGCCACTTTTGGCTAATTTGCGAAGATGGGGATGAGTGATGATATGATGAAATTGATGAACGGACACTCACAAATATCCATGCACAGTCTAGGATTCGAACCCGGGACCCCTGGCGTCGTAGCGCGATGTGCTAACCACTTTGCCACGGGAGCCGGCCGGTTCGGGAGACAAAATCAGAAAACGTAACCGAGTTCTGAACCGTAAAGAACCATTTTATCATTAAAGTATTTCAATTCAGTCCCGGAACCTTTTTCCGGATCAATTTATTTACGGTCCAAGTTCGGTATTGAAATGAAACAATACGCAACTTGTACCGAATTTAAATTGTACAAGAAAAAAGGTTCCGTTCCTGTTACAGAACCAATAAATTCATTAGAATTTATGGGTTCTTGGACCGTTAACGACTCTGTAGCAAAAGAGAATGCTTTCTTGTTGAGCTGAGGTTTAACAAGAAAACGTTTTGTTTTGATACAAAGAATATTTTTGGCAACAAAGTTTCCTGTGAAATAGTTTGTAATGCACTCAGTTACTCTTTAGAATTAAGTACGCAAACGAATTACAATTTAGAGTTAAAAATGGAGCATAGCGGTTTATCATCACAGCCACCAAACTTATCTTTCAATCTGTAATCTCTTAGTAACCTTGATATGAAGAAAAATCTTACTGTCTGAAATATGTTTTCTACAAACTTAAATATTATATCTTCGCTTTCATTTAATTATTTAAGACTTGAAATATTATATATATCGGAATACCATTTTACACACTAACTACCTAAAATCTTCGCTGCAATATTTGTCAGGTATGTTATTGCTTACTCCTCGCTGCGTTTAATATCGTCGTAAATTTCAATGCAGGCTCATAAAGAGGTATTTAAAAAATATTCGCATTTCATCTCATTAAATACATATCATTGTCAATTTCAGACAAAAGAGAGAAGCGTGAAAACATTTTCCACCGGCCTTCGTGAATTAAACATGGCGCCGTTTCCTAGCAAAAGAAGAGAAGAATATTTAGTTTCGATAAGAATTGCTTGTTGCCATGGGCAGCGTCTGCGTTTCTTCATTCTCCATTCGACAATGATAGGAGTTTGAAAAGAGGAGAGTTTCTCCTTTGAATACCGTTTTACAGGAATTTAATTAAAGTCCATTCGCAAGACAAATTAATTAACAGTCAGGTAATTGTTCGCTGTCCCCTTTGATTTGCCAACGGGTTTCCTCTTTTACATTGTCAAGTGGTTGGAGATATGAAGAAGCTGCTTACTACGTCTAGCATTTGTGCTTCTGCTTCAAGCTCTGGACTAAACGAGCACTTCAGAGTTTGTCACAATAAAAATTTAAATCTTGTGAACCCCCCCCCCCCAAATTTTTCAATTTGTTACTAAACAAAGGTCGAAAGAGAAATATTAATCGTCTAAGAAAGAATACAATGGCATGTATAACATTACGTTTGAAGAGCTACTTTGTCATCTGAGGGTAATAAGCAGGACAAACGTACATCTATAGACCTCAGACTGCGTCCACATTTGTCGACTGTCGATATCTCGTTATTGCTAAGAGCAGCGACAATACCTAAGCAGGAGAGGGGGGTGAAACCTTACTACTCCGACAGTCTGCCCCTTTGATCCCCAGATAAAACAACGGTAGTAAAATTGAATTTTGCCATAAATACGCATTTTACATGCTATGTTCACGTCTCTATTTTTTCCGAATAAGTTCCAGTAGTTTTATTATAGCATGATCTGAGGGTTACCTAAGTCATTTGGATCTGCACGTTTTTCACTCTTGGGTCGGGATTCTTGAAACTGACGAATTTTGTTAATTTCGTGAAACCAAATATTTGCATTACGAAGTGCTCACGAAAACAAACACGGGGATAGATTGCATTTGAGTTCACTAGTTATTTGCGTGGCATCAACGTTCATTTCGCCATCGGTAAACGGCAGACGACTGAGAGATGCTCAAAGAGGAAAAAAATGTTAAGCGTTCTTCTCGGTGCCCAGCATGGAACGTAGAACCAAATTGTTTACTTCAATTACAGACACTAGCTACCAGGTCGGCGTGTTCGTCGTTTAACTGATGGGGTAAATATTTACCTTCTTAAGCTAGAAGATGATAAAAAGAACACTATCAAATCACATCATTTCCAGAACACAGAACCGATAAGTTATTTACTCTTGCTTTACATTTATATGCATGTAAGCATATAAACAATTAAGTTTTTGATCACCCTGGATGAAGCTCCAATGGTTAGCGTGTTCTTTCTCTCTCGATTTGTCTGCACATAAGCAAATACAATAGACTAACTTTTCTGCATTCTGCAAGGTAACCAAAATAGTTCTTGCCGTTCTAGAGCAGCGATAAACAAAGAGCAATACAGTGGACGGTACGTTCCTTTAGGTTTCGAAGTAATCTCCATCAGCATCCAACACCTTTTGCCAATGTTCCTGCAGCTGCACAATACCCTGGTGATAAAACTCGGCGGGCTTGGATGCAAAGAAGTCCGTGAGTCCGTTCCGCAGGTCTCCCTCATTTGCGAAGGATCTCCCACGGAGGTGGTTGTCGAGGGAATGAAACAGGTGTTAATCTGTTGGTGCAAGGTCCAGTGTATAAGGTGGATGGCACAGTGTCTCCCAGCCAAGTTGCTGAAGGGTCTCCCGGGTCCTCTTTGCCACATGTGGCTTGGCATTGTCGTGCAGGAACAGCACACCCTTGTGATTCACCAATTCCGGCTCCTTCTGCCGCAATGCACGGTGCACCCTTTGCAACTGCTGAGAGTAGCGGTCAACAGTGATGGTCTGGCCAGGTGGAAGGAGCTCGTAATGCACCACTTGCCGACAATTCCACCTTACAGAGAGCATAACCTTTCGTGGGTGCAGAGGTGGTCTTGAGGTGTGAGGAACAGGGTCACGTGGCGACAACCAATGTCTGGTACGCTTGGGAGTGTCATAGAGGACCCACTTTTCGTCACCAGTGAGCAAGCGATCAAATATGGGTGTGTTCAGGTGCCGAGTGAGCAAAGGCAAACAGGCTGTCACTCGTTGTACCTTGTTGGCTGCCGACAATGTGTGGGGTACCCACTTGCTTAACTTGTATGACTTCCCTATCCCATGCAGGTGCAGTCTGACTGTTTCAGCGGAAACATGGAACCTTTCTGCAAGTTCATCACACGTTAGACCACTGTCCTCCTCGATAGCTGCTTTCAGGGCCTCGTCATCCAACACATATGGTCGTCCACTGCGAGGTTCATCCGAAAGGCTCACATCTCCCGAACGGAATTTCTGGAACCAATGCCTGGCAGTGCGTTCGTTCACGGCATTCTCCCCAAATGCCTGGCAAATGCGGCGACTTTATGCGGCAGCTGACAGGCCCACTTTAAAGTCATACAACAAACACACGCGAACAAGCTGCTTCGATACCTCTATTTCTTTTCGACACTGGACGGACTAGGGATGGCCAAACGGATCCGGATCCGAAAAATCCGGATCCGGATCCGAGAGTTTCGTATCTCAATCCCATTATAATATTACCACACTTTAAAAGGTATTATGATCTTCGATTACAAAGAAATTTTTCATTAGTTAGTCCTACAATAATTTTTTTCAAGTGTTGTTCCTAAAATACTTTGCTACGCATCGGCTAACACACTCGTGCACAAAAATAATCTTACTTGTTTAACATAAAATGTCAGAGGTGATTTTTCAAATGCCATTGAAACGAATATGTATTCATTCGAATGTATTGGAAATGGAGACACACATAAATGTGAAACATTCCATTCCAGGATGAAACCTTTAACACATATAACAAGATAGAAATGTTATACAAAAATTATACAATTTTTCTACAGTTACAGTTTTACAAATTAAAATAAAACATTATAATATATGCAGTGTTATATGATTACAAAGTGTAAGACTAACAAGTGAGGTTATCTAAGTGTCCCCCTCCGATTTCCATGAAACTTGGCAGGTGTATAGTGGGGCCCAATGGAAGAAATGGGTGTTTTTTTTGTTTCAGCTAAAAAACAGTTTTAGGGGGCAAAACCCCCTCAAATGTCAAGATGAGGACAAATTGAAGTGAGGATCTGACCCCTGTGTCCCCCTCCGATTTCCATGATACTTGGCAGGTGTGTGTATAAACGGGCCCAAAGGAAGAAATACGTGTTTTTTTTGTTTCGGCTAAAAAACTGTTTTAGGGTGCAAAACCCCCCCTCAAATGTCTAGATGAGGACAAATTTAACTTTGCATTTGATCCCCGTGTTCCCCTCCGATTCCCATGAAACGTGGCAGGTGTATAGAGGGGCCCAAAGGAAGAAATACGTGTTTTTCTGTTTCAGCTAAAAGCTGTTTTAGAGGGCAAAATCCCCTCAGGTGTCAAGATGAGGACAAATTGAAGTAAGGATCTGACCCCTGTGTCCCCCTCCGATTTTCATGAAACTTCGCAGGTGTATAGTGGGGCCCAATGGAAGAAATGCGTGTTTTTTTTGTTTCAGCTAAAAAAACGGTTTTAGGGGGCAAAACCCCCTCAAATGTCAAGATGAGGACAAATTGAAGTGAGGATCTGACCCCTGTGTCCCCCTCCGATTTCCATGATACTTGGCAGGTGTGTGTATAAACGGGCCCAAAGGAAGAAATACGTGTTTTTTGTTTCGGCTAAAAAAATGTTTTAGGGGGCAAAACCCGCCTCAAATGTCAATATGAGGACAAATTGACGTGGGGATCATCTGACCCCTGTGTTCCCCTCCGATTTCCATGAAATTTGGCAGGTGTATAGAGAGGCCTTATGCCCCTTGCTTCTTCCTATGCCATATTTACGTGGTTTCGTGGTCGGATCCCCACTTCAATTTCTCCTCATCTTGATATTTTAGCTGAAACACAAAAACACGTATTTCTTCCTTTGGGCCCCTCCATACACCTGCCAAGTTTCATGGAAATCGGAGGGGCAGACTTAGACCTCCCTTGTAAGTGTATTAATTAGTTACAAATCGCGCACGCGCGCACACACACTATATATATGTGTGTATATATGTATATTATAATATATACAGGGTGATTGGTAATTCGACCTATTCCTGGAAAGGGGTAATAGTAGAACACATTTGCAACAAATTTGACCCTATGCACCGGGGGTCGGAAATCAATGGGTTTCGAGTTATTGCAGTTTGTAGATTTTCGTGAAATATTCCGACTTGCGACCAAAAAACTACTAATTCTGAAAAAACTACTACACCCTGAGCATATAATCGACATGTTGCTAACAGCTGACGAATGAGCGACTACTGGGGAAAAAATTCATGCCCAAAATTCCCATACCCACACAAGAAAACAGTCATTGGAGCACACGTCATGAAGAAATTTGGAAATTATCGTTTAAATCGAAGAGGATTACTCAAAAAGATGGTAACACACTTAGCGTAAAAATTACGCAAAAACGTCCTCGTTTCATAAGCCCTCCAAAAAGATACAAATGTTGTCAACTGACACACGGGTTGGGGGGAAAATGTGAATAAAAGCGGAGAAGGCGCGTTGTAGACCTCTTTGTAAAGTGAAAAGAAGTTGTCGTTTGTGAGAAATAAAGGAACGAAAATGAGTGAAATAATAATGTTATTTACCATTCACATGATTCCAGGTTGTCAGAATTAACTGTTACAAAAACTACAAATCCTGCGGCGTACTTCAGACACAATCACTCGCGTTGACACTCTGTCTCTTATGTCTCAATTCTCTCTCTCAACTCTTCTTGGGAATCCACTGGTGTACTGTAGACTAACCCTTTCATGTGACCCCAAATGTAAAAGTCGCATGGCGTTAAATCCGGACTCATCGCCGGCCAGGGAACCGGGCCGCCTCAACCAATCCATCGCATGGGATAATTATCGTCCAGCCACTGTCGCACACCCCGTAAAGAGTGGACTGGGCAGCCATCATGTTGGTTAATAATAGGTACCTCTTCTTGTGGCGAGCGACACATCCTCCAGCAGCGTCGTCAATTCTATCGTTAGGAAGTTTTCGTAGGTAATGCCGTTTAGGTTTTGTGGCAGAAAAAATGGCCCGATCACATGATTGTGGATGATTCCCATCCACACATTTAGTGAGAATTTTCTCTGGTTAGCATTTTCTTTATATTTTCTTAGACCCTTAGGGACCCAAAAATGCGCATTATGAAAATTCGTAATACCATCGCTGTCGAATTTGGATTCGTCCGTTCACGGAATTCTTGTCAGGTGATGGGGGTCTTCAGTGTCGGTATGTAGTAAAAATCGACAAAAATCCATCCTTCTGACAGGATCTCCCTCCTCAATAGCATGCGACTTTTACATTTGTTGTCACATGAAATAGTTAGTCTACAGTACACCAGTGGATTCCCAAGAAGAGTTGAGAGAGAGAATTGAGACATAAGAGACAGAGTGTCAACGCGAGTGATTGTGTCTGAAGTACGCCGCAGGATTTGTAGTTTTTGTAACAGTTAATTCTGACAACCTGGAATCATGTGAATGGTAAATAACATTATTATTTCACTCATTTTCGTTCCTTTATTTCTCACAAACGACAACTTCTTTTCACTTTACAAAGAGGTCTACAACGCGCCTTCTCCGCTTTTTATTCACATTTTCCCCCCAACCCGTGTGTCAGTTGACAACATTTTTATCTTTTTGGAGAGCTTATGAAGCGAGGAAGTTTTTTCCGTAATTTTTACGCCAAGTGTGTTACCAATTTTTTGAGTAATCCTCTTCGATTTAAACGATAATTTCCAAATTTCTTCATGACGTTTGCACCAATGACTGTTTCTTTCTGTGAGTATGGGAATTTTGGGCATGAATTTTTTTCCCAGTAGTCATCATTTGTCAGCTGTTAGCAACATGTCGATTATATGCTCAGGGTGTAGTAGTTTTTTCAGAATTAGTAGTTTTTTGGTCGTAAGTCGGAATATTTCACGAAAATCTACAAACTGCAATAACTCGAAACCCATTGATTTCCGACCCCCGGTGCATAGGGTCAAATTTGTTGCAAATGTGTTCTAGTATTACCCCTTTAGTAGTGTAATTGATGATACAACCAGTGCGAGAAATGATGAACCCCCCTCAGGCAGATTTGGCTACACTTAAAACTTGCTCAACATGCCCATATGAGCTTTTTGCTCAAGTGTGGAACCCTGTCTAATCCAAGATTTTTGTAAAAATGCCCTCGGGAAGTTCCTGTGAAATGATGAGCCCCCTCAGATTGATTTGTCCACACTTATAAAAGGCACTTCTGTCAGATTGTTGTCCATAAGCTTGTTAAAAATATGCCCCTCTTGATATTTTTTTTGCCCACACCTAAAACTAAGCCACACATACCCACACACCCACACCCACCCACACCCACACCCACACACACACACACACACACACACACACACACACACATATTTACTTCCGGTTTAAGTTTAATTATACACCAGGCTCAACTTGTGTAATAAGCAGAGCTCTTCTAGAATTGCTCTGTGACTCTCTCATTTCTTACATCATAAACATATGATTTTTCACCTATGAGAATAACACTACATTTAGTGTCATCAGGGAGTGTATTGTCGAATTCACAGATAATTTTAATGTTTGTCCTGTCATTAACCACAACTTGTTTCCTTTTTGAAGTGTTGATGACAAACATGGGTCTCTGTGCTTTGAATTCATCTGGTGTGTAATACATGTCAGTATTGCCAGTAGTGACCCTTTTGTATGCTGTAAATGCTTCATATAATTTAAGGAAATCATCCTTGGACATGTCTAAATTATAATTTTCTCTAGGGAATACCTCATTTCTGCCATTTTTAAGATATATGTTCTTGATGTTGCAGTTATCAAATCTACTTGAATTTTTTTCCTGATTATTGTGTCTTCCAGTCTGAAACAGTACCACCACAAAATCCGGCATGTCATATTGTATACTGGAGAATGAATTTGTAGCATCAAACTCATAATAAGTACCAGATGCAGGCTTCTGTACACATTGATATGTATAAAATTGTAAAGGTACTTGTGGATTTTTTATTATATCTGCTTTGTATTTAAGAGCATAACTGGCTTCATATTCAACAACTGGGATTCTTAGCTCCATAGTCTGAATAATGCATTTGCCTTCATCAGGTAGGGTATTAGGCAAAGCTTCCCCTGTAGAGTTTAATGTAAAAAGCTAAAGTGTTCCCCTGTGCATAGCACCACGCCATGAAGGCGTATAGGGGGTGTGGGGGTAACGCCCCACACTTTCTTGATCCGGTCGTGAGTGGGGGTGATGTGATCAGCATCACGCCCCTGACCGCCTTTACCCCCCAGGGTTTCCCCCAGGTACCCATGTTATTCGACGCTGGGTAGGCGCCGGGGCCGCTTCCACCGTTAGAAAAGTTCCCGGATTTGAACCGGCCGGGGATTGAACCCGGGACCTTGAGCATGGTAGTCAGACGCGTTACCGACTGAGCCACCGCGGCCACTAGAGTTTAATGTGCTGTACCTCATCAAAACATTATTATCATTGGCAGCTCTTCTAAATGTGATTCTTAAACCACCCTTCCACATAATATCTTTGTAATCTGAAAAGAATCCTGGCAACAGGCGCATAGGAAACAGCACTGTGTGGCTCTTAGATATAATTTTATCACCAGCCTCAAATCCACCTATTTTGTAGTAAGAAGCCTCGGTTTTGGATAATTTTAGTGTGGCCAAAGCTGTGGAGGTAATGCCGGGATAATCCAGTCTGTTTATAACAACACCATGCTTTCTGATCTCAATTTCAGAGAACAGATGCGGCACAAAATTATCTACCAATCTTATATTTGAATTTGCCGGATAATCTGTTCCATCGAGCTTTTCAACATCAAATTTGATGTATAGATCTGCTCTGTGAGGGTGTATAAAGCCATCCCCTACATCAAGATCAACCTCAATTTCTGTGTTGGGTTGATTTAAATTTGCAAATGTCCTCCTGTTTGGGGGGAATGATTGTAGCTCATAACTCTCAATATTTTCCATTTTTTTTGTATGTATTTTTATTTAAATATTAATCTCTATGATTGCAGTTGTTGTGGCTCCAGCAAAATCAACTAATTCTTCTTTTTCATTAGTGACCATCAACTCAATGTTATCTATTCTATTATGGCACACAGGAAAATATAATGTTGGGGATGGAGTGTAGATGATTGGCTCCATAAATTCAGAATTAGGTTTAAATGTTGCAATGATGCCAGTTTGTTTGTGAGTGCCTATGCCATTTGATTTGGTGATCATACCCTCAGCCACATTACAGTGAATATTCAGAGTCTCTATGGCTAAGAATTTAGGTATATTAATAGCAGTGTGTTTGATGGCTGGTTCAAGTTTTGTGTTGTTCTCAAAGCCTAACAGCTCTCCTATAGTACCCAGATCCACTGTTTCTGTAGCAGATACAATCTCTACTCTGTGAGTGACAGAATTTTGAGTTAAGACTATACCTCTGGGTAATTGAGCATTTAGAGTGGACAGATTATACTGCCCTGGAGTGATGACAATTTTTTGATCACCAACTGCAATTTTGTTGTTGTGGTGTGTAATATTAGGGATCAAGTACATGCCATAAAATGCTCTGAGAGCTATTGTTTTGGGATACACTATATCATCATGTAATTTGAGTTTCAAAATTGAATTTTGGCTGGTGAGATGGAATACCCCCATGATGTTTCAGATACCACAAGGCCTTTTGAAAATTTTCAATTCATGGTTTATTTATTTGAGACATATATCTAAGAACAGATAAACACAAATGCCCACAATTAACATCTTTGAAATTTTGAACACGGGCATTATTGTAATAAAGATTAGCTGATTTTAGATATTTTACTAAATTTTCAGGTGGAACACCTCCAAATGAATCAAACACAAATGCCTCATTTTTTAAATATTTAAGATAACAAATCCAGTGAGTGCCCTGATTTTTGTACTTATCCAAATTAACAATGCCACACTCTTTGTTGAGTGGTTGTTCTGGTAAAGAATCAGACATGTACACACCTCTAAAAT
The DNA here is from genome assembly GCF_977018435.1 of Lepisma saccharinum. Taxonomy (NCBI): domain Eukaryota; kingdom Metazoa; phylum Arthropoda; class Insecta; order Zygentoma; family Lepismatidae; genus Lepisma; species Lepisma saccharinum. Next base: position 212,525,444 of record NC_139230.1, read on the forward strand.
TTTTGATGCCCAGTGGCTTGATTAAAGCTTCAATATCTTGGTTTGTAAGCGGCTCTTGTTTTTTTTAAACTTATTCATTGCTCTCTTAACACCTTTGCCTTGTTTCTCCATGGCCAGGTTATGGCGCTTTATTTCATCTAATTCTGCCTTATTTTTCTTGGCATCTATTACTGTTTTTGCTATGGCAGCTGATCCCCCAGCCAAGCTCCCCACAGCCCCAAGTGCTGCTAAGATGGCCGGGATAGTAAATATGAAACCCCCCCATGTGATTTTTTTCTAGATTGTTGTAATTTTTTTAATTGGGGGGTACTAAGCAACAATTTCATACCATGGCCCTTGGCAATACAAGATTTTTTTTTCTTGCGCTGCTTTTTGGTTAAAAGACTATCAATAGTTTTAAGAGATTTAAGACCTGCATAAGATATTTGATACATAACACCCTTGGCCTTCATTCTAGGTGTATTATGTATATATATATTCACAGCCCCTACCCCAGTTTTTGTTTGGTGTTCATAGCTATGGTGGTTCCCAATGCTGCTATTTTTTCACTCAAAGAAGCATCTTTGCTTACAAATCTACCAAATGCAGCCTCTTCTAATTTCTTGTCTGCAACATGTCTCTTGTCAAGATCAGTATGTGTGTTGTATGCTATGTCATGGTCTCTGCAAGCAGCATCTAGGGGATTAACACCAGGATCACCTCTGTTTAATCTATGGTCCAATTTTGTACCGGGACCACAATACTGATAGCCTGGAATATGTAGTTCAAATGGCAGCTTGTTTATAATGTCATTAACCAACCCCCGGCCCTCAGAAATATTCCAAAATTTAGGTGGTAGAGTATTAATAATTTTTATAAGATATCCAATCCCCTTAGTGTCATTCACTATAAAATTAGACAATTTTGTGCTTATCATGTCCATAATTCCAACCTTTTCATTGTAAAAATTGTGGTTGCCAGCATTTTCCTCCCCAGCTATCACCAATAACCTATCTACAAGTTTCCTGACATCATCAACCCAGACAAATTCTTTAGGCAGGGTGTTGTATTGTTTGATTCCACTGCCAGTCTTGATCTGTGACCATATGGGCTTGATTAAGTTGTTATATTTTGCTCCACTGCTAGACTTGACTCTTTTTTGTGTGGGATCATTGTTCTGGTATAGAGCATCTGATTTTATTAATATTTCTTTGTAGTGCTCATAGTCTTGATCTGTATAGCTGCCAGGCCTTTTCCTAGTCATCAGTTCCCACAATCCAGGTGTGCCGGGATATTTAACAAAACCACATTTTTCTCCAAGATGAGATTCTGAATATACAATTAGATCATCTTCCATAAATGTTACTCTGAAATTGCCAATTCTATGTACCATCACGCTCTGTGTCAGCATATAAGCCAAAGACCTCATCTTTATTGTCTTTAGGTGTGCTTAAATATTTTTGAGCAAGAAGACCCAATTCAATAGGATCCTGGGTAGCTACAATTCTTCGAGGAGCAACAGCACTAGGTGTATGAATACTGGAAAGTGGGGTGATTGGATAATCTAATATGTTCCTTGCAGCTACAGGTACAAGCTCTGTGATCAAATTTTGATTTTGCTCTGTAACAGTTTTGATATTTTTACCTAATTCACTAATAGCATCAATAATAGGCTGTTCTGTTTGTTTGTGTTGTTCATAAATTCCTCGGTTCTGTGATTTCCATCCCTTAAATCTTTTTACAAGATAATCTCTTAATTTAAGATCATCAATGATTGGCCTTTTCATTGTTATTTATATATGTTTCAATGTCTAGAAAATTGTTAATTTTATTTCTGTATTTGCCACTATTGGGTTTTCTTGTCATATCAATTGTGACAAACCCATAACTGTCCTGGTTCCAGCACCTACTGCAAAACTTGGAAAAATTATTGTAGCTCAAGTCCCCACCTACATATTCATCATGTGTGTGTTTGAGGTTGGTATGATCTTGATGAAACACACATATAAAATTGCTGTTGTCTCGGATCAGTTGCTTCGGTATTTTAGAAAAAGTCTGTGCCAGGTAGAAGCAATCAATGTTTTTGTGTCGGCCCTGTGTAAAAAAATTTCTAACCTTGTTTTGATTATCCAGTATAATGTCATCAAACACAACAACAGAATTATCGAGACATTCATGAAGTGGCTTAACATCTGATTCAAAAGTGGCAATATCCAATCCATCATATAGCTTCATCAACTGCTGATATTTTAATTGTTCCAAGCTCTTAGAGAAAACATACAAGTGCCTGTTTTTCCAGTCTAGCCAGTTGGGTGCCAATAAAAAATTATCAATCATTAGTGTAGTTTTACCACAAGCTGATGGCCCAACAATAAGACATCTAATATTATCAGGCAGCAACTTGCCATTTCTCTTAATCTGCTGTTCAGGTTCTGGCAGCCTTTTTATAACATCCCAGGTGCTCATATTATCACTTTGTCTGCATCGATCCAGCTGTGTTCTGGAAGTCCTAGCCATTTGACAAATAACTTGTTGCCTTTTCTGCGGATGATTTTTTCTATGAGATATGTGTCAGGCTGTTTAGTTTTGCTGAGTTCTTCTTCATAGAATCTGCCTTTGAGAATTTCTCCTCGGTGATCTTTTATTATATATGTGTGAAGGGTCCCAGGTTTAACTTGAACCACTGTAAATAATTCAGTGCTCCAGTTTCTTGTAAAGCCTCTTTTGAATAAGTGCTTATATTTGCTGATTCTTACTTGATCACCCACCTTGTATTTGGCTTTTCTTGTTGTTGGCTGGTATCTATTATAATAAACAGTCCTGATCAATTTTTGCTCATCAGATGGAGTTACTTCAGAGGGTTTCATGTTGATTGTGGAATGGACCGAGTTGTTATATTTATGTAGAAGTTCTGGAAGAATATTAAGCCATTTATAATTACCTTGAAGTGTAAATTGTTTATACATAAGATTTTTTAGAGTTTTGTTGAATCTCTCTACAATTGAGGCCTTGAGATCACTGTAACTCGAATAATGTTGTATTGACTGGCTTTTAATAAATTGTTGGAACACAGAATTATAAAATTCTTTGCCATTATCTGTTTGCAAATAGCGCGGTGATCTTCCACTCTGATTGATGATTGTCCTGAAGGCTTCTGTAACACATTTTCCAGTCTTGGATTTGAGTGGCACAGCCCAGGCAAATTTTGAAAATGTGTCTATTACAGTGAGTAGATACTTGTAGCCCTTGTTGATTTTGTCTAAGTTTTTCAGCTGTCCACTTGCCATCTCAATCAAGTCGCTCTGCCATAAATCATCTATGCCTTTTGTGACTACTGGCAGTCTCTTATAATTATGTCTGACTTGTCTGTGTAATTCATCAACAATAATTTGTCTAGACATAATATGAAAACAAGAATATTGCAACTATGGGGTGTTCAGCAGCTGATACTACAGGATTTTCTAAATATAATTTGTCTCCTATTTGTATATGAAATTCCAGAGAGCCATCATCTTCAGCAAAAGATGTTTCTAATGTATTGGGATCTGTAAAATCTCTACACTGGTGATTTTTTGTTTGTTGTCAGCATTTGTTATTGATAAGGTGGGGTAGTGGTGTGCCTGTGGTTGAAGCCAATATTTGATCTTGATTGGTCTCAGTGTGCCCCCAACAAAAAACTGGTAATAAAATTGTGCAGGGGACAGCATATATATTTTGCCACCTGGTGTAAATGGTGAATCATATTCTTTGTTGGGGATGCTGTACAATTCAAGAATTACTGTATGTTTTGGATTCTCAATTATGCAGGTTATTTCTTTTTCTGCTGTAAGCAATCTGCTTGTTACAGATTCAAGGTGCTCATTGATGGTCCTAACAACATCATCATGGTCTGGCTTGATCTTTATGTCCACAACAAGTTTCTTGTATTGTTGCACAATCTCTTGAAGCTGGGTGGCAAAAACAGACAGAGCATTTGCTTGATTGGATTCCATGGTCCCTAGCTGTTGCTTGATATTAGCTACAATTTGTTGCAAATTTTCAATAACTGCCAATTTTGAATTTTGAGCAGTAAGATCATGGACCTGTCTTCTGATATCCTCAAACAGGGCATGCAGTTCATTAATATGTTGATTAGTTGGTAGAGTGGCCACTGTCTGAGTAAGTTGTTTGATCTCTGTCTGGATATTCTTGATATCTTCTGATTTCAATATGCGATTCACAGCTCTCTTAATATTTTTAAGTTCCTGTGATGTAGGCAGATTTGATACAGTATTTTGCAAAGATTCAAGTGCCAATTTCACATTATTTAATTCAGAAGCATCAGCCACATTTTGCATAGCATTTTGGAGCAGGGCTATATCTGCCTGAGTGGGTGTTGATTGTTGTAAAATTTCAAGCTTTGTTTGGATATCATCGATCAAGTGATGAAAATGAGATAGCTCAGATTCAGTGTTGAGGTTTTCAAGCTTTGTGATCTGTTGCTGGACACTGACAAGTGTGTCTACAATACCAGGCAGGCGGGATTCTAGAGATTCTTGTACATTTGTCAAATCACTTTGCACTGCTGCTATTGTACCCTCAAGATGGGTTATGGTACTTTGAATTTTTCCAAAATCTTCATATGTTTCAAGTTGCAGCTTAATGTTGGCAACACTCCGAGTTATTGCACTCAAAGCATCAGAAGATGGCAAGTTGTTCATAAAATTTTCAAGTGTCTCAATTTTTTCTTTAACCTCGGCTATGGCTTTGTTCAGAGGGTCCAGATTAGGTATCTGGAGTGATTGAATCTGTTCTTTTAGAGTGGAAATCACTAGATCAAAATCTTCTTGTGATTTTATGCTTTTGACAATTGTTTGGAGCTGTGCCTGGACATTATTTATCTGCTCTTCCAATTGCTGTTTCAATTGCTCAGAGTTGGTGGCCTGGGTCTTAAATTTGGCTTGAAGAGCTGCTACAGCTTCTTCTAAACTTTGAAAATTATCCAATGTTGCCAGGTCAGTATATTTCTGAAGCAATAATTTGAGTTCAGAATCAATTTTAAGAAGAGGGTCCATGCATTGTGATTGTAAATTTGTAATTTCTAGTTGAAAACTAGCATTGAGTGTGGTTTGTAAAGCTTGTAAATCACTTCTTAATTTCTTGACTCTGACATCAAGCATCAGAATCTCATCACTGTGATCTTCATGTCTTGTATGGCCAAATATATCATTAGGCATTTTGTTTTAGTGGTTATTTATTATTGAATATCTAATTCTTAATTCTATAAAAAAAAAGGTATAAGCTTGTCATATGATCCCGGGACCTCAATATATAAGCAGTCACCAGCAGAAACAGTATATACAGTGCCAGAAATCATGCTTGAGTGCTTAATTATATAAATATTTCTCCCTACTGAAATCTTGACATTACCCTCGGGGGTTGTAATAAATTGCAATTGACCACCTACAGGTAATTGGTAATAATTTAAATTATTGTTAAATATGTACAATGTTTTACCTGTTTCATCATCAACATCTGTAAATATGCTGTTCAGATGAATAATTAACAAAGCACTTAGTTTAGATATCATATCAGAAGAGGGTTGTGGTGTTGGCAGGTCCATAATAGCCTGTTTTTTGAACCCAAATAAGTTCATAGGCATGTTTATTTATTTCAAATCATGCTCTGTAATTGGGCATTGATTACCACTTTTCAAATCACAATGACCCCATGGTAGAGTATGTATGCCACATGACAAAATGCATCTCTTGTCATCATGTGGGTCCAGAGCCACTTTTCTTACAATATTTGTAGTCAACAAGTGATCCACACTCTGAATTCTATTTTCTGATGTTCTGATTGTGCTACATGATTTGAGGCAATTTTTGTAATCTTCAAATTCAAGCTCTTTGTCAACAATTACTCTGCCAATGCCCTTGGCCTTTTTGGTAACAACACCACTACATGTTTCAAAACTGTACATCTTGGCCCTTAACCCAGCAAATGCCACAATAACATCACCAAGTGTCTCATCTTTTAACTTGCCAGGCACCTTTTTGTTGTGGGGTTTAATTTTTGAATGTTCTGTGGTATCAAAATATTTAAACAATTCAGGTTGTGCTATATCTTGATAAACATCTTCTGTTTGAATATCAAGAATAAAACTATCTGTGTCCATGTACATCAGTTTTACACGATCCTTATAAAAAGGCTTCAACACATTATAATACAATTTTAACATGTGTAATTTGGCCAATTCCAATATCACAGCCCCTACATAAATAGGCTTATCAAACTTAGTCTTTGTTTTTTTATGTTGAAAAGTGCCATATTTTCATCATAAATTCTTCTGTAATTGAAGTTGGGCTTTGCAATCAATTTTTTGCTCCGGCTGGGGTCAGTAATTATTTTAACATCAATATGTTTTCTGACATTTTCTATTGTTTTGCCATACACAGAATTGACCATCAATATAACAAGGTCTTATCAAATTGGTTCATTGCAGATGTTCGAAGCTCTGTGTTTGTATCAATATATGGTTTCAACCATCTTGAGTACCTGAACCTCAAAACTTTGCCAATTTTGGTCACTTGAACACCATGTTTCATCAGGAACTGGAGGTTTTTGTAATATATGACATAATCCTGTTTCGGCTCTAGAGTCATCATCAATTTCTTCTGTTTAGAGCCAGGTGAACACTTAACCTCAGGAATTGGGGGCAGATCAGAAAATGTGTTGTGTAAATCATCAGGAATTGTCAGATCAACCTCTAAGAACAGGCCATAGTTACTGTCATCAAAATCCTTAAGATCTTCAATATTGAAATCTTCAACCCACTCAAGCCCTGCATATGGCAATTTATCCATCATAGCATAACCATACAGGCTGTTTGCATCCACATACAGTATATAATTTGATGGCAGTGCTGGATCATAATCAGGAATATATTTGTTATTTGCTCTGGCATATCTCTGAGAACATTGCACCATGCCTCCTCTTATACATTGTTCCATAAACAGATACATATCTTGATCCTGGATCAGATCCAATTGCATTTTAGTGTTTAAAAACATTGCAGACCATGCTAGGCCCGGAGCACTGTAAAAATACATTGGATCCAGCTTATAATTTTGCATGGAAGATTTTCTAAATGCCTGAAGTATATCAGCTAAGAGGGTCACATCAAGTTTTAAATAAGCCTTGTGATAATCACCAAATGTCTGGCATTTTAAATTGTTCCACATCAACTGGGCATGGTGATAATCATCATCAGTGATTCCAGATCCTCTGATTTTGCTGTAAAACTCTTGTTGTGGTGGCAGAGAACACTCATCAAATTTAGAAAAATCTGTAACATAATCATATGGATATACACCCTTCCGCCTAATTAATTTCAGCTCCTGATTTGGAAACAAAGCACATGTGATTTTGAATTGATCATCAGATAATTGAGTGGCCAGTGTAGCCAGGCTAGCAGACAGAATTCTGTATGAATCAAGAAATTTTAAGTGAATAGGAACACTATTAACTTTAATTATTTTGCTAATGGCAATATATTTCTCATTATTTTCTGCTAAAATATTTAAATTCTGCTTGTCAAACCCCTCGTACCTGATCAAATAATGAAAATCATAATTGGATGCACCATGGCAAAATATGGGGACAAATTTTGGTCTCTGGATCTTAATATTACAGCTATTACACAGGGCCATTAAGAATTTACCATCTGTATGAGAATGGTGATGAACCTTGATATTTGTATCTGAAAATTCAGAATCACATACCGGGCATTTTTCTGCATTGTTGAAATCTTCAATCTGTTTCTCTGTTAAATGCAACATAGGTTTTGATTTTAATAAGACATTAGATGCTATGTTATGGCACTCATTTTCTATTCTTTGTGCAAATTCTTTGATGGCATCTGCTCCCATGTATAAGTGTGGTTCACTAGCAACACCATTCTGTATAATTATATAACAAAAACTAGAAGGTTCATGTAACTGGTATGATGTAATTGAAGATTCATCAGGATCTGGGCTACAGAATGCAAGAGGTTTGAGATTTGATTCAAAATCACAGACTATATATGCTGGGTGTTCCAACAAGGCTTCAAATTTTTTGAATTTGGCATTTTCACTTGGATTAGGCATCACCATATGAACAGGTTTATGGTTGCCACAGTATTTCAGATGCTCAATTAACTTGTTTTTAGCAATTTCTGCATTCTCTTCCCGAACCCCATTCACCATTTTTTGACCATCAAATACAGACAAACATCTTCTGCACAACTTGAATATTCTATGAGTTTTGTCTAGTTGTGTTCTGACTAAAGCTTTAAGATTATGTATCAGAGTATAATGGCGTGTATCATCCCCTTCAATTAAGAGCAGATCAATCGGAACAGCAGAATCATCATCAAATGTACTGATTCTGAGAGGATCTATCAAGCAATTGCCACGGCCAGTAGAACAAATAAATACATTAATAGATAATTGTTTACCATTGATATTCCTGGCCTTTTTTTCAAATTTATCAATATTCTGAACAGACATTGGATATTCTAAACCCTCCATTACCTCATCAAAATCATTTTCATGTTGTTTATAATAAGTTATTCTCTCAGGATTTCTTGAAACTGGATACAAAGCAGCTAAAATACACCACAAAAAGCATTTCTCATCATTATTTTTTATGTTAACCACGGCTGTTTTGTTTTTGATATTGGCAGGTAAAGGCAAATATGTAGATCCTTGTAATGGGCTGAATTCAGAAATATTAACATATAACTTGTGTGAAGATCCGCATAGGCTCCATCCTGATTCTTTTGCAGCAAATTCAGTGTGTTTAATATTCAATTGATCTATCAAACTGCTTATTATTTTGTCTGAATTTGCATTTGAATATACCGGTACAGTTTCTGTTATGTGGGGCTGTGTAAATTTTGTGCCATTTGGCTTCTTATATTGTGTAAACAATTTGAGGGACAGCTTATAAGAGCCATTTTGTGCATTTAGAATTGCCTGCCCATCTGGATTTATACTGTTCAAAAAATTCTTAATACCACATTTTTGCTCTGATACAAACCGGTAATCCCTAAGTTGGCCAGCAAAACTGCTATGGATGGGTTCATAGCGTGGCTGCTTTGCTGGTCCAGCATTAACAGGTGTTTCATGCTTCCTTTTCAGACCAGATGTAGATGGTTGAGGGGGCAATGTTGATGACTGTGCAGAGCAAGTACCTTTATGTTTATAAGTGAAATATTCCAGATTATATTTTCTATGGCATTTAGGGCATATTTTTGTGGGAGTTCTGCATTTGTCTGGATTACAATTCCTTTGATGCCTGGCCCAATTGGGGCTGGTTATATTCTTATTGCATTGATTACAATATTTTTGATTTGGCATTTTTGTTGTTGTTTATTATATAAGATTTCCTGGGGTCCAAATCAAAATTCTATGCTTAATAAAAAATATCAGTTGGGTTCAGCAGTGTGATTTGTGTGTGTGTGTGTGTGTATATGTGTATGTGTGTATGTGTGCTAATATTTTTGGCTTTGGTATTTATATAAAATTTCTTGGGGTTCAAATCAAAACTCTATACTTAATAAACCTATGACAGGTTGTACAGGATAGCCTACATGCACAAAAATAGAATAAGTATAGATCCACTGAAGCACTGACCTTTCTCAATTGCATGTCTGCACAGGCATGTCGTGATGTGCATGGAAAGGCATTGACCTAATACCATGTGTCATGTATTTATCTTGTATAACAAACTAGGGCAAATATAAACCCTTTGTTCAATATATTAGAAAATTCTATATATTGAATCAAACAAACCTATAATTCAATTTATACAAATCTGCGATATTTAAAAAAAAATAAGAGGAGCAAAGCAACAACACATCTGTACTCCTCAGACACTCTCACAATACTAACTGATGTGTAATGCAAAAGCTCTTGCATCATAATTTGTTGCATAATACAAAAGCTCTTGCATCATAATTTGTTGCATAAAACAAAAGCTCTTGCATCATAATTTGATGCATAACATGATGCAAGAGCTTAGTTTTAGGTGTGGGCAAAAAAAATATCAAGAGGGGCATATTTTTAACAAGCTTATGGACAACAATCTGACAGAAGTGCCTTTTGTAAGTGTGGACAAATCAATCTGAGGGGGCTCATCATTTCACAGGAACTTCCCGAGGGCATTTTTACAAAAATCTTGGATTAGACGGAGTACCACACTTGAGCAAAAAGCTCATATGGGCATGTTGAGCAAGTTTTAAGTGTAGCCAAATCTGCCTGAGGGGGGTTCATCATTTCTCGCACTGGTTGTATCATCAATTACACTACTCCCTTTCCAGGAATAGGTCGAATTACCAATCACCCTGTTTATGTATATTAGCAGGTAACAATATGTTATAAACACATTCTTACTTTCCAAAGAAGCGCATGTGGGATGGCAAAACGGATCCGGATCCGAAAGTACCGGATCAGGATCCGAAAGTTCTGGAACCGGATCCGAAAGTTCCGGATCCGGATCTGATAATTCCGGATCCGCGGATCCGGATCCGAAAAATTTTAGGATCCGGATCCTTAGGATCCGGAACCAACCGGATTCGGATCCGCGAGGATCCGGATCTGGCCATCCCTACACTGGACGAGCTATGACTGCTGTGTGTGCGCAACGTGCCTGTATTACTGACAGTCGATGGTCAGACTAACTCCCGATCGCATGGCAGGCACGTGCGTCATTTCGTTTCCTCTCTGTGAGCGCATGATTAATGGGACGTCAAAAACGGCAAGAACTTTTTTGGTTACCTTGTATATGCAGAAAGTCACACTACCATGGTGTGGTCGTTGCTTTCTGTTTTGGTTATTGGTTGAAATTACTATTGTGTCAAGAGAAGAGAAACTCGTTCTCGTTTATCAATTTCTGTTTACCAACATTATGGGGAGCGTGGAAAGCATCAATACAATCTTACGCAGCAATGCATGTACGGTATGAAACAACAAGCGTGGAGTTTATAATGATTAATGCCCTCGTTGTAAAAGTTCAAAATCGTCCTCCAGTTCTTAGGCACTATGAATCGTTCATAGTTCATAAAAGTGCTATAGTAACCACCCTTCTATTTACAAGTGTGTATTATGTAGGAACGGAAAATGAAACTTAACATTTCGAGACAAGCTACTGTTTTGTAGGAAACTGCTCCTGTCCAGAAGTACAGTTAAACCCGCAATGTGTACATACTGAATATAATTTCGACAAATTGACGAGTTCCCCAAAAATAGAACTTACGTTGGAGCTTTCTTCCGTGACCAGGTTCCATTCTTATTTTGGTTATTTCGTGCTTTTCAACCTTTTGTGTTACTAATTACGATGAGGAAAAATGAACTACTAATGAATTAGAAGATGGGAGAAACACGACGACGTCCATTCGATTAGAGGTTTTATACCACGGTACGCTAACAACTCCATCGCACAGGCTGGCCCTGAATAGTGTTATAGTATTATTTTTGTTACTGGCTTCCGGGCCTCCCCGATGACGCAGTGATAATGCCGTCGCCTTGTAATCAAGGGGTTCCGGGTTCGATACTCGCTGGAAGCACATAGTGCTCCAATCCCACTTTAAACTGTAGGTTCAGTCCGGATTAGCCTTACTGTGCATAAAATGAACTTACACAAACTCAATGTTACAGTTTCCTTATTGAAAGCTAGGACCAGCCAATTGGGATCAATCCATACGTTACATGACTAAGTAAGTTAGTAAGTTATTTTCTTAAACTCCTTTCGATGGTTTAAATACTAAACTACAGACTCGTTTTAGTTTACGATGCCAGTGGTCACGGGTTCGAACCCCAGTCTGGGCATGGGTGTTCTTTGTGAGTGTTCCTTCATCAATTTCATCATATCATCACACATTCTCATCTTCGCGATTAGCCAAAAGTGGCAGAAATGCGAAGTAAAATACAAATCAACAAATCTAAATAGTTTAGGTAGATTTCCTGGAAAGATAAATATAGTAACCGCAAAAAGTGTCATCCGAAAAATAAATAATTTTCTGTTCTTTTACTTATCATATGTTTAACAGTCTTTATGATGGAACGTCGAATGGCACAAACACCTGGGGTTGAGAGTGGTGCTGGAGCCTACTTGGTACTTCCGAGGAACTTTTTTCTTCATTACCGTGGTGCACTCGCTACGTAATTAGTTTAAACAGAGACTCGCAGAGACAACTTTAAGTTTTCTTCCCCAGGTCAGTAAACATCGCGCGGAAACAAACGCGTGGGAGGGAAAAAAGTGGTAAAGACCGGGGGAGAGGGCGAAACCGCAACGTAGAACGTCTCGAGAAGAGGGTTGAGCCTCGTCCGAGGGGTGGCTCTTCGTCTGCTGGGGGCAAAGTTGGAAGCAGCCGTTGTCCCGACATCGCAATCAGCAGCCAGTGTCAACAGAGATAGGCGCAGTGCGGAACTCTGGCAGAAGTCGAATCTCGCTCGCTTCCTCCTGCATTGACCGTTTTACGTCGTAGTTCATCTTGAAGAGAATTAACTCCCCCTCCTCCCGCCAACGTCTCGAGCACGGAGGAGCGTTATCAGATTGAAAAGCTTTCGGAGTGGCGCATAAACTTAATAATCGCATCCACACGCAGACTTGTTCTTATTGTTGTCGTCGGAGCAAGCCAACAATTGTCTTACACCTTTAAGCACTTTCGCGAAGAGACCCATTCTTTTTTCTCTTTCGCTCCCGTCCAGGAGGATAGGGCGCATCGGTAACGACTGGGGGCGATGGAAGATAGCGGCGGCTCCGTTCTACATGCTAATTGAGTTGAAAGTCGCGCGTTTTTTCTCGTTTCTTTCGAGCAGAGCCACGGAATTAGTTGGCTCTTCTTTATATTTTCAAATCCAAACTGATATGTATGTAGAAAAATATTTCTGTTGACAAAGTGCAACAATAATAAAATTTTCATTATTAGCAACAGTGTTAGCATTATTATTAATAGTAACAATTATTCTACTGCTAATTATAATAAATTTATTTAAGAATAGCCAGCCCCCGTGGAGGAGTGGTTAGCGCATCGCGCTATGACGCCAGAGGTCCCGGATTGGAATCCCGGCCTGGGCAAGGATGTTTGTGAGAGTCTATTCATCAATTTCATCATGTCATCACAATCTTAGCAAATTAGCCAAAAGTGGCACAAAAAGCAAAGTAAAATAAAGCAAATCAATCAAACTATTGTTAAGAATAGTATGTATTATTACTACATGGAAGGTAAAATGATGCTGTAAAGCAGAGTAGTGTACATTATTATCTAGCTTATTTCCAGATGATTATTACATTATAATATCACTTAAATTTATATTAAAAACATATCTTCTGCGAAGGAAAATAATGTGAAAATAAGCAGAAAATTGTGATATTTTTAAGGTAACTATAAGATTGTTATTACCAGCTGTTAAAAAATGAAGTCTTTAATTTTTATCTTTACTTAGTTATTTTCGCAAACACTCGATACAAAACTTATTTGTTTTTGTTTGTTTTTAAAGCTTATTTAATTTGGTAATTTGCAACTTTTTCAGGGGGGACCAGGCACTCCTCTAAATACGACAAAAACTCCCCTTGCTTCTTATATTTTTTACAAACACCAGCAGGGGGCGATATTTTAAATATGGATAATGGTTAAGTTTACATAACAGACTAAATGCACATCATACAAACCCTGGAGTGCATTTTGTAGGCTAACGAGGCTCTGGATTCTGGACACTCAGCCAGTATAATCTTCTGTGGGGCTCGTGTTGTGTCATCCATGTGCCTTTGTGATTGTCCCTTCATCCGCTCCATTCTATCACCATTCATCCCCATCCTACTACGCTACGAGTCCCGGGTTCGAAACCTGACCTGGGCATGGTTGTCCTTTGTGAACGTCCCCATCATCGCATCATCATTCATCCTCATCTTAGCGATTAGCCAAAAGTGGCCGAAGCGAAGTAAAGTAAACCAAATTAATCAATCATTCATATCTATCGTTGTGATTGGCAAAAGGTGGAAGAAATGGGGCATTAGATATACTAAATTTAAAAATGTCAAATCTTTAAAAAAAACAAGGTTAAAGAAGTAATTGATAATAATACTTCCTTATAATCGATTAATTCATTGATTTGCTTTATTTTAATTCGATTTTGCTCCACTTTCGGCTAATTTGCGAAGATTGGGATGAGTGATGAAATTGATGGACACTCACAAACATCCATGCCCAGACCGGGATTTGAACCCAGGACCCCAGGCGTCGTAGCGCGATGTGATAACTAGTCCGCTAGGGGGCTGACCCTTAGAATCGAGCTCGAAAAACATATTATGGCTAAACAACCGCAACCACCCATGGGTAGGGACGTGAAGTTTGAGTTTTATTTTCCCCTAAATTTCGGTGTTATTTTTTACTGCAATTCGATGTTATTTCTCGCAGTTTAAGGCAAAATTCGGTGTTAATTGAAAATCGGTGTTATGTTTACATGCGTTTTTACTGTTTCTTTTATGTATAAGATTTTCACAATGCTTTCGTTGTGGAAATTTGAAGCAATTTTTAGTTTTAATGGCAAAAATAAATAAATTTAAGGCTTACCTTTATGAGAAATGACCAAATTTCTTGCATTTGCAAAACTATTTCATCTCATCGGTCACTAAATATGAAATGTATATTGAAGGACATGACCCAAATCTTTGAACACAATCATATTTCCAACATTATACTCTCACAGAATAAAATTTTCAAAAATTGTTTTCTAAAATTATCTTCTAAGTTTACAATACCATTGATGGTTTTCCACGCACAGTGCGTAGTAAATGTTCCCAGTATTCACTCGCAACACAACACTTCTAAATAAAAAGTTGTTTTTTTTTTAATTCAAATGAAATGATTGCTTTAATTCGAAGTGCGATGTACTCCTTGTCATCTTTCCTTCTTTGAAGCTTCTCGAAGTCTTCCACGACAGAAACTTGCCGGTTCGTTTCACTCAAATTACTTTTATTCTCGGACCTCCCGACGCCTTAGTGGTAACGTCGCCGCCTTGTAATCAAATGGTTTCGGTTTCGATACCCGGTGGAGCCACATGAGACAGTGGTTTGGATCCCACTTTAAACTGTAAGTTTAGTGCAGAAAGATTATGCACAAACCATGAAGCCTCACTGATTCTGACTGACTGAAATTTCCCTAACAATGCCAAAAAAAATCCTTCTTTGACCTCAAAATACCGTTTTATGTACAGTCACGGACACTTCTGGGTTGCAATAATACAAATTGCTACAAGCCAGAAGTGTATGTGACTGTACACACATACACCCACACCCCTAACCTCCTCCTCCAACAAAACAGGTGTTTCTACCTGAAAATTTTCCCCTTCCTATGGGAAGATCCCCGCAGCGAATTCTATTTCAGGAGGAGATCCAAGCATTGTCAGTCATTTCTGCGCCAAACTGCAATAAATGAAGCATGACAATCTCTTTCGAATCGAACTTTCACCAGTTAGACTAGTGCTTCAGAACAAACGAAGTGTTATACCAAGTTTATACTGCATATTTCGCGGAGTTTTTCGCGTTAAAGTGCAAAATTCGGTGTTATTCTGAAATACGGCGTAATTCGCGTTATTTCGCGATTTCGAAACTCCGAAAACTTGCCTCCTTAACCTCCCTAAATACATTTCAAACACTTTATTTTGCTTTCCTCAACTTTTCGGTGTTATCGTTAAAACGAAAACTTCATGTCCCTACCCATGAGTCTCGAGGGTAAATCTGACATTTACAGTAATACTTTTTTTCTTTTTTTAAGAAAGGAAAAAGAGGAGAAAACTTTCTCCAGCTCAGTGAAGTCCTACATTTGGCTTTGTTTTTCATTTCCAAGTTTCAGTTCGCGAGATAAATGCAATGCTGGTCGTAGAACGAATATTCATTGAAACTAACATGTGCCACTGATTCTTCTGGTGGCAATTACCATAGTTCTTTGAACGAGGCGGGCTTCAATTGGCATCTGCTTTAACACACTGAGAGCGAGAATTGAAAATTACGTTTCAGAGGATCCAATAGATTAAGTTTGTACTTCACCAAGCCAATTTAATGTGCACTGCAGTTGTAGGTGCAGGCTGGAACGATGTCTCTTCAGTCTCTTATCTCTTTATAAAGTTCAAAAGTGGTGCGCACACACCTACACACAGAGAATGGCAAATGTCTATTTTTGAGAATTTTCTCTCGCTCGAATAGGACTGGATGCGGAAAAGAAAGCACATGTTTCAACCCTTGGGGATGTTTGTTTGGATATTTTTTTGTATATTTTTACATATTTTTCTGCCACTTTGCTAATCGCGACGATTAGGATAAAATGATTATATGAAACTGGGGAAGGGACAATCTATCCCAGGACAGGATTCGAACCTGGAACCCTTGGTAACGAGATCGTGAGTTGACCCTCAACGCACTCGTCGTTTACATAGGTCTATGCAGTTTCTTCAAAAGGCGAAAACTAACTAATATAACGCAGAACAACAAAACTTTGGTAAAGTTTGTTTAGAGTTCACTTGAGCATACAGACTGATCGTGACTGGGCCAAGAGTAGAATCACAAGTGTTGAATTATGCCTTCGCGGGGAAGATCCCGGGAACATCTGATAAGACGATATAGGGAAAATCCAATTGGCATAACACCCAAAAAAAATCTGTTTCAAAAACATGTTTTTCAGTAAACTTTGATATCTTACTACATACTTCGTTCCCAAAATACTAGTCTCATGCTCCAACGAGCATGTTCGAGCAACGAGCAGAGTATACGAATAGTAATACGTATGTCGAAACATTAATTTTATTGAGCACATTGGTGAATGTATTCGCATAATTAAACATACCCTGCACTTATTTTGATTAATTTGTATGTTTCTTGACGAGAAATTTAGTTGATTCTATTATTTGACATTCATACGACCAAGTTTCGAATGAGCTTCCAGTCTGGAAATTATCCAGAACCTATCAAGATGTATTCGTAAATGTGCAAATGGTGTTATCCCTCAAACTCTCCACAAAATATATGAAGTACCCACCACGGTATATTAAAGAATTAATTATAATTTATTCCTAAACGTTTTGCACAATAGATCATCCCGCTCTCCATGGTGAATTAAAATTTAAGAAGAACATAAACACCCAACTCAAAGTTCCCAAGCCTAGCGAAACCTGGATAAGATTATTTTATTTATGGCATTCGTCCTCATCGCGATTAACCTAAGACAGATAAAATCAACTTTCAACGAAGAAATACGAATATAAATATGATGCCGTAGCAAATTCCATACATAACTGATCACGTGCATCTGACGTGTCTGAAAATCTGGATAATTAACACAACACAACATGATCCTGATTCCCTCGGTCGAGAGTGATTATTAGTTTCCACATATAGAAACAAACTAAGGGTGTATGTCAACAATGACATCAATATATGTATACATGCAAGAAAACAGACCTTCGTTCTCTATGAATTTCAAGTAATGCTGTCCAAATATTGCAGCAAAAGAAAAAAAACATACCACATGAAATCTGACAGTCACAGCCTCAATCGAACAAATTTCAAAATCTTGGATTTCAATGTCACGCATTTAATTCTCTGTCATAACAAGTAAATAGAAATCAATATCAATGTTAAAACAGGATACTTCACATATACATAATCTCAAAAAATACTAACATACCTGAAGAAAACTGTCCTTTCAGTGTACTCTACCCAACGGCAACCTCGACGTGCCATGCACATAGTTTTGAAAATCGGAGCGCACTTCTGTCAGCTTCCAAAGTCTATTTCGTCCACATTGATCTTCAGACTACCGGCCCAATCTTAGATTGAACTTTTGACCCAGTGGTAGTTTGCAGTTGTTATTTTACATTCATTTTCTGTCACTTTTGCCTAATCTCGGCGTTGAGAGTGAAATATTAGATTAAATACATGAAGGAACGCTCACAAAGAACACTCATGCCCAAGCGAGTTTGAAATAGGTCAATAACACATAGAACGTCAAAAGAAAGAAGCAGAATGAATGACTCACACATACAGAAGCTTACTGCACAGGTAGAAGTGGACTCGTAGTGAAGCAACGGCAACACACCGGAAGAAGGGGAGGGGAAAAGTACACGTGAATCTCTTGTAGGACGTCAGTTTTCGCGATTTCAATGTGCTAACTAGCGAGAGGCGTTGGGACAATTCAAAGTGGAGTAACGAGTAATCCATTTCAACGCACGGCCATGAAAATCGGCAGCTGGGCAGAATTGCACTGGTGCCACGTATGGGAAAAGCAAAGCGAAAGCGAGACAAAAGTCGCTGGTTCCCGCGCACTGTGTGGCAACGTCAACCGGGCTGCGTTGCCTAGTTCGAGCGCCAGACCGACCTCTCTCCGGAGGGGCACTTTCGAGTCCCATTCGATACAGAGCTGGTGATCGTGTGAATTGAAAGTTCGTTACAAGCCCCAGAAATCGAGTCCCATATCTACACGTCGGACTGCTCTTAAACCTCCGAACACACGGGGTTGTGCTCCGACGTGGCAACAGCGCGAACTTCTGCCACCCGCCTAATTTCATGGCCGTGCGTTTAGTTCTTCTTTGTAGCTAATCAGTGGTGATTTATTCATTCTAGTTTTTGGACTTTTGACCACTGTTATATTTTAAAAGAGATTTACCTACGTTTCGGAGGCTGAATCTGCCTCCGTCTTCAGGGTAGCGTGTAGTCTGTTAGATCATTTAATGGTTGCCTTGGAGGATTATTCTTGGTGGCCTAGGCTCCACCGCATCTGTCGGTCACAAGGACCTCTATATACATAAAGTTGCCAGGTAGGATTATCAGTGGCCTAGGCTCCACTTCGTCTGATGACCACGTCAAGGTCACGATCAAGGCTTCGTGTGGCACCGTTAGCTTTCCACCTTGATCCCCGGGGACTGGACCGCCCCGGATTGCATGTGTTTAGGTATACAAACGAAGAGAGAAAAAGATTGATTGGTTTTGTTTATTTTACTTGGCTTTTCTGCCACTTTTGGCTAATCGCGAAGATGAGGATGAGTGATGAAATTGCTAAAGGGACACTCACAAAGAACACCAATGCCGGTATTCGAATCCAGGACCCCTAGCGTCGTAGCGCGCTGTTTTAACCACTACACCACGGAGGCCGGCTCAGTAGCCTTTTATAAATAAGCGAAGACTTTGCCGATTGCAGGCGAATGTGTGAAAAGTGGACAAGATATTCTGAAGTCCCTCTTTCCTTGCACTAGTCTTTCTAGAAAACGCAAGAAACCGTAAACTCCTTTCCCCCATCCATCACATCCCGCGCTGGCCTTCTTGAGTTATGGGCGGACGTGCCCCCCTGCGGAGAAGCTTTTATGGGTGGCTGCGGCCGAAGGTGTCTCGAGGGGAATAGGCCGGGGAGGGGAGCCAAGAAAGCGGCGAAAGTACGTTTAATACAGCCCCAAAGCAGGGATAAAATGTGACGTAAAATGAACCCGGAAAATGCCTCCTTCCGACTCTATCCCATTCATCATATTTAGTATCGAAGGCTGCCTGGTAACTTCGTTATACTCGTCGATTCGGCGCTTATCCTTGTAGTTGACAAGTTATAACGATCGTTGATGCTGCAGTCCCGGTGGTTATTGCTACGGAACTTTAGTGCCAAGGAATGATCCCCCAGGTGCCGAGTTTTTTATTCGTTTGCAGGTAGAAACAAACTGCAGGTGGATGGTCAATAATGACATCGAGCCAGGAAAAAGATATATTTCAAAGTCAGTTTGTTACTTTTGCGGCAAGGTTATGTCAAGAGTTATGGATGAATTTCCATGAAATGTTCGGAAACTGTCTCGTCTGAGTCAAGATCCAAACCTTCAGATTTTGGTGCTGGTCAGAATCGATAGGATGGTCTTCCTGGGTGTAGAACAGGGGGGCAAGTTGTGGGGGATGGGGTTACGACCATCACCCGAAAAAGGACAACCTTGCATTTGGATTGTTGTTCAGAAGGGACACTCGCAAAGAACGCCCAGGCCTGGACTCAAACCAAGGAACTTCGGTAGTGAGAATGTCATCCTACGTATATATTGAGGAAAGTCACCAAAACCGACATACCATTTTGTTTTTTACCCTTAACTCGGAGTAGAGGAGGAATTTTCCGAAGTGGAATACATCAATTCCATGCCCAAGTATAAGCTGATTAAAAATGTCAATTACAACAACATTTTGTTCCACAAAATAGTTTTTTCACAAAATGTTCTATTATACCATCTGAGGAAACGTGTTCCTAAACCGACATACCTGTTTAAATAAGGAATTAAATTACATACCAACTCAAACAAATATATGTAATAATTTTAATGGTTTCTTTTAGAGAGTAAAGCAATTCCTTTAATCATCATGAAAGAAAATGTAATTTCTTTGGACTATTTAGCCCTCAATGGCAAGTCATTTACAGAAAACGCAGACGTATGGGTCATGTTCTGCACCTGCATGTTGTAATGATAGAATCACTACAAGATCCTTTTTTATTATTAGTTTTTATGTATGTTCAATGTTATTTTTTTAGTGACAGCTATACTTCTTTTTTATGCAGTTTCCAATATAAAATGCTGAGAGCTGGCCTACGTGACGGTGAACGTCAGCTTGCAGAAGGCAGTTCAAACCTGAAGGGGGTGGAGTCCAGTTTACTGGCTTTTTTCAAATCGCCTATATAAGGGAACCGATTGAGTAACGGGGGTTGGCATTCTTACATTTTTTGGGCAAAAGGGGAGACCTTTGGAAGGTTCTTCGGTGCCGATAGTGTGGCTGGGCTAGTCAAATGGTTAGCGGTCATGGATCAAGCATTTGCTTTCATCGAAATACATAGATAAGTACACAAATTTTTCTCGTTTCGTTTGGTGACAAGCCAATGCTTAGTTTTAGATGGACAATTGTATTATTCTTAGAGAAACGACGTATCTGAGGGAATTAAGGGACGCGTTTAATTACAAGAATATATCTATCGGTTGGTGATAAGCCAAGTACTTTCTTGCGTGGAAATATTAGTTTAAATTTGTAGATTCAACACTGTCAAGGTGTCCGGTTTTTTATTTAATCTGGTATTAAAGGGACTGTGACAGGGTGGAAATAAAATCACCACAGTTTTGTTTTTATAAAATTTCAAGAATAGCGCATAATTAATTGTTGTAATTTCATTCAAGTTTAGTATTTTTTGTGTGGCAATTTTCATTATAATCGAGAAAGGGAGGGAATTAGAGAGACATGTCATGTGTGCTAGTGACAAGCTAGATACATTTTTGAACTAGTACTGCTGGTCTAGGCCAGCATATGAACCTCTCTTGTGTGTGTAATATATATATATATATATATATATATATATATATATATATATATACACACACACACTATATAATTACAGTGTTTCAATTAAAGAGGATCATGTCATTTCTTATGTGGGGGTTATTTTATATGTAAATCTTTGTACATATTTAATCAACGAAATAAATAGTCTATTTATATATTTTTAAACTGAACATCTGGGTATCATTGAGATAATAGAACTGAGTTTTTCCCTAATATCCATGGTAAAGAATATGGTAGTTATTCTATGTCTTTAATTCGATTGAACCGTTTTTGTTAGTTTTTTTAAGTGTTATGCTAGTTATTTTTTACATGGGGAAGTAAGGAAACAAGTAACAGGTCGAGCCAAGGCAGGTTACTCTCCCCAGAAGAGAAATACAGCATAACATTGAACATGAGCCCAAATAGAACACATGATACGCACTATCTAGCCATTCTTCAGCACTGGCATCTTCAGGATAAAGTCCTTCACCAAAATACATTCAGCATCTCGCGCAACGGTTTAGGGAACCCAATTATTGATGTGTATGTCAGTTTAGGGAACAACGCCACCAATAACAATAACCTTTAAAATTTACAAATGCCACATCTTCACAACTAAAGGAAATACATGTTCGGAATCATTATTCTATCTACAATAGCCTGATAAAACTGTAAAACTTTACCCATCCTTCCAGTATGAATACTATAGTGTTATGCACAGACAAATAAAAGTATTGAAATCACCCCAAAACAAAAATATCTCCCTACACAAAGAGAACCGTCACCAGCACTCATTTTACTGGTCGCACAGTATCTTGGGGGCCTAAAGAACAGAGTTACTCGGTTACCTCGGCTGTGAAATAGTGGTGTGTCGGTTTAGGAGCCCTATGTCAGTTTTGGTGACTTTCCTCTATATTTCACACACTTCAGTCACAGCAAATGTAGGCACACACACACAAAGAACACCCTTGCCCAGACTGGGATTTCATCATATCATCACTCATTCTCATCGTTGCGATTAGCCAAAAGTGGTAGAAAGGCGATGCTAAATAAAAATCAAATCAGTATTCAGAAATATGCTTCTTGAAAGTAAGAGAATTACAGTTACTTCGTTCAAAAAGTAACCAAGCTACATTTACTCATTTTAAGAAGTTACAGTAAAAAATAAAAAAAACTCTTCACCTTAGTATCCAGAGAAGACTGTTGGAAAAGAGGGTTGCCAAATTTAGCTCTTCCCCAGGTTATAAATTTTCAACTTAACTAACTGTTGATAAAGTTACTTCTATTGCAAAAGAACAACTTAATTACCATTACAGCTAATTACTTTTAAAAGAAGCTAGTTATGGTTACAAATCCTCCAAAAAGTAACTGTTATTTGTAACTGTGTTACAATTACTTCCAAACACTGCTGAAAATTAGATGTAAGAATTGTACAGATCACCTCAAGGAATACACAACTTTTGCACAAGAGGTTTCCACAAATCAATTTAACTTTGGATAAAGTAAATCTGGAATGTTTGTTTGTAGTCCTTTGACAGATATACAGATAAGGAAAGCATAACTTTTCTTCTGAGATTTCCGCCTGTATATGGGACGAGTGGCCACCCACCATTGTGAGGAAATTGAGGAGCAACAAATAAGTAGCGTAATCTGGTCATGGAAGCCTACGATGACGACTTGGGGTTTGTTGTGCTGACCACATGTCACTCCATAACTGGTTGAATGATCGGTAGTCTGTAGGTAGGCCCTGGATTATACAGGGTGATTCAAAAGTCTTTGACATGTTCTTTATATCGCTAATGAATGGTGTTCAGGATGGGATAAAAGACACTGTTGTTCTCCAGCAAGATGGTGCACCACCCCTTTTTGCCAGAATCATTTGGGACTACCTCGTTGATACCTTCATCGATACGTGGATTGGCCGTTGCTCACCAAAACTGGGTAGCTCGCTCTTAGACCTGACTCCCTTAGACTTCTTTGTCTGGGGTGTACCAAGTAAACACCAGAGCGAATAGCTGCAGCAACAGGGGACATCATGCCAGTTATGTTGGAGCATGTGTTCTGGTCAACGCAAGAGACGTGGGTGCTATGGCTAGACTTACAGGGCCACCACATTGAAATGTACTGAGTTTGTCTTCTATTCTAGTGTACTTTTCAGCAGTACTGTCAATTTTGTTAATACAATGTTTTTTGATTAAAATGTCAAGAGACTCTTGAATCACCCAGTATATGATAGGGTTGGTAAAATTATCATAAATTTTGTCAATAAACTGATACACCAATATGCATATATTGGTCGATACAGATAGATTACGGATTGATCAATCCCATCCCTAACACGTACACACACATGAAAGCAAATATGTGTGTGTATCATTTAACTTGCTTGTGCGTACTCACATGTGGTGGCATTCCCTCCCCCACCCCCAATCAGATAAGTTCTATGCAATTGGATATAACTACCACAACATCCTTCTGCATGCTACTGCATATATCAATGCCATCTTTCAAATAGAATTGTTTCTTTACTGAGGTGATACCAAAGTAACTTAATGAAGAACTCTGTGTTGCAACATTTCCTTGAGCACTAGGGTTTGGCAGGCAGTTTCTCATTAGTTGCATGTGTCCAGGGTATAAAGTTAAATTACTTTCTAGACTGGAGTCTGCTGTTACTTCTCTTCAAATACCTTCCTGGTTGTCTTCATGATACCAGGGCAATATCAAAATTCTGGGGTCTCTACTGGGGATCAAACCCAGCACCTCTCACCCAAAAGTGAGAGCATTTATTTAATGAAACAAGTGGTTATAATATTATGAGGGGTGTAAGGATTGACCCTTTCTGAGGACACCCAAAAGTCAACTTTCCTTCCGTGTAGTACACACTGGACTGCATTTTGCAGACTAGCGAAGCTCTGGTGTCTGGACTTACAGCCAGTATAATCCTCTGTAGAGCCCATGTGTCATCACTAAATTTTTGCAATTGTCCCTTCATCCATCTAATCACCTCATGTAAATGATTAGCTAAAAATGGCAAAACAAATCAGTCAATGATACACTCCTCACAAAAAGTTTGGAATATTGTTACATTAAGCACAAAATGTTTGGAATGTTTTAAATTAGGTTTGATTTGGTTTGAGTTAGTGTTTTAAGTCCACTTTATGCACAGTAAGGCTAATCAGAACTGGACCTACGGTTTAAAGTGAGATACAAACCACTGTGCCATGTGTCTCCACTGGGTATCGAATCCGGGACTCCTTGATTACAAGGTGACGATGCTACCACTGTGCCATCGGGGAGACCCAGTTTTAAATTAGGCAATGGGTGATAATCACAGTGGCATATGTCAGCGAAAACACGAGAATGTCCAGCAGACAGATGGCATGTGTTCTTGCATTTTAAGGCCATGCTTGTAATCAAGGGGTTCTGGGTTTGATTCCTGGTGGAGGCACTTAGTGGTTCGAATCCCACTTTAAACTGTAGGACTTGTCCTGATCAGCCTTAGTGTGCATAAAGTGGACTTAAAACACCAATCAATCAATCAATCCAAGGTCATGCCTATTGCCTAATAAATCAGTATTCCCAACATTTTGTGAGGAGTGTATTATGAGTAAACAAACCAAGATCTTGAGAATACCTGGAAGTGAATTGTAAAACAGCAGATAAAACCACACCAACGAGCCCAGTTATTTTCGTTGAATGCGTTCGTTTCGTTAAGACTTTCGGAACGTACCCACTGTTTCTTATGAGCTGCCTACATGCTACCCCATCAGCCAAGTGCTTTCAAAGGTACACTCAAAATCTTGCCACACAAGGTTCTGAGTTAGAGTCGCACATTACAATGTTACTTCTGTCTTAATCAAACATGATGCTACTATTAATCATCTCTCATCAATTCAAAGTTTTCCCCTTCATGACAGGGATCTAATTATACATGCTGACATTGGAGTATTTTTTTAAAATCCTGATAAGGTATGCACCTTTTGACAACACCAGCTGTTCATACACTAATTCTTCCAGATTCATAATTGAATTGAATTTTTGTTTTTAAGATCACTTTATGCACAAATAGGCTAATTGGGACTGGACCAACAGTTTAAAGTAGGATTTGAACCACTGTGCAATGTGCCTCCGCTGGGTACCAGATTCTTAAGAGCAGGTGCGAATGAAGAAATGCGATTTACATTGCATAACAAAAGACGTATTGAATCAAGTAAGAATGTCGAGAGAAACTCTTGTTTGTTTTTCAAATATTTATTGGAACAGTACTTCTCTGCAGATCCAACACAATTTTTAAAATTATGCATATCAGAATATCTTGTACATCCAAAAATTGTTACTTATTTAATTTTAAAAGAATAAACCACAATCTCTCTTCCTATCACAGAAATGTAGATTATATACAAACATATCTATTCGCCTCAATTTACTAGGCACTGATTTAAAAGCATTAGTTTTCTTATAGGGTCATTCCATGTCATCAAAACCAATGTTCAAAAAAAATATTGTCTTTAGTTCTCCTGGGGCAGCCATTTTCCCAACATGGCGCATAGCTCTTTTTGCTCATGTAGCAGTATACAGAAACCTTAATATCTCAAAAAACATTAAAGCTAGAGACCTGAAACAAAATTCATTTTGTAGCTAATAAAGTATACTTCCTATGATATTCAGGTATATTTTGCTTGAAATTGCATCGTAAGTACGAAAATTATGGTGGAAAATGGGGTAACAATAGTTAAGAAATTGCATTTTTAAGCCCGATTTTTTTAATGAAGGGGTTTAGTCTAAGGCTTGATTTTTTTTTTCATGTGTAGACCTACCTGCAGGGTGTCTGTAAATAAAATATCAGTGCTTAGAAATGCACCCCTTTTTTACAACATGGGCTCAAACATGGCTGTTCATTGAATTTTGACAGTTTTCGGGGTTAAATATCTCAGATGGGTCCCCTTTAAAAATTCTGAAATTTGGCACATAGGAAGCCCTTCATGAATCTAACTCACAGTAAAAATCTCAACTTTTAGATTCAACTCGTTTTGGTCAATATGAGGTAACGTATGTCACCTAATTTCCGACGTTGCAAAGTAAGGTTAAACTACATTCTATACTTAGAATAATGAAGTCTTTTCTTTTTCCTTTTTAAATTTGGGTTAAATAAAGGCTCCGAAAATATAATAACATAAGGTTTTAATACTTGACTTACCATACATTGAAATTACAAGGTATGACAATTGAAAATCTGCGAAATTTCATTGCAAAAGGTTTGATTTATTAGGTACCCACGACCAGTTGGTATTGTCAGCTCCAGTTTCCCATTCATTCTCTTTGTTAAATCAGGCAGGATTCTCTGTTCTTTCACCAAGTTCCTAAGTAAATTATCAGAAACCTTGAGTTCATCACATATCTTTTCTTGAACAAGTGGTAGCAATCGAACTGATGATTCTGACCTTTTCAACATTAGTTTTTTGCTCATTTACAATTTTCTTCTTATAATTTCAATTATATGATTGTACTGGCCACGCAAAGGATTGTCACACTTGCTTTCCTTTTCTTCAGTTTTTATACTTAGTGAAAAGCAACTTTCCAGTTTCCTTTGCACTCCTTGTAGGGTGTGAATAGTTTCTCGAGCAAGATCACTTTATTGTTTTTCTGCAATCAGCCTCATCAGTTTTGAAACAGGAGATTCATAAAAAAACAGAACAGACTTCATGCATTTCCTTTAGTTTTCCTTGGCTTGGCACAAAGACATGATTTTAATTCTGGCATTTAAGTGAGTCACTTTCTCCACATATGAAACTTTTACTCCCAACATATCAGGCATATTGATTTAACTGGTATAAGGCTTTCTTGACACTTTTTTTTTTACCTTACCTTACTTAACCTTTTCTTTAAGTGGTACTTCTGAAGATCACAACATACTTTGCCATATAAAAAGCTATATTTAATGGTATTTGCATATTGTCTCTAAGCCATACACCTGTAGTCTTGGCCTAAGAAGTGTTATCATTTTCACTGACTTTGTTAAGATTAGTTAGGTCTTTGGAAACCTTACCAAAAGGGTATTTATGACAGTCCTCTGCAGTTAAAAATATTACAGAACACTCCATTTCGTGTCACAGATAACGAGCATTCACAAGTCACTACTCTCGGCACATTAGGCAAAGGAAGAATGACAGCAGAGATTGTACATGCACAGATCAATTCCAGGCTTGCCTCACATCCTATCAAAACTTGTCTCTGAATCTTCTGCTGTGTATGACTCACATCTATTTCAACGAATGTCTTTTCTTGGAAGAAAAAAAAGGGGGGAAATAAAGGAAACAAAAGATAATATATTCTACCAGCTTTGACACTCCAAAATAAATAGCCTACTTTCAGTGGAGTGCCCAAGGAGGGGTTTGTGGGGGTTATAACCTAATACCTTTGGCCTAGTATTCCATAAACAATTACGTCAAAGGCAGGATAATGTGGCAAAAACCAGGCTGTATACTAAAAAAAGTATATAACCCCCCTCCCCTCCCTTTCGAAATTCCTGGGCATGCAACTGCCTATGTTAAGCTGTATGTACTGCTACATTGATAAAAATATGGAGGAAGGTCAGTTTTGGTACCAACTGGTTGTGGGTACCTAATAAATCAAACCTTTTGCAATGAAATTTCGCAGATTTTCAATTGTCATACCTTGTAATTTCAATGTATGGTAAGTCAAGTATTAAAACCTTATGTTATTATATTTTCGGAGCCTTTATTTAACCCAAATTTAAAAAGGAAAAAGAAAAGACTTCATTATTCTAAGTATAGAATGTAGTTTAACCTTACTTTGCAACGTCAGAAATTAGGTGACATACGTTACCTCATATTGACCAAAACGAGTTGAATCTAAAAGTTGAGATTTTTACTGTGAGTTAGGTTCATGAAGGGCTTCCTATGTGCCAAATTTCAGAATTTTTAAAGGGGACCCATCTGAGATATTTAACCCCGAAAACTGTCAAAATTCAATGAACAGCCATGTTTGAGCCCATGTTGTAAAAAAGGGGTGCATTTCTAAGCACTGATATTTTATTTACAGACACCCTGCAGGTAGGTCTACACATGAAAAAA
Organism: Lepisma saccharinum; assembly: GCF_977018435.1. NCBI lineage: Eukaryota > Metazoa > Arthropoda > Insecta > Zygentoma > Lepismatidae > Lepisma > Lepisma saccharinum. Next base: position 212,553,859 of record NC_139230.1, read on the forward strand.
AAATCAAGCCTTAGACTAAACCCCTTCATTAAAAAAATCGGGCTTAAAAATGCAATTTCTTAACTATTGTTACCCCATTTTCCACCATAATTTTCGTACTTACGATGCAATTTCAAGCAAAATATACCTGAATATCATAGGAAGTATACTTTATTAGCTACAAAATGAATTTTGTTTCAGGTCTCTAGCTTTAATGTTTTTTGAGATATTAAGGTTTCTGTATACTGCTACATGAGCAAAAAGAGCCATGCGCCATGTTGGAAAAATAGCTGCCCCAGGAGAACTAAAGACAATATTTTTTTTTGACATTGGTTTTGATATCTAGAAACATGTACAAACGTATGTACTAAAAATGAAATTTTTCTAAAATGGTCATGCAACCCCCATTGGATGGTTTTGCATGGAATGACCCTATAAGAATATCTCTATCTCTCTTACACAATCACATGTGTACATTCTCACACACATATTCAGCACACAGTGACTGTCCCAGTGATTCAGTAAAGTGTAGCACTTGAGAATGAATATGCCAGAAGCATAAAATGTTTGCTTAGCTATTTTCCCTTGAAACCAAATAGTAAAGCAGTCAATACGATGATATCTCCCCATCTGCAATATTTATTAATAAAAAAAAAAAAGTTACGAAAAACACAGAAGCATAAACCTTCAGGTGACACAAAAAACCTAAGAAGTGTTGAAAGTTGAAACTGGGTCAGAAAGTCCATAATCCAAATTGATAACAAAATAGAGGCGGCCAAGTAATTTAAGAAGAAGATGAAAAAGATCCAGATATAAAATAATTATTTGGGCTCATTACTGCCTGGGAAGAAAAAAATGGAAGGCAGTTTGCAATTTGTGGAAGCAACTGAAAAGGGGCCATAGAAAGTCAGTGGAGAGTGTACAAAGTAAGGAAGAAAAATGAAAGGCTGACAAGGAAAACCACAAGAAGCTTTTACCTTGTTTTAATACATGTGCATTTACTCTTCTTCCCTTCCCTGATGCAGGGGTGCCCACAGGGGAAGATTATGGTACAGAATTCGCCATTGAAATTTGTCAAAATTCAACATTTATATATTTTTCAGAAATATATGTAAAAAAGTTTCCACCTTAAGTGCACCATATTTAATCCATTAGATAAAGGAAGTATTTAGGGTAGGGTTGCCCACATGGAGGTTTGTGGATGTACATTGCATCCTCCCAACTACACAAACAAGCTAGTTTTGGTTAACAGACATCTGCAGCACGTTATTTGGTTTGCCCAGGTTGAATTTTCTATCTTAAGTTGTGAAACAATTTGTGTTAAATACTCAAATTGTGGATTTCTTAAATCTTATATTCCACCCACAAACACTGTTTAAATGCATATGTATATAATTTACTTAACCATGGTAGCTTAGTTGTTAGGGCATCTGACTACCATGCTACCATGAGAGAAACCCAGGTTCGATCCCTGGCAGGAGAGAACCGGGATTTTTTTGTCTACTGTTCAAGTGGCTCCAGCATCTACCCAGCATCGTATAAAGTGGGTAACTGGAGGAAACTCGGGGGGGGGGGGGGGTCAGTAAAGGCAGCCAGGGGTGTGGTGCTGATCACATCACCCCCACCTTCGGCCATGATCAAGAAAGTGTGGGGCCTTAACTCCGCAACCCCTATATGCCTTCATGGCATGGTGCAAATCAGAGGGGGAGCACTTTAATTTTACTTTACATTTGAGATTAACTTAAGCATATAACCAATCAATGTACTAGCATTCAGTTATTTTGAAAATTTGAGCTATTAAAAAATATGGACAGTTTACATTCTATTGTATTCAAATAAAAATCAATTATTACATATTCATCCAAACTATTTTGAGAGGATTGTGATGAATGATTTTGGGGGTCATGCATTCAGGTCTTGGGTGGGATGAGCACCCCTGTTTAGGAGGAGGGGCAGATCATGTATAGTGTTAAGTAAAGCTAAAAAGTTACTTTCAGTAAACGCACTGTCATAATTAAATACTTTATGAGGATTATGGCATGGTTTTGGGGGAACACATGACCATCATTTGGGGGGATGGGCACCCCTGCCCTTAAGAATCCAGGAGAGTTTAAAAATTTGGAAATATTTAAAAGGTACATGTGTATATCCTTATATTTATTTAGTTATTAAATGCCATGAATATAATGCTATTTACAATTTTAAAACATTATGTAGGAGTTTTCATCCATGGTAGAATGGTTAAGCATAACATACTATGAAGACAAGGTTCAAATCTTTCTTGAGTATGTTTTTTGCATTTCTTCTCTCAGTTATTTTTATCATTCATCCAAATTGCCATTGTCTCACTTAACCTGGAGAGGTAGGAAAATAAAGTAACATAAAAAATAGATATGTACCAAAACTGAAGTCTCCTGGCTGCAATAGTTGACAAATTGTGAATGTTTGTGTGCCACTTTTAATATAGTTCATCAGCATTTAAACATATTTATATTCACAATTAACAGTAAAAGTATTTAACATGGTAAAAAATATATGAAACCACAAGACTAAGTTACTCTTAAAGCCAATATAATGTAAAGTTGTACCTCAGAAATAAGAATCTGAATATTTGAGATTCACAATTGCAATATGCAACATCTTGCTCTTCACACTTTCCCAATTGTATCACTTACATACTCAAGGACTTTTGGAAGGCATTATACAAACAAACTAAGTCGTTTTTAAAATATCAATAATACTGTTGTTCAGTAAGCAGCATTTTCAGAATATACTGAAATATAAAAATATATATCTATGATTGCTCTCAAAATACACAAACAACAAATTATTCTTCCCGTAATGTCTCGGAAACTCTAAGAAAGTCTTCAAATCACTAAGTATTATGCCTTGGTCTGTTGAGCAAACAACACAGCATCATGTACAGATGGAAACAAGCAACTATCTGGGAACTCTTTAAAGAAATCACACTTGTGCAGCATTTCATAAACAGAGGCTGAAAATAGAAAAAGAAAATGTTGTTAGTTCTAAACCTTGAATTTGATCTCCTTTACAACAAATCATTATATTTGTTAATATACAAAGTAATATTTTAAGCTTACCAACTCAATTCACAGATGTTTCATTTTATTAACTGCTTTATTACCAAAATCATTATCACACAGTAATTAGATTACTTTAATGGCGCCTTGGAGATTTATAATAAGACAAGTACGTTATTAGTGGAGATAGCGAAAAATGGATACTGGAAAAGCTGTTGGAAATATGTGCTTTCCAATGTACAGGTGCTTGAATTTTCAATGTAGAATGTATCAATGAGGCTGTACGCTGGTACAGCTCACCGCTCAGATGATATCCAGCGGAAGTGAAGTGACGTAGCAACAGGCGATTCCACTATTAGGGTTGGGGGGAGTGCACCCTGAGTGAGAAACACATGTGGGCTCACTGTAACCGGTGCAGTGATACAAGTCGTTTAGGGTTACCAGACGTTCTCTTTTACTTGGACAAAACCACTTTTTTGGGTACTAATAATGGTTTGCGTGGGTTTTTCGGAAAATTTGGAAATATCCTCTTTTCTGGGATAAAGACAACTGCTTAACTTCAAGTTAGTAACAAAATGTTATTTGTAAATAATTGTTAATATTGTTTCAGTTTTCAATTTCACACTCAGTTGCAAATGGAAATACAAGAATTTTTTCTTACAACAAAGAAAAATTGTTGAACTTCTGCATCTCTTCTGTGTTTGCCACTCACAGTGTGAGGTTTTGATTTCAAAGCCTTTTAGTCCAGGCAAACTAAAGCAATTTTCCATCAAACCTGGGCAAAATTACTTCAGAAGCTTTTTAAACAATTTCTAGCTCAGGAATCATTGCTGAATAACATATCCAAAATCAGACAAAATCAGACCACGGGAAAACCACCAAAATGGATTTCAAAATGGCAGACTGGCTATTGTGAATTTCCTTACATTGTATGTTAATTTGTTAATAATTTTTAATATTTTGTGTATTATTAATTAAAATTTGTGTTTTCTTGTTGTTTCAAATTATATTTTTGCCTTTTAAAAATGAAAATCTCTGAATTGTGTGTGATTTGCAAGAGAAAATTGGACAATGGGACAAGATGCAGTTAAAATATGATCACCACAAATTACCAGCATTGCATGTAACTTGATAAATGCTGATAGAACCGGCTCATGGATGATTTGCAGTTGCAAGCTATGCTGAAGATTCTCTCCATCATTGCAACAGCCAGACATCACAATTATATCAAGCCCCTATATCTGTACTTGAAGAAAACGTTGTTTGTCGTCTGAAAATCTAACAGTGCAGACAATGTTCCTGGGAGGTAAATTTGTGACAAGATGAAGCGACAGATTATGGACTGGACTCTGATTGAATTTTTGTTTGAAGTCCACTTTATGCGCAGAAAGGCTAATTGGGGCTGGACCTAAAGTTTAAAGTGGGGTCCAAAACACTATGTGCCTCCACCAGGTATCGAATCCGAGACCCTGTGTGCGACTTGAATCAGACCTCATGGCATTCCCTGCAAAGCAGGACACGACTGACACGAGGAAATGGATTTACAGAAATCCAAAAGGCAACATGGCTGTTTTCCATACACTTGTGTTCCACTTACAACTTAGTAATGGAAGAATATACCAGAGTTTTGATGGGTAGTGAGCAACATAATGAAATGCGAGAATGTAGATAAACTGGGGACGTTATGTTATTAAAAAAAAGGAACAGAATGACTGGAATCCATATCCCCATTCCATTTTGACTCAAGTTTCTGCAACACTAGTACAGCAGTTAATTTTGATGAATTGCATAACATTGGTCCGGATATCATCTTCAAAATAATTGAGAAAGATTGTGTTCAAATATTCTGCCAAAAGATTGACAAAGTGAAAATCATAGGATTTTCTGCTGCTGCTGCATTGTGGGCCCTGTCGGATATGATATTCAAGTAGATGCAGCACACTTTCAGAGAATTACTACTTTTGCCACTGGCGGTGCCACTGGAAGATATCATGTCTTATGAGCTTCTTGCATATCCTCTTGTATTATTCGAATGATAAAGTTTCTCAGTTGTCATGAAACAATGAAACACACAATAATATTGCAATGCTTGTGTAGATATCACTCTGAAAACAGATGGAAGGGCTATCGTATTTGATGGCTACAGAGGCTTTCCTACAAAACAAAGGCTTAATCCTCAGGAGATTCTGCATCAAGACTAGTAGGAAAGATAATTTCAGTGCCGGGAAGAAAGAACCCTCCCTAGCTAATGAAGAAAACAACCAAACAACTATTTCCCTTATTGGTGAGACGTTGAAGAAGCACCAGTGTGCTGTGTACACAGGAAATCGAATGAAATGCCCCCCTTACGGTTATGCAACCCGGAATTTTATATCATCTAGTTTCGCCAGGAATAGCAGCTCGCGAGAAGCGTAGTGTTTCCAACTCTTGAATCTAGCCACAGATTTACGCGACCGGGTGGAGATCTTGCTTTCCTCTTGATTTGATTTTAACGGACAAGAAGTTTACTTTGAGAATGTCTCAGGTAATAATAACAAGTGTTATTAACATTTATGCTTGAGTTTTTTATTATTCTTTTACCACTTCCGAACCAATATGTGAAGATTTTTTTTTTTTCATTTTGCAATAACGCTTTCGGCATTTTTCCTTCAGAGTTATTCTTTTTGTTTTAAAATTTTTGGCGGCATCTGATTTGGAAAAAGTTCCACGAAGTTTGTTTTAAGTGTAAATGCATCTGGACATACAGTGTAGAGTGGGATTCGAACAACAAATATGAGCTTCCGTCGCGAATCGAACCAGCACTCCTTTCATTATGTTTCCTTTCCACGTTTATTAAAATTTGCTTCCTTCAGCCTACTTCCGATTGTCGTATATTTCAATTCGTATTCCCGTTTTGTTATTTTTTCATTTGCATTGTTCGAGCCGTGATAACTTTCTCTCTTAATCTGGTTATTTGAATACTTTTATACTTTTTTTTTTCCTTTTCTCGATTTTCCCTTCGCACTCATTACAGATTTCGGTATCGCGCTTTTCCATATTTTCAGTAATTTAATTCTTTGACTATTTTTAATTTGCCCTTAGTCCAAATCAAGAAAATATGTTACGAAATGTTTCCCGTGTAAATCTTATTGTATGGTGGTGTAAAATTGATGCCAGCTTTTTCTTGCGATAAGGGTTTTGAAAGTGCAAGGGTCTCATTTATTAACCATGGTGGGAAGTGGGGGGGGGGGGGGAAGGGTGCCAGAAACCTTCCAGTCGGAATATGCCTGAAACAAAAAGTATAGATCGACCACAACGAAAAAAATCCTTGGGACGAAAAGTACCCGTGCAGATCTCCCTTCTTCCCTTCAGCTCGGGCCATAAGGAAGCATGGTCCACTCTCCCCCGCCCCTCCTCGCGGGAGTACGGTGCACAGGAGTCGTGGGTCTGCGCAGGTTGTTTTGCTTGTGGTTCCACTCTTCCATCAGCAGGTGGGGTGCTGAGAAGGCTAGGCTATCTGCAAGTGAGGGGGAGGGGGTGACGAGCAACACTGCCACAGCGAGTCGCTGTAAATGATTTCATCGTCTGTGCTGGGTGAAACCGGTTCTTGGTGCTCCTACACTTTTCCGATACATTTCTGCCAGCCTTTCTAGCGAAGCGAGGTCATATGTTCCAAATTCGAACTCTGGTCAGGCATGAATATATCACTGAGTTTGTCGCATCACAATTTTATAAATTGATAATTCATCCGTATTATCGCGATTAACTCAAGAGGCAGAAGAGTGATGTAAAATAACCAAAATAGAAATTGATGCATTTGTGCCTGGTGATAGTGTAACGACGAAGTTAACTCTTTATAAATGATGAAATAGGTAGCCCTTGCGCTGAAATACACTTATACCTTGGCACAAGAAAAAAAATCCAACTTATCGCTGATCTCTTACTACATTTGGAATACAGCCAAGAGCGATGTAAAGCAATGCAATTACATTGTGAATGTTTCACATCCTGTAGTCTTTCTTTTTCTCGTAGCAGGGGCGGGGGTTCATTCATTACAAATATCTAGGAAAGGATTTAGCAGCAATCCGTGATATACTTAAATATCATAACATGCTGCGTAGCCAGGGTTCTTGGGTCCTAGCCTCTGATAATTTAGAGTTTTTCTTTTTCGTTGTTTCTTCAATCTTCATCAATTTCCCTGAAGCATCATTCATCCTCTGTCGACATTGGCTATATGTAAAAGTTGACATAAAATTAGTAAATTTTGAAAAGAAAACACAAGGATCTGCTTTTCTCATAGCTCGCCAAACATGCACATTTCTGTATTTTATGCTTTCAGCGCTATCATTATTCTTGGCAGGCAATGGAATTGAAGCAACTCTCACAACGAACGTAAACTACATGTCACTCAGGCATGACAATTCTCGCGGGCAAAGTGGATTTTTTTGGCACATGGTAGCGCAATAACTATCTTCTGGCCTCCTAGATTTAAATCCATACTTTTTATTCCAGTTGAGTGATTGACTCATAATTTTGCCATTGAAGGTTTGGGTTGTATTTGGGTTATACGTATTGTGTTTTTGGTGCGCTATGAAAAAGCAATCCCAAATGTTCGCACTGAACAGAAAATTGTGTGTTTTCCTCTCTCTCTCTCTCTCTCTCTCTCTCTCTCTCTCTCTCTCTCTCTCTCTCTCTCTATCTCTCTCTATCTCTCTCTCTCTCACTCACTCACTCACTCACTCACTCACTCACTCTCACTCACACCCCACGTCCCCACTATTTAGGTAAACTGTTGTTAAAAACATATTTTCCGAAGAATATCCACATTGAAAATAATATTCCCCAATTGTTTTGATAGGGCATTTCTATTGCTCCGAACGAATTATCTCCGTAAGAGGACTAGGGCCTCTCCTATGGTGCAATCGTAGAGTCGTCACCTTTAATCAAGGGGTCCCGGGTTCGATACCCGGTGGAGGAACATAGTGGTTCGGAACCCACTATAAACTGTAGGTCCAGTCCCAATTAGCCTTTCTGTGCACAAAGTGGACTTAAAAAACAACAATTCAATTCAATTCAATTCAATTGAATCATCTTATCAATATTTTTAAATCTGCATGCACCTGCTTAATTTAATAGATTATACATTTATATTCATTGCGGGCAGAAATGTGCGAGAAAACAATGCATTTTTTTCAGGGAATGCATGAGTCAATAATAATGTATATTTTATGATATATACTCTTTTATATTGCATTGATTCAATAGTATCCTTATTTCCTAAAGCAAGCGTGAGTTTCTTTGCACACACCACGCAGGCCCTGCTTGACGTAAATCTCAGATGCAGTAACTTCACGGTTGCCTTTTGCCACCACGCTTTGGCTTTAATTCGAGCCCCGGTGGGTGCTTCGTTCGAGATCCTGCAGCAGTTTTACTCGTATCTATGCCTTGAGCATGCCACTTGCAACAGAACCAATAAAATGAAACTTTCTGCACCGGAATGGGCGTGAAACTCTACATGCACCAACGATAAGGTGTTTTCAAGAGGCATGTGCACGTGCAGCATGTCCCTTTGGTCCGAATGTTCCTTTACGATATCATTTCATCATGCCTTACATTTCGGAATTTACAAGAGAGAAGATAGTCTTGTGCGGCGGATCTGCTGCACTACAGATTGCTACGGCCCTTGGTGTGGACGATTCTTGAATCAGGCGTTGGATTCGGTGTTACGAGGAAAAAGGGGACCATGGAATGAAGTCAAGACCCAACAAAGGCCGGCTGAGGAAGGCAACCAGGGAAGAAGATGCAGGCATCGTTGAGATGAGCGAGGGCAATCCCTTCATGGCTACAACGTAGATTCGCCAAGAGTTGAAACTGGAGTGCCATGCTGCAAAAGTTTGGCACCGTCGAGCGGCAAAGAAAGAAGCAATGCTGCATTTCCATCACGAAGCATGGATCAGTTTTGCTTTACAAATATTTACCAGCTCCTCAAGAATTTTGGCAGAACGTAATTTTGAGCGACGAGAAAGTATTTTCGTCTGACGAAAATGATCAGGTTTATGTTTGGAGGCACAACAACACTTGCTACGGCCCCAAGAACATTTCTACCCATGCTAGGAGTGGCAGGATATATGTGGCGGTGTGGGGATGGATCAGTTCGTCTGGAGTAGGTGGATTGGTGGAAGTGTCCTCGAGAATGAATTTGCAGGAATACATCGCAGAGCTGGAAAACCACATGCTTCCCAGCGTGCGAGAGAGACACCTTGAAGATGAGATTTCGCACGTGACTTTCGATCAAGACAACAACAGCGTCCATACATCGAAAGCGAACACCACCTGGTTTAATCAGCACCCAGGAATTTCAAGAGTAGATTGGCCAGCGAAGTCTCCCAATCGAAAACATTTGGGCTTTGATGGTGAGAGAGTGGGAACCTAGACAGCTGAGAACAATGAAAGCTCTACTGGCTCACGTGTTTGATGTTTGGGAGAGTTTAAGAAGAAGACCAAACATCTGCTCGTGAAATCCTTGCCTCGTCGACTAGATGCAGTGCTTGAATCCAACGGCGGGTGGACACATGGTTTAACCGATGTTCTTTGCTACATCCCAGAACAAAACTAATTACACACATCTCCATATGCAACTTACGTTTCCAATTCTTTCTTGGTGCTCATGGTTACTTTTTCATACACCTGCAACATTATATTATATTCTATAATATTAATATTCACATTATTGACAGATATGATTCACATGAAATTCAAATGCGCAGCACACATGCACCCATCCCTAACACTTAACTATTAGTTACATTAGACATATCACGTTGTCATAGTTCTAAATCAGTGGTGCCCAGGGGGAGGGGCATTATGGCACAGACTGTGATGGAAGTTTGACTGAGTAAACAGGGGACAAGTTTAATTACGTTATCAATTAGACATTGCTGTTATACAAATAGTAATTTGTAGATTGTCAGGGGAATTGTTACGGGTAATAAGTAATATTGGTGGGGGGGGCGATATCCAACTCTTACATATTAGGCCTTAGATTGATAGGGTAATTATGGTGGGAGATTAATGAAGTTAGTGGTATTTTCAGGTAGCGGGATTGATAATTATTTTGGGGGCAGGAAATCACAACTCTTGTGTATTAATTACTATTACGTCTTAGATTGCTTTTTTTGGAGGGAGCAATATCAACAGGAAGTCTAAAATTGGCATGGAAATTTTGTTGGGAAGATTGAGTATTAAATTTGAGGTGGAGAGGAGGGGAATGAAGTTTTGATAAAGTGTTATGTCTTAGATTGTGAAGGGATTTCTGACGATTAAGAAATTAACAAAGGTCCGGGCGGGACTCGAACCCGGAACATTCGGTGTCTGGATCGTTGGTCCATCATTAACTGCGCTTGGCCACAGAGAAGGTTCTCTTTGGTGGCCAAGCACGTTAAATGGTCTACTTCCGATACCACGAAATTTCCGGGTTCGAGTCACGGCTTCAGTATTGGTATCATGGTGTCAATTTAATCTAATAGTCACTCATCCTCATTAGCTGAAAGTGGCAGAAGAGCGACTTAAAATAACAAAAGGTACAAAAACAACTTTAACACTATAGTAATTTCTGATCAATAGATGCGTATTAGCTTTGATTGTTGACTCTTTAATGATAAGCTTATGATTATTATTGTTAATATGGATTGCTATCCATCAACAGAAGGACGGACCAATTGATCATTTAATTCATGTCTTTTTTTGGTATTTGTTGTCTCTTCGGATCAGCTTCGAAACCTAAGGAAATTATTAGATGTTTGTCTGAAGTTAGTGACAATGGTTCTTTAAATTCCTGTAGCTCTTTCAGCCGGCACAGGAACCACCTTTATGGCAGTGATCCTCTGTTGCCGCGTTTACCTACAAAGGAACTCGTGGTCAATCAACCAATTAGGCCTACCGCTTGGCCAAGAAATGATAACTTTACAAAGTCCCCTTCCCCGAAGCAGCCAGCAGGGAAACAGGATTTTGTTAAAATAACCCTTCTGCTCTGTGAATGAACATCGATTCTAACAGCATTTCTACTTAATTGGACATTATCATTGTTTTTCCTTTTGATTGACCATATATTCTATCTATACATTTCGAGACATTTCAAGAGATCACCTCTTCTCTCATCTTCAGGCGAACAATTTTTGCTATGTCTGTAGTGTGATTGGAACTATGACAGTCCATGATTTTTTCCAAATTCGGTTTGCTAAGCAACCAGTCTTAGATGCCCATTCGAAATCGACAGCTATAGAGCAAAATATGTTTGAAGTGAAGAGTCTTATTGAATGAAACATAGCTCGACTCACCCTCACATTTGAATTTTTTTAGATAACTTGCTTGCACTTCGTATAGAAGGCACCACGAGACTGAAAATTCACACTATTTGTCATGGCAAATAGACCTTATTCCAGCTTCGCTGAAAGTTCGATGTAGTTGTCAGTCATTAAGTTCAACGCTCTCTGTGCGTGTGTTGTGATGGGTTACCGTGTTCCAATTTTGTTTTAATTCCATTTCATGCTCAAAAAAGCTACTCGAAGTGGGACCTACAGTTGAAAGTTGGATCCGAACCACTAGGCAGTTGTGTCTCCACCAGGAATCGAACCTGGAACTCCATGATTATAGGGGGTTAACGCGTTCATGGCTTTACAGTTTCGTGAATTCAAGGAAGCCAAGGTGGGAAAAATGTGAAGAAATATCTTCTACATGGAGCTAACTGTGTGTATGTATGTAAAACTTTCTAGCACATCCATTTTCCTACCTTCATTTTATCATCATTACGTTGAATTTTGCACCAGTGATTTTTCACTACGTTCTAGGTCACGTCACTTTGAGTCGTAAAGTATTGTCTGTAATTCAGTTTTAGTATAGTTTGTAGACTCTCGCCCAAGAATTTTTAAGGTGGGATAAGCGAGGGGGGGGGGGGCTCAACTTCTGGAAAAAATAGTGCGAGTTCAATTGAGAATACGAAAATAGAGCGGAATGATTATATTGCTACAATATCTTCAGGAAAGTAAAGCGTAAAATTGAATTCTGCCTCTGAGTGAGTCCATGATATTGTTTATGTTTGAAGGTAATATATTAAACATGACTATCAGCATAACCGAACGCATATAATGAGATGATTTAGCTATTTGTGTTACCAGACTAAAGGTGTGGAGTGCGGCCTGTTGCCTCGTTCATTACGGAATTCCACATGTAAAAATTGATCAGCTCTTATTGCTAGTAACCATTATAGGCTTAGACCAAATTCTAGCGTTTATATTTCAATCCACTTCCTCAACAAATCCTTTCTCAATTGACTAGACTTTAAGCGGAGCGTCATTCAGTTTTTTGTGAGTGTTCTTTTTGCAGAAGCAACAGCAGCTCGCTCGCACCCACAGTGCCCCGCCCACTCGACGAGACGCGTGGTCTGTGCAGTGCAGAACAATGACAGTGTTGCCTCTCTATTCGATCTTTGTATTCTCTTTTGCCTGCCACTACACACACATTTCAGACAATTCTTCCCATACAACAAATGGAAAAGCAAACAGGCAACTGTTAAATGGCTCTTTTCTAGATTTTGTATTAACACTTTCCATGGTCAAGATATGTTAACTTGGTTCTGTTTCGTATTCCCACAATTTGGCTTCGTGCAGTAGGGGTTTATATTGCAAGCTAAAAAAAACAACGTAGGCAGGTATTTTAACATTTTAATTTCCATCCGTTTCATGATTGTGTGAAAGAATATGGTGGCAAAATACACTACTTGAGACAATATCAATAATAATAATTGGCTGCTGCTGTGCCCAAGTGTGGTAAGCCGTCGGCTTTTGATCTCGCTGCCGAAATTCCCGGGTTCGAGTCCCGGCCTGGGTATGATTGTTTATGAGTGTTCCTTCATGAAGTTTATCATACACTAATCCTCATCGTTGCGACTAGCCAAAAGTAAAGTAAAAAAAGAGAAAGATATTAGTAATAATAAAAATTTGAATCTAGCTCCCCATGGTTCCTTTATGACTGTCCTTTTATCAATTTCATCGAGTCATCATTCATCCTCATTGTTGCGATTGATGGTAGAGAAGCTGCGAAAAATAAGATGTAAAATAATAACAGAATTTTCTCCGCAGAAGGAAAAATAAATGCTCCAGAAAACATGCAATAAAGGAAAAGAGTGTCCTGTAATGTGAGTCTGTAAACCAAATGTAAATCACGAATGAAGAAGTTTACGTGAAGGTTTCGTCTTCTACGAAGCAATACAGGCTTGGATGGCGCAGTGGTAGCGTCGTCTCCTTGTAATCAAGGGGTCCCGGTGGAGGCACAAAGTGGTTCGGATCCCACTTTAAACTGTAGGTCCAGTCCCGATTAGTCATACTGTGCATTGTGGACTTAAAACACCCAATCAACAACCAACCAACCAATACGGGGTTGGAAACACTACGGTTATAGGTTTGGAAACACTGCTCCTCTCGGGAACTACTCTACCAGGTGAAACTAGATGATATAAAATTCCAGGTTGCATAACCGTAAGGGGGGCATTTCATTCGATTTCCTGTGTACAATGCAGGTGAGGATGCTCATGTGGACATCGTTCGTGCTGGAGTCTCATTACAAAATGCAAGTATTTGTACAACAGTAATAGAGGGAAGAAGCCAAATTGCTTCTGTACCATGCCAAGGACAATGGTTTCAAGTCGTACTATCGCAGTGACATAAGGCAGGGACCATCTCCCAATACTGTGTACAATATCCTCGGAATTAAATCACTGTTGGGTTGCAACATCCGCAAGTTGCTCATGTTTCTGTATGTTTTCATGGACTGTAATACCATAACAAGAATTTTTCTGGCCTCCCCGATGGCATAGTGTTAAAGTCCATCCCCTTGTATTTATTCAGTGGGCTCAGGAATCAATGTTTGGTGGAGGCACGTAGTGATTAGGATGCCACCTTAAACTGCATGTCCAGTCCTGATTAGCGTATCTGTGTACGAAGTGGACCTAAAACAAAAACTCGAAACCACATCCGCAATGTGCTCAATTGGGAAATCCTCAGCACAAGAGAAACTGATGAAGGTAACCGATTGTGAGCTCCGTTCAGCTGCAAATTCATTTTATTTCCATTCCTACCAACATTCAGATATTGAAGCCATTGGAAGAAAAGCAATGTTACTGTCGTATGACTGCGAGTCGTTGGAATCCACAAACGAACAATGTCGTCAAATGTTGATTGAAATCATAATAAATCATAATAACAAACCAATAGGAATGTTTTCGAGGCCACCTACATTTGTAAGGAAAGACACAAGAAGTTGAACAGGGATGATGGGAATGTAGACGAAATCTGGGTTAAAATGTTTAAAAGATGGGATGTACATGAAAAGAAAAACAGAATTGGTTTCCATGTTATGCCTGAGGTTATCCAGGCAGCTCAGGAAACACGGGACTTTGTGTTGGATGTGATGTAAACTCCGGCGGGGAGGTGGAGGGGGGGTAAGTAGAAGGGAAATACTTTGGCAACTTCCTGCATTCCAAGTAGAACCAGATACCATCATTGGCGACTGTGTGTGGGACTTTTTTAACAGTTTTAGGTTTTGATTTTTTAACGTCTTCAGGGATTCTTAACAGGAGTAATACTGGTTTTGAGAAGCTTTTTAGCAAGGCCCAGGCATGATTTTTAAAAAATTTATATTTTCCAAATGTACCTTTTAACCCAATCCTTGTTTTTTAAAAAAGTGACACGGCATGTAGGATAATCTAGTGCCTAGAGAAGCCTGAAGAAGGGGGCTGTAGGAACCCCGAAACATTGCTCAAACAACAAAATACTCGCTAACACATAAGTAAACAGTTATAGATGTTTTTTAGAAGAATTTTTTACAAAGCATTATTCAGTATGTTAATTGAAAACATTATCTGCAGTAAAAATATATTAAAAACTTATGTTCTTGCGAGTATCTATGCTGCTTCCACAACATTTTGGGATGCAACTGCTCCCTTCTTCAGGCTGTTCACTTTTGGTTATATACAATTCATAACCATTCATCACCAGTAAAGTTGAAGAAAAAATTATAGTAAAATATGAGGTTGAAAATGCAATTATGAATTATGATACATACCCGAACATTCTGCAATGCAGAAAGTAATATTCTTGTTCTTAAATTCTTGGTGAATAGCTGTCATTGTCTTAACTGCAGATGGATCCACGAAACAGACAGACATCATATCCAATATGACAACATGCACCTGAAAAATCACAAGAAAATGCATAATGATGAAGGGTTACCTTGATGGCGTAGTGGTAATGTCGTCACTTTGTAATCAAGGGGTTCCAGCTTCAATACCTGATGGAGGCACATAGTGGTTCGGATCCCACTTGAAACTACACTGTCTACCAAAAAGTAATTTGGCACCTGTACAAAATTGTTGTTTGGTGGTGCGAACCCTGTTAGAACCTCGTGGAGCCACCTCTTGGTACTATAACAGCAGCCACAGGTTAGGCATGCTCTCAACTAGTTTGTGGAAGAAGTCCATGGTAATAAGTCGCCATTCCTCTTCCAATATCTCACTCAGTTGGACAATGGAATTTAGCCGCATCTCCCGAGACCTCACCTGCTGGTCCAATGCATCTCAAAGGTGTTCTATGGGATTGAGATGAGGACTCTGTGCAGGCCAGACCAATCGGTGAAAATTGTTGTTGGCATACCACTGCATAGTAGCTTCCGAAACATGGCACCTAGCTTTGTAATCCTGTAAGTAACAGGGGTCCATTCCGTAAAAACCCCACAAGGTTGGGAGCATTTTATTGTCTACTATTGAACAGTATGCCTGTGAGTTCATTGTGCCATGAACAACCACCAGTGGTCCCACAATGTAGTACTAGAAACAACCCCACATCATTACTTCACCATCACCAAATTTCCTGGGAGGCACTATACACTCTCGTGAAAGCTGTTCCCCGGGTAGCCGCCACACCCATACACTTCCATCAGACCGAAACATTGTGAATCTCGACTCATCACTCCACAAAACCGCTTTCCACTGCTCCAGTGTCCAGTTGAAACTGTCAAAACACCTCTTGAGACGCTGAGCTTTATTCACTTTGGTGATATGCGGCTTATGTGCCGCTGCTCTTCCGGAATATGCGAGTTGGTGGGCCTCTGTTGGCAATGTTCCAATATAAACTGACGCCCCTGTTGCTGCCGTAAAGTCCTGTCTGATGGTAGCCATCGGCTGTGTACTGTTTTTAACAATTTCACGTTTTAGGGTTCTCCGATTTGTGTTAGTCAGTTTTTTTGGATGCCCGGAACGTTCACCATTGTCACGATGTCCATGCATCTTCCACTTACGAACCACAAATGCTATTGTTGATTTGGGCCTGTTTAACTTTGTGGCTATGACCCTGCTAGACAGCCCACTGAGGTGGCAGCCCACAATTATGCCCTTATCAAAGTCTGATAACTTTGCACTACGTGCCATCACTTTCACAAGTGGTTCTCTTGCTCAAGGAACAACATGAAGGCCACACGAATCAAATTAGATACTAAATGATTCAAATTAGATACTAAATTAACCACCATCATATATTTATAAATAAATTATAATAGTGGGCTAATAATATTATTTATAGGACTTTTATTTTTATGATTAATAAGTAGAACGTATTGTGCCCAATTACTTTTTGGTAGATAGTGTATAAGTCCAGTCTATTAGCCTATATGTGCATAAAGTGGACTTAAAACAAAAACTCAAAGACATAATTATAAAACTGCAAACAATGGTAATAAAAGCAGACACTCTTCAATGAAAGTTACAGGATGGTGGAAGGGTGATGATAAACCTAAGTTTAGGCAGAAACCTGGGCTAATGAAGTGCTCTGAAGACCCTTAGGCTTTCTGCAGGAAGAGAAATGTGTTGGTCACAGAATGTGCACATTTGAGACTATACACTGTCCTGGTTACATCTGGAGCAAGGCCATGCTGCAGAGCCTACAAGGGGAGTGTGGAGAACGACCCAAAAAACTGATTCCCGATCTGGATGACAACATATATGGCAGTGCGATCTGTGTTCCTGCTGATTTTCTTATAAAGTAGGATGGTGCAGTGGTAGCGTCGTCACCTTGTAATCAAGGGGTCCTTGGTTCGATAACCTGTGGATGCACAAGTGGTTCGGAACACAATTTAAATTGTAGGTCCAGTCCCGATTAGCCTTACTGTGCACAAAGTGGACTTAAAACAACAAATAAAAAAAATCTTATGAAAGTAATGCAGCTTACTTAGTTTTTGGAATACGTTTTGTAGATTTGTTTGTCTTCAAAGGTAGTAAGTGAATTGAAGGAAACAGTTATATTTGTGGAGTGATTTGCAGTCACAAAATGGCATTAATTTAGAAAGAAAAGTAAAATAAAATGAATAAATAAATAAATAGCATGTGTAACACAAGAAGAAACATCGCAATGTGATTCTGGATGTCAAGTGTTGGGTTGTGTACTAAAGTATATATTTCTATGTTAATAGAATGTAAATAGTATCCTGAGAGTTATTTCATACCGCTTGGAAGTGAGCAATTGATAATCAATGTAGCCTTTTGAACTGTAGACACAAGCTTGGACTGGACCATCTTGTCAGGGAGATTTTAGACCAAAGTGACAGGCATCAAATGACATGGGATTTCACACAAAAAAGACATGGATGGGGGGGGGGGGTTAGACAGCCTTCAGACCAAAGTGACATGCAACACATGTCGCTTGGGAACGAGCCAATCACGAGCAACGTTTCACACTGTAGCTGCATGATGGGCCACACAGTCCAATGTTCGGTTGGTGAAATCCTCAAGTGACAAGTGTTGCATGCCATTTGTCGCTTCGGTGCAAAATCTCCCTAAAACAAGAAATTCACCAAGCATGCAAGAACAACAACCCGTGGCAACAAGTTGCAAGCTATTCAGGAAATTGCCCAGTTTGAGCGACAAAGCGACACATGCAGCTTATCGTGTCGCCTAGATCTGTTGTTTGCACAATTAGCAGCAAATGCTTGCTAATAGACTTAAAGCACCATGTTGCTTGTCACTTCGATGGGAACTCCAACTGTTTCACGTCACTTCAGTCTGAAACCCCTTCCTTGAAGGAGTTTTCTGACCGAAGTAACAAGCAGAACGTGAATATGGTACATGAACGTGTGCTGAATGTGTACCTTGTTGGACAGTTTGCTGGACCATCTGGAAGTGTCTGTATCGCTAGTCACATCAGTATGAACATCTCGTATCACTTGTCCTATTGGTCTGAAAGTTTCCTTCCACTCATGTCGATGGCACTAAGGGAGATTTGTGGGGGTTTCCTTTATCATTTCATGCAATCATCAGTTATCATCACAGTCACGTTTAGCTTTAAATGAAAGAAAACTACAAATGCTTCAGTGTGTATTTATTCTTATCAGCAGCCACCATCTAAAGGTGAAAAAGTGGGTGCTAGAAGAACTGAAGATGAATTTCTCAGTATATTACAACTTATTACACAATAGGTTTAATCCTGCTAAGCAAGTACAATTAATTGCCACTATACACTATTTCCAATAAAGCATTTGTAGGATTTAGGGGTGGTTCAGTCCCCCGAGCCCCCTCACCCTTGGCCACATGCCTGTTCACAATTAAGATAAGGAAAATAATAAGATTACCTAGTGTGTCTGACAAAATTTGTATGCGCCAATATTCATTCAATATCAGACACCCAGATAGCATGTAAGTTAACTGTAAGTGTGCACTATATTTGATTTTCTCTTGCAAGACTTGCCTGATGCTTCAAGTTGGATGCAAGTTAAATCTAAGTGTGCAAGAAACATGAGTTTGCAGTTTAAGTCCACATAATTTTGCAGCAAGTTAACACATGTCAATTTGCTTTTCAATGGTCTGTCACGCTTGCAGCAATGCTGCAATGCAATTCACCATTAGTATCCAGTCCAGATGGTGCATTTAGATTTGGTAATTGGTGCACCATTTTTATTAATAAGCAGTGGCATTGATTAGTAGGAGCAAGGGGGCAGTTATCTCCTATTTTTTCATCTCTTTGTCCCACATTATGAGCTCTTAATGCCCCTCCCAGTTTTCTTTCCATCCTGCACACTCTTACTAAAAAGGGTATATGCAAGGTTCTGTAAATTTGTGTAAATTATAAGTGACTTTTTAAGTGCACATTTTAAGTGATATTTGGTTATATTTTGCCATTTTTAGCAAAACTTAATCTGCTTCTACAAAAATATATTTGATTGATTGATTGATTTGGTGTTTAAATCCACTTTATGCACAGTAAGGCTAATCGGGACTGGACCTACAGTTTAAAGTGGGATCCAAACCACTATGTGCCTCCACTGCGTATCATACCCAGGACTCCTTGATTACAAGGTGATGATGCTACCACTGCACCATCAGGGAGGCAACCATCTATGGTCAGACATTGATATTTTAAAGCACTGTGTACAACTCAAAGTGTGTATGCAGTGAAATAGGATTTATCTACCTTTAGTCGGAACTTATTTCAAGAGAATACTTACTTCAGTGTTTTCATCCTGTTTCTCTGTAGTTGAAAGAAGACCATCCATTGTTCCCTGTACAGTATCATTTTTCTTGTCTTGAATAATATCACAATTCTTAACCTAGAAATGGAAATATTGTTTTCATTATGGAATGCAATCTTTTGGAATTAGAATTGAAAAGGATTTGGATACCTTGCATGTACTCTTCTGATCCATGTTTTAAACTAATTATAATAAAAATAACATTTTCTATAATTCAGGTAACTTTCCTTTGATTACTAGTATGACAAACTATTACCTTCAGAAATCAAGCAGCGATTAGTTGAAACACTTATATATCCATTTCTCGACTATTGTGACGTAGTGTACTCTGGTAGAATAAATAAAACTTTACAAGCAAAGATTCAAAAATGCCAAAATGCGTGCATGCGGTTCATATTTTGCATCCCGAGACGTGAACATATTTTACCTTCCATAAATAATAAGAATATCCTCAATATGTACCGTAGGCGGCTACTGCATACATATTGCCTTATACATAAAATTATTACATCTGGCAAGCCGTCGTATCTGGCAGACATGTTGATCCCTCGCACCAGTATTCACAGCCACCATACAAGAAATAATTTCAAATTTAACCTTCCACTCTGCAACACACAAGCATATCAGTCGTCGTTTTCATATTCTGCTGCAAAAATATGGAGTGCCCTACCTAAGACCATGTCGAGCATATCTAAAATAGAATCTTTCCGAAATGAAGTAAAGAATTTTCTTTTGGCAGAGCAGAGATTGTGTTCAAATACTATGATGTAACTTGTATGTTTATGTTATGTATTTTGTCTACATGTTTTTATTTTTACTTATTTTTCATTCATTTTATTTTATTTTTATGTAGTTGTCTTTTCACAATTTTTGTATCATTTTATTCATACATTTATTACAATTACTTTATCAATAGATTTTGTAACTAAATCATACAGTTTATTATACACTGTGTTAATACTGTAATAACATAAGAAATGTAAATTTAAATGTAATCGATGACACGGGTTAGGTGGCAGAACAGCCTCAGGCTGAACCTCGCCCACGTAAATAAAGAATTTGAATTTGAATTTGAATTTGAAGGTAGCTCTACAGAAATTTATTCAAGCCAAAATTTACAACTTAAAAATTTTTAATAATAATAACCCATGATGCAACAGCCCATGAGAGCGAGGTCCTACCTACCGACTGCCAGCCTCACTCCCATCCAATCAGTTACGGAGAGGCCTGTGGTCAGAACAATGAACCCCAAGTCGTTGTTGAAGATTTCCATGACTGGGTTAGGCTATTCCTTCCCCAATTTCCTCACGATGGTGGGTGGCCACCGGTCCCCTACACGGTCTCCCTCTCAGGAGAAATGATGTTATGCTGCTCTCAGGAGACTCGAACCTGCACACTTTCTGTAGCCAGAGCCCAAAGACTGACGCCTTAGACTGCACGGCCATGGTGTGGGACTAGAAATTTAATACTGTTCCAATTCTAACAGATATGATGATCTAGATCAGTGGTTTCCAACTTCAAAAGGTCTGAGGGCCAAAATTATATCCAACAGTTGATTGGCGGGCAGCATTTTGGGGGGGAGGGATTAAAAATTACAAAAATTGTAAGTACTGAACTGAAAATGTAGTACTTTCGCATGACCTAAATTTCTAAACTAAGGCATTAAAAACAATGGAATCACAAATCAAAATTGTATAATTATAATTTATTTCACAAAATCCCAATACTTATGGATGAATTGAAAGAAATGAAAAACACACCAAACAAATAAGAATCCTGCATAGTAAGTGTTCAATGTGAAAATTGAGGCCGATCTGCTTCTTTTATTAAAGTTGGAATGTCCACTTGAATTTCTGTATTTGAATGTCTCAAAAGGTGAAGGAAGCAGTGAAGAACCTGCCAGTCTGCTTCTGTAGCGGTTCTTGATGAACTTCATTGAAGAAAAAACACTTTCACACATGTATGTGTTGCCGAACATCGATGTCATTCTTTGCCCAAAACTACAAAGGTTTGGAAAGCGTTCCTTTGAAAGGTATTTGAAAAACTCTGGCCCCTTTTCTTGCCTAGTTTGAAGGAACACATCACCTTGCAAATCAGACAATTTAAGTTGGAGAGAAGCTTCTTATTCTTCGATGTTAACGCCAAGAGGATTGCTAAATAGCTGGATGCTGTTTAAGTTCTTCAAAATCTTTAAATCTGGAGCCACACTCATCCATTATTTCTTTAATATTTACACTGAATTCAGAAAAGTCCAGTGTTTCTTCATCTTCTGCTAGCCGCAGACAGCTTGAAAAATGGACCAGGTTATTCCTCTCCAAAGTAATGTTGAAAATCTTTAGTTTATTACAAAAACCATTTATGTTTCCCATTAAATCTGACACCATCTGGTTTCTTCCCTGCAGATTCAAGTTCAGGTCATTCAGATGACCTGACGTGTGATGACCAGTTGTTTAACGAAATCCATAAATAGAACGTATATTTTAATAAAATTACATAAAATTAATGTATTTTGCAAACTGGCTTCGCGGGCCGCAAAAAAAAAACATCAGGGGCCGCATGCGACCTGTGGGCCACCAGTTGGAAACCCCTGATCTAGATCAGTGATGCCCAACCTTTTTTTGCCCATGGGCCACATTAAGATTTAGCATGATCTTCGCGAGTCAGAACATCTTCTGACATAATAGCATAGAAATCGTACAGAGTCATTTAGTTGCAGCTTTTAAATGCTAGTATCGCAAACGTAAGAAAATCCTTCACATATACAGACAATTAATATTTGTAAAAATAGCAAGAAGCCAAAATCAAAGAATTAAAATAGTTTTTTGGTACTTACAATTTATTAGTGCGATGTTTGTGGTTGCTTTGCAGAAACTAACTTTTCAATGTCTGGTTCAAAACTTGACACACCAATCCACAATACAGAATCAAGATGTCAGTCTGTAATACGATTTCGGAGTAATGATTTCGCTCGTTTTAACACAGAAAATGTTTCTTTACATACATACGTGCTAGCAAACACTGAAACCATTTTCAGCGCTTGCTTCCTGAGGTTTGGAAAATCTTCAGGTGAGAGTTGAGCATAAAACTCTGTTAATTGTTGTTCGTGAAACTTGTCGTGTAGAAATGCCTGACATTGCAGTTCAATCAGTGCTAGTAGCAGTATGGCTGGTGCAGTTGATGAATCTGCCAAAAACTGATTTTGAAAAATACGTACTTTATCACCCAGGTCACGAAAATCGGAAAATCATTCGTTAAAGTTTTCTTGCAACAGCTTCAAAAGTCTGATTATTCTTGTCTTTGAAAATGCAACATTAGGCTCTTCCTGAAGCAATGTTGTGTACATCGGAAAGTGCAGAAATTGATTTTTTTCACTTTGTTGTATGAATAATTGTAGCTTTGTTTCAAAAGCCTTGATGTCTGCATATACGCCCGAGATCAATTTACTTTTACCTTGCAGCTTTACGTTAAGTTCATTCAAGTGGCACGTGATGTCGCACAAAATCGCCAAATCCCACAACCACGATGAATCGCTGAGCTCGGGCACTTCTTTTGATCAATTTCATGCCTCAGATTGAAGGAACAATTAATTATTTCCTTCCAAGTGACTTGATGACTGTCAATGTGATTTTATGTTATGAGTATGTGTTGCATTCTGTTGTTTCTCTGTTGAGAAAAGTTAATTCCATGTATATATTAAGAAGGAGAAATAAAATAAAACTTTTTTTCGACATGTTTATGGTAAAGAAATGCAACATATGTGGCGGGCCGGATCTGGCCCCCGAATCTTGGGCATCACTGATCTAGATGGCTGAAAACTTACAATACAAGTACCACTGTTATATTCTATTCCTTCAGGATGCTTCAATCCTTCAATCATGATTGCCAGTTTTCCATTTTAGAGTGTTTATATATACTATACTATGTACATAACAGTGTTTTTAATTTTCTTAAAAGCCTTATACCACATGCTGAATAAAGAATGGTCTTACCAGTTACAAGACAGGAAAAGAATAAAAACTCAGCATGCAAAAACACATAAAAAAATAATATTTCCCAGCTGCATTGTCAAGGATGGAAGCAGAGAAAGATTTAAAACAGGGTAAAAAAGTTAAAAGGGGTTGGCAATCAAGTGCAGATGGTCTGCTTTCCAGCAGTTAAAGCCTGGACAGGCCCATTTTTCAGTAACATACATGAGGAAAAAATTGGATACGGTCAGGCAAGCTCCATTATCCTTAAAGGGGACAACTATATGGAATGATTTCCACATATATTTCCAATGTGTCTACAACTATTTTCATTGGCAATGCAAATCAAGATATTAAAAAAGCAGAACTGCAGTAATCCCAATCCAAATATTGAAGCCATATTTTCAAGATAGAATGAATGGCATAGAAATTTCAGCAAAAAAATGCAGGCTTGACCAGGACTCCAACCCAGATTTGGCATACCATGCCACTGCTCTACCAACCAAGATACCAAGCTAGCCTTGGTTCGGTTTGATTTTTCACTCTTGCTGTTTTACATCAAGAATTATCTTTGTCAGTATTACCTAAATGGGATCTGGTGCCTCTGAAAAACTGTTGGCATTGACTGTGCCTAGTTATATATATATATATATACACACACACACACACATACATATAAACATACCTTATTTTCTTCAATTTGCTTCAGTTGTCCATAATGTCTGGTACTGTTAACTAAACGATAGAACTTCCTTTTAACATTTTCTCTATTGGCAAAATGAAGGCCACCTGCAATTTGAACAATTCGAATTCCAGGAAGTTCAAGAGACTGAAATAAATAATATATATACTTATTTCAGGACAGAAATAAAGAAATTTGAACATCATAATCTTACCAAAATAAGCCATTGACTAATAAATGTTGCTAATATTTCAAGGATAACATGTGGTTGGGAGTTTATTTTAAATTGCCTCAAAATATACTAAATTGTTTCCACATTCATCTCTCGTGCTGAGGCACAATGTGGCACTGCAGAAAACCTAGTCCACCAAGTGCAGTTTTTTGTTGTGCAATTGGAAGGAGTGGGGGAGGAAGGGTGAGCACTTTATAACCCTTCCCAGGAAATACTTTCCTTTAAGGATGGGCTGATAAGGAATTTTTATCAATAACAATAAAGTACTTGTATAACATTTGCCACAACTACAACTATAACTGATATAAAATTGCAAACTTTCCATGAAGAATATTAATGGTTCATCCTCCTTCTTATTTTCTGACTACCATGTGAGTGACCCAGGTTTGATTCCTGGCAAGGATTTTTTCCACCTGTTCAAACAGCTCTGGCACCCACCCAGCATCATATAAAGTGGGTACCTGGAGGAAACCCTGGGGGGTAAAGGTGACCAGGGGCATCATGGTGCTGATCACATCACCCCCACCTTCGTCCATGATCAAGAAAATGTGGGGCCCTAACTCCACACCCCCTATATGCCTTCATGGCATGGTGCAAAGCACAGGGGAGCACTTTACTTTTCTACCTTTATGACATTATGCCATGGTACTTACAAGTAATTCACTTGATTAACGTCTGATATCGTGAAATGTATTATGGCATAGATACGCTGTACAAACAGTTACCGAAAATCTCAATACATGTCGGTAGGATTGCTTTAGTGTCCCTGTTGTTAGGGATCCTACATTTTTGCAGAAAGTTGGGATGATTGTTGTTTGATACAATCATGCAACGCAGCACTGTAATTGTTAAAAAGCATCCAGAAAATGTGATAAGTATCACAACAAACAAAGTAATTCGATCTTTTGAGATTCCTTCACTTTCTTTTGAACTATTCAAACATGGCATCTAATCTCTTTACTCAGGGACACTTTATCTGGTCCAAGGTTGAGATGATGCTTGGAGGACAAAAAGAAAAAAAGGGAGAGCTGGCGTAGATGCACAGAAAATAGTGCGAAAGTTAGCACAGGTGTGTTTGCTTATATTGTTGAAGTGGAACAACAATAGATTTTTGAAATACATGTATAAAGGATTCCTTAGCACACACGACAATGTTGTAGTTTGGCAGTTTGATAAGTGCATTGTTATCTCAGTGTTGGTAAAAAACTGCGGAAGCAGCACAGGGAGTGTGCAAGTGGTTCTCGAACAAAAGGAAGGATGGCAACAGGAAAAAGCTTGGTGCAGTGGTGTAAAAAATATATTTTTTTATATAAATCGCATGGTCACCAGGGTGTTGTTTGGATACACAGCCTGACAAGTACAGTTTAAGGAACAAGTTGCTGCAGTGTTTAACCTTGGAGGTAGGTTGACGTTCAGATTTCCTTAGTGAAAACGTTGGTCGATGACAAGCTGCGAGGACAAGAAGAACTGATGCCATGTAATGAGGTAAGGTTTTTACTATAACCTACAGTGTTCGCGAGAAGTTTTACATGCCGCTAGTTTGCCAATAACTTCATTCCAAGTGGAAGTTTTGTTCTAACTTCGCTTGGACTTAACATTATGCTTGTTACTATTCCACGTCAAGCATGCAAAGAATGGTGATGATTACATTACACAATGTTGTTTACCTCCACTTATATAAATCGTGAGTTGAACAATTAACAATTCGTCATGTAATTACGTGGTTGTAGATTGAAGCACGAAATGAAGAATCACATATCGGCTACTTGGGCCTTAGTGGCATGTAATTGAAGAATATTACGTCTCATCACATAGTAGCACGAAAAATATATACTCGGAGAAATAAGACAATTTTTACCGTTGTTTATTGCATTCATCACATTTAAGAAGAGGATTTTGTCGGAAAATTGAAGTGGATATAGGTATGAAAAACATGAATATTTCTTTTGTGTTTATCTGATTGGAAATATCAAGATTCAAACTTGCATTATATGTAATGGCTATGATAAATAGACAAAAGTGTTTGGGTCTCTCACATTTGAGCCATAAACAATAATATATTTCAGGACATTAAATGCAACTACGATGTTGGAATTTGTATTGAATGAAAAAGTTGTGACAATAACGTTGTATTCTGATCAATGGGTCTGATCACAGAGTTTTCTTTTTCATGTTGACTGATATAAGTTGTTTGCAATAAACACATATTTATCGTTATACAAACAAGTTAGAATTTCACAAACAACTTTGATGCATATTACACAGAGTGTCACTTTGTGTATCTTTGTCCATGTGTTCCCTTACAGGTGGGGGAATTCTGAAGTGCATATTGGACATAATAACTAATCAGTAAATCATATGAGGTTTGTTCAAATAGTACCAAAGAGAACGCTTTTTAGAAGAATAGAAAGGGTTGTTGTTATTGTCTTTTTTATCAAGTTATTTATCCTTGGGGTACAGAGCGATCCTCCAAAGTGCGTAGCCACAGTTGCGTACCGTAGCACTTTCTTAATGTATCTTATAAGGTGGATGCAATTGGTTTTGCCTTTCAAAAATAAATTGTTTGAATTATATATATTTATACTCATAAAAATACTAAAATTGCAGCAGTTTGTATTAAGTTACAGTCTATTTATAGAAATATCAGAGTGGATTGAATTGTTGTTTTAAGTTCACTTTATGCACATATAGGCTAATCGGGACTAGACCTATAGTTTAAAGTGAGATTCGAACTACTGTGCAATGAGCCTCCACCAGGTATCAAACCTGGGACCCCTTTATTACAAGGTGGTGATGTTACCACTATGCAATTTGGGAAGCCCCATATCAGAGTGGAACGTTATCATCAAATCAAAACACAAATATGCATATATCAACAGGAACCAAAAGAGTACCGATCAAAATCATCTTTCTTTCCTTAAATGAGTCTCAGACTTACATTACATGCAGTAAATATAATGAATCAATCGTTGGTAGACATACACACACACACATTTAGAGTAACTCATCCTTACTGTATGTTAATACAGGCATGGTCCATGTGTGAACTGAACTTTTTTGCTGTGGGGAAGGATGTGTTCCATTAGTGAATTGAGTGGCTCAGAAGTAAAACTTGACAATCCACACTCCGTTCAAAATTGAGTTAACATTGGGGATGGTTGCCGCACAGTCTCCAATTGCTGTACAATAGTGAATGAAGTAATGAAGTTCCTTCAGTGTCCAATGATAGTCAGAAACACATGGGAACAACTGGGGAACCCATAAGGCACAATGCAAGGGATGAACATTCACTTCTGCTTCAATCAGATTCATAGTTTTGTGGGGTATCAAGTTTTACTCCCAACCCTTTCAATTCATGTGTAAGCATAAAATGCGCATACAAAATATCCACTTACACAAACAACCATGGAAAGCAAATTTCTTTAGTGCATATCTATATTTAAATTAAAAGTTTAGATGAAGTAAGTGGCATTATACATACCGCTTGGTATCTGTCAATATCCAAGTAGATGTTTGTTCCTGGTACATGTCCAAGGCGACAGAGTTTAGGTCTCTGTCCCATTAATAGAACAGTTGTTAAGGACAATGCAACACCAAAACCAAGGCCATAATCGATGTCTAACAGAACAACAGCTAGAAATGTAACAATCCATACTAAGCCATCCAGAAATGAATGTCTCCAAGCTTTCGGTAGATCTTTCACTTGCATAAACATTCCCTTCAGAGCAACTGCAATTATCGATGCCAAAACACACTGTAAATAGAAAAAAAAACTTCATAAAAACTGGCATACAATTTGTATTTAGTTATTTTAAGTCACTTTTTCTGCCACTTTTGGCTAATCATGACGAAGAATGAGTGACGATTACATAAAATTGATGAAAGTACACTCGCCATAATGAAGTAGTGGCACAGGGTAAGTGTTTACCACAAACAGCACAACGTAAACAAATGATGACCTGGCACACCCAAATTAAATGCAAGTGAGATTCGGTAAGTTCCGAATCCATGGTGATCCCAGGTTTGAGTAACAATGTTACAAACTCCTAAGAAAAAAGCACACCATACAGTAGATGCAAATGATATGCCTCTGCAAAACTCCATACACACCATTAAGTGATAAACAGTTCACTTTAAAAGCTTTCTGCAAATTATATTAAATACTGTCCAATAATTTCAAATGTCTGTCCAAGAAATCTCTAGTAAAGTGAGACCTAAGCCTTGGAAATTTGTTCCCCACCAGAAACCACACATTGGAACAGTTACCAGGTTATTGATGAAGCTCTAAATATTTATTTCAGTGTGATTAGGAGACTATGGATGATTTTTTAAGCAACATGAGCTGAGAAATTAATTGAGCAGCTCAAGAGTAAAACTTGATAACCCACAAAGTAGGAAACCGATAAAAATGCAAGTGAAAGTTCATCCACTGCATTGTGGCTTATGGGTTACCCAGATGTTCCCATGTGTTTTCAGCTATCAGCAACTACTGGAGGAACTTCATTACTATTGTACAGCTACTTGAGACTGTGCATCAACTGTATCCAATATTTACTCAATTTTGAATGGAGTGTGGGTTATCAAGTTGTTTTACTCCTGAGCTGCTCAATTACAGCTTCATGTTACAATCAAGGTTAATAGGTACTTGCAGTTTAGGAAGGTATCTAAGCCACTGTAGAATTGTCTCCATGAGGAATAAAACCCAGAAGTCTTTGATTACAATAGTGCCATCAGTGATGCCCATCTCAAAAATCAAAATATGTTGGAAGATATTGCAAAATTTTGTAGTACACCTACCTTAACTTCAATTCATCTGATTATACTTGCATAAAAATATTACATATTTATAAATGAAGTAATAAAAATTGAAAATTTATAAACCTATATATTGG
Organism: Lepisma saccharinum; assembly: GCF_977018435.1. NCBI lineage: Eukaryota > Metazoa > Arthropoda > Insecta > Zygentoma > Lepismatidae > Lepisma > Lepisma saccharinum. The sequence goes on from NC_139230.1 coordinate 212,583,195, forward strand.
CAATTACTATTAATAAACAATTAACACTTAGGTTATGCAGTATGAATTTTAGTGTTGAATATATGCTTTTAGAATATACAAGATGGCCACGGTGGCTCAGTCGGTAACGCGTCTGACTACCATGCTCAAGGTCCCGGGTTTGATCCCCGGCCGGTTCAAATCCGGAAACTTTTCTAACGTTGAAAGCGGCTCCGACGCCCACCCAGCGTCGAATGACATGGGTACCTGGGGGAAACCCTGGGGGGTAAAGGCAGTCAGGGGCGTGATGCTGATCACATCACCCCCACTCACGACCGGATCAAGAAAGTGTGGGGCGTTACCCTCACACTCCCTATACGCCTTCATGGCGTCATGCTAAGCACAGGGGAGCACTTTACCTTTTTTTTTTTACCTTGATACTATTAACATTACATCAATTTTGGAGATTGCACTTCTCAATAATTACTTGGAGCTTTGTTTATTCTATTTACCAGCATGTTACCAATGATCAGAAACATTTCATAATTATATTCAATTGAATTCAGTCCTTTCATTTCCATGAAATACTCACATTTGGTAGAGGCTCAAAGAATGGTCCAATTACAAGTAGAACTAGCAGTAAAATAAGACAAGAGACCAAACTTGCAAGTTGAGTCTTCCCTCCTACAGCATGTTGAATGAGACTCCGTGATAAAGATGCAGCAGAAGGAATGCACCCAAACAGTGAACCAAATATATTGCTCACACCCTAAAAGAAAGAGAATAAACTACACTATGCACAAAACTGTGAAAAAAAAGCACTAAAACTTTAAAACATAAGTTTGAGAATTCTCTGGGATTTCTGGAGGATTAAATGTGGAGCACAAAGTACAGAGAGAAAGCCTTTCTCACAGACCTCCTCCTATCAAATTTCTAAACTGACTTCTGAACTATACTTCATTTAAATTCCTAACTATTTAGGTTTGTGTAGTCTGAAGCAAAAATGTCTGTGCATATAAATTAAATTAATATTTCCCACGTACTTATATTTGAACATTCGACCATGCTATAATTGACAAATTAAGTGTTTGTGTGGAAAATTTTAAGATGAGAGTGGGAGAATACACACACACACACACACACTCAATATCTATGGTTAGTTACAATGAACTTGTACTCATGATTGTACATGTCAAAAATGTGATTTGTGAAGTATAGTTATTCATTTATATTTCAACAATCCTCAAGATTTATTTCTGTGGAGAAACTCAAAATTTTACTATTTTAGTATGACATTTTCATTTAATCATTTTCTCTGAACATCCATCAGAAGAGAGCATGCAAGTATGGAAAAAGGAGGAAGATACTGCTCTCAACCAACATGTGCCCTTGCGCACACCACTGCTTCCATGCATCAGAATTGTAGAATAATTAGAAATGTTTAAAAATGGCATTAGTATCACAAAAAAATATATAATACACTGAACTTCACATTTTTTGTGTTCCAACAAATATATGCTAAGGTGATCTTAACAATAACAACACACATATGCTATTAATAAAATACATACATTGCACATAACTACAGATTTTGGTATGTACTGCATATTAATGATACTTACCCCTGCTAAAAGTTCTTGATTAGCATTAATACTGTAATTGCATTTTCTCGCAAATATAGAAGCCATGGACATATTTACAGAAAAGGCAACAATTGCAATTATCAAGCCATCTATCAGGATATTGGGCAAAATTTGAAGTGGAGGAAGCTCTGGAATAGGTAGCCTGTAATGATAACAACAGAATATGATTAATTGTAGATGTGATACATTAATCAACATTCATGTAATTCAATATCTGTTTCACTATCCTTAATATATCAACATTTAATTTCGTTAGCTCAATCAACACTATTTAGGATAAAATAGAAGCAGAAAGGTTAGACAATATTACATGCACCTGCAAACACTGATAGAAGATCTTCATTAATTCCTTCTTCAGCATGATCTTCAGGTGTGAAAATGTTTACTGTCAAGCACGAACCAGAAGTCACTGGCTTGCTCAAAGAAGGATGAGAAGATTCAGAAGTTGTGTGTGTGTGTGTAGACATCACTTAGTAATTATTCCTCCTCCTCCTCCTCCTCCTCCTCCTCCTCCTCGTCGTCGTCGTCGTCGTCGTCGTCGTCGTCGTCGTCGTCGTCGTCGTCGTCGTCGTCGTCGTCGTCGTCGTCGTCGTCGTCGTCGTCGTCGTCGTCGTCGTCGTCGTCGTCGTCGTCGTCGTCGTCGTCGTCGTCGTCGTCGTCGTCGTCGTCGTCGTCGTCGTCGTCGTCGTCGTCGTCGTCGTCGTCGTCGTCGTCGTCGTCGTCGTCGTCGTCGTCGTCGTCGTCGTCGTCGTCGTCGTCGTCGTCGTCGTCGTCGTCGTCGTCGTCGTCGTCGTCGTCGTCGTCGTCGTCGTCGTCGTCGTCGTCGTCGTCGTCGTCGTCGTCGTCGTCGTCGTCGTCGTCGTCGTCGTCGTCGTCGTCGTCGTCGTCGTCGTCGTCGTCGTCGTCGTCGTCGTCGTCGTCGTCGTCGTCGTCGTCGTCGTCGTCGTCGTCGTCGTCGTCGTCGTCGTCGTCGTCGTCGTCGTCGTCGTCGTCGTCGTCGTCGTCGTCGTCGTCGTCGTCGTCGTCGTCGTCGTCGTCGTCGTCGTCGTCGTCGTCGTCGTCGTCGTCGTCGTCGTCGTCGTCGTCGTCGTCGTCGTCGTCGTCGTCGTCGTCGTCGTCGTCGTCGTCGTAGTAGTAGTAGTAGTAGTAGTAGTAGTAGTAGTAGTAGTAGTCGTAGTAGTAGTAGTAGTAGTAGTAGTAGTCGTAGTCGTAGTAGTAGTAGTAGTAGTAGTCGTAGTAGTCGTAGTAGTAGTCGTAGTAGTAGTCGTAGTAGTAGTCGTAGTCGTAGTAGTAGTGGTAGTGGTAGTGGTAGTAGTAGTAAAAAACAACTTTAATTCATTTTGATTCATTATCTCCAGTTTCCGCAGTTGAACTCATAGTTTAAAATGTTGTCAGAGCATATGAGAGTTTGTGTTTTATGATGACTGTGATGCTTTAAGTAAACTCCACATGTCACCAAAAAACCTGAACTGCTCCACATGCTTTTAATTTGAAAAGAGGGTCGGCCTCTTGGATTGCGTAGTGACATCGTCAGCTTGTAATCAGAGGGTACCAGGTTTGATTCCCAGTGTTGGATCCCACTTTAAACTGTTGGTCCAGTCCTGATTAGCCTATCTGTGCATAAAGTGGACATAAAACCATAACTTAATTTTCCACATTGGTCTGAATTACAACGACGGACACATTTTTTTTTTCTTTACACCCGGTAAATCAGGCAATGGTCAAAAACACCACAAATAATCTCTCTTTTATCTTCAAAACTTCTCGATCTTGGGCTCTGGATGAAGTGTGTCTCCAGCACCCACCTACACTCTCCCCTGCTCCCCTACTTTGCAGCTGCCTCAAGACCCAGAATCAGTTCTGAGGAGGCATTCATTCCCTTTAAGTTAACTGAACTGCAGTGAATTGGACAACTGTTAAGTGTGAATTTTAAACGTATGTTTTTGATACAAATTCCAGAAATAATGTAAATGAAACTGACTGGAATAACTCACAACACAAAATTCGATGATAAAGAAGAAAAAACTGCAATATAAATACTCCTTAGGCAGATTTAACTTGAAAGAAGCTATAGGGCTGGAATGAGTAGTGCTCTTGCGTTCCCTTTGCCGAAGATCTAGAAAGAATGCTGAGTGTTCATTTTCCCAAAGTGGCATGGAATAACCGAGCCCTGAGTGTGACTGACATACTGGTGGTGTCTGCTGGCTACTAGGACCAGGATGAAGACACATGTCTCATGGTTTTTCCAACAGAACCTCTGCTCTAGCCCTCAGAAAAAGATATGCATCTACGTAAGGATAGTTTGAATGAAACTAAAAATAAATGTACCTTATAAACATAGTTAATAAAATAGTGTGTGTTCTACTTTGTAAGGGAATGACTCATTCCCCCATGCATCCAAGACATGTTTACTGTCAGCTGTTTTGACTGTGCTAGTAACAAGACAACATTGCATGAAAGTGACGTTACTTGTCTGTCCCATCCTAGGCATGCTCAAGGAGGTTTCCTCCCAGCTGAAATAAATTTTGTATCCCTACAAAGTTGGTTTTTAATTCAGGGTCTTAAAAAAGTCACCTTGGCACCCCCTTTGTGCTGAAGAAGGTAGTGTTTTTTTCAAAATCAAGGTTTTCTCCTCTAACAGGACCTCTAGCTGCAGGAGGGAACAGAAATGTGCATGAATGATATGATGGGTTGATGAAAGATTAGAAATGGTGATCAAAAATGAAAGAAATGATGATAGATGTCCTACCTACTAAACCTGCTTGACATGACAAGGCATCCATACAAGAGGGCATTTTTTCAAATTGCTATTCAACCATATACAGTGGAACCCTGATTTTATGTTACCCAGTATTACATTTCCCCACATTATACATTCAATTTCCATGGTCCCAATAGACCAAAATGCTTCTAAATTTTCCTCGATTTTACATTTTCCCACATTTTAAGTTGTTTCACCTTGGTCTCCTGAAAAACGTATAATCGAGGTTCCACTGTAGTTCTCTGTGAGTACCTGATTTTGAGTTTCAGAACCAGGTATCTTATTCTTACTGGATCTGTATATTCTCAGAACCATGTAATCAGTACTGATTGCAAGATTTAACATGAATAAAGTGGGTAAAATTTAAAAATATATATTATTTATTTTCTTTCAATAACATATTTACAAATATGTTAAACAGATCCAGTATTATTAAACACATGTGTAGAAGAAAAGATCCTAATACATTGACTTTCTGCTCAATAACCATGAACTACTTTTGACTGTGATGATTGTATGCATGCAATCAAATTAAAATACTCAAACTTCAATATTCTCAGTTTGAGGAAAATTCTCAATCTTGAAGTTTTGGGTCATAACTGTGTTCATATCTGAAAGGACAACTTAAATTATATTTTTAAATGCTAATAAACTTTTACTTACCCTGTAGGGATTTCTCCAACTACTTGAATCTGGAAATCTCTTTCCAAGTTCCCATACATAGAGGCTAAAGTTCCGATAATAACAGCAATTAACTCGACTGGCAATGGAATTGGTAACTTCTTGCTGATACGTGGCTATATTAAAAGAGATAATGTTTTTAAATTAACAGATTTCATTTTAAGATACTACTACTGACAAGGGAGGTTATCTAAGTGTCCCCCTCAGATTTCAATGAAACTTGGCAGGTGTATACAGAGGCCCAAATGAAGAAATATGTATTTTTTTGTTTCGGCTAAAAAACAGTTTTAGGGGGCAAAACCTCCCCTCTAATGTCAAGATGAGGACAAATTGAAGTGGGGATCTGACCCCTGTGTCCCCCTCTGATTTCCATGAAACTTGGCAGGTGTATAGAGGGGCCCAAAGGAAGAAATACGTGTTTTTTTGTTTTGGCTAAAAAACAGTTTTAGCGGGCAAAACCTCCCCTCTAATATCAAGATGAGGACAAATTGAAGTGGGGATCTGACCCCGAAACCACATAAATCTGGCATAGGAAGAACACGCTCATATAATTGGAACACACACAGCACAGAACTGTAGGATTGTCGGTACCAAACGCAGTGCAATTGTAGAGAGATGCCGAATTCATAGACACCGTTGTTCCCGGATAGGGAAGGGCATAACAATAGATGGACCAGAGCAGGGTAACGGAGCATCAAAATAGCCGCACATGGGAACCATAACCCTATCAAGCATGACCTAGATATCATATAGGTGATATCCATAGCCAAGGACACAAGAGGAGAGTTCCACAGATGAATACACAGCATGTATAAAACATTTATTACCATCAGAAAGTAACACAAAACAACGTTATGGTAACCGATCTGCCAACACAAAGTAAAGACAAGCACCCATGCATCACATTGAAAACCGCCCCCATTGTTGCTTCCACGGTGTCAATGTACATACTCGTCACAGTAATGGTACTCCTAAAAAAATGATTTAAACAAAATGTTCAGTTACACCATGCACATCTGATTACTGCACTGCACCACAAACATCACATATCGGATTACTGTCACCACCAAAACAGAATGCCACCGGATTCTCAAATTGAGGTGGCCTTTCGGGAAGATACCCACTCTTATACCGTGCGTATTGGAAGATGTGTCGAAACCTGGGTGAGGACAACTGGTTATGTGTGAGTGATTGTAGTTTCATAATGTTATTGCGTAGGTGGAGATTAATGTCACTGTGCAGTAACAGGACAAGATCGGAAAACAGTTGCATGAAATTTTTCAAAATCCTAAATCCATACACATCTAATGGTTGGAGAGTGCCAGTCAATCCTTTAGGTATTGTCAACAGAGTAATGTTTTTGTCCCTTGGTGTCACCTCTCGCATAACAATATCACTATATCCACTCCACGAATCCAATAACAGAGCACCAAAATCACCTGTGTTTGGGAAGTACACATCCTTGAGCCAGGTCTTAAAGTGATTTGTTGTCAGTTTCCCCGATGTAGAGGCTGCAATGAACAAATTTGCTGGACGGAACAGTGTTCGGTTGACATAGAGTCCAAAGGTACCTTCAGATTCCTTCAGAACAACGAAGAGAGGAGACAACACCTCTCCCGTGGCCGAAATAATTGGTTGAATGGTGTAGCTGTGTGTTGTGGATGCAACAGATTGCACGATAGTTTCCACTTTCTTCGTTCCCTTAATAGCTAGGGTGTGACCACTGTGTATTTCTAAATTAAAACCACTTTGATCAGAGTTAAACACATTTCCGAGAGTACTGTGCAATACATGATTTAACAGTATCCACAGAAGATGTGCATGAAATGAATTTGGTGACCTTCCGGGAAACGATGTGACGTGCTTTCTTGAATTTCCAAAGCCAAAACCGTGATGCTGTAAACCGAGGAACATCCAATTCAGCTTTAGCTTGCAGACCCAATCTCCGAATATCAATATCATGAATTGGAACCTGTGCTTGCACGGCATCACTAAAGTTTTCTAAAATGTATTTGGAAGCCTGACACAGCTTTTCTTTCCGTGTTTCTCCTGCACGTACCTGCTCTTCCCATCTTCATAGTTGCCGTGTTGAGGTAACCCTCTTATACTGATTTTGCACGGTGGTCAGAGACAAACGTTGCTTCTGTCCACTCCTCCAAAAGTCAACTGCTCTTCGTTTATATCCAATGGATACGGTATGTGGTGAACAATGGTCGGTGTAGTCTTCTTCAGTGTCATCATCTGTATCTTCCGAAGCATGTGCATATGCATCATCTTGCTGGTCAAAGTCCAAGGAAGTAGCAAATTCAACGATGTACGCAGGATCTTCTGTACATCTTTCAATGACGTCCTTCACAATGTCTGCAACATATGCCTCCTCTGCCGTTAAAGGAGATGGGCTACTGGCATTAAATGCCTGTATTAAAAGTGAGACCACTTTCACTACATTCAACATGGTACCTCCATAAAGAACGATTGTCCTTATTTTCTTCTGTGAGCCTTTATATACGGGGTCACACATACGGAATTTGGATTCATGATGTCATATCGTACATACCATCCCACTACAGCACACCTGATAATTGTGTTTAACAGTGGCCTCCTGGCACCATTTCATGTTTCCTTACTCTTATCTCCTCTGCTTGTGAGGTATCTCCTGACAGACTGCCCATAGGTGATACGTAGTGGTGGGTGCATTGCACATGATGATGTGTCAAGCATGTATCGTGTGTTATGTAACGCATTTTGTCACATTGTATGCTCTCGCGTGGCATATTTGCCTTTCTTATTCTCGTCGGTGATAGCTGTGTTTCCCAGTGACATGCACTTCATATCTCAAATGCTCCACTTGTGTACCCGCCAGTTTTTTAACCAAAACAAAAAAACACGTATTTCTTCCTTTGGGCCACTCTATACACCTGCCACGTTTCATGGAAATCGGAAGGGGACACAGGGGTCAGATCCCCACTGCAATTTGTCCTCATCTCGACATTTGAGGGGAGGTTTTGCCCCCTAAAACAGTTTTTTAGCTGAAACAAAAAAATACGTATTTCTTCCTTTGGGCCCCTCTATACACCTGCCAAGTTTCATGAAAATCGGAGGGGGGCACTTAGATAACCTCCCTTGTGAGAAAATATCTATTATATTCACATCGACCAGAAAAATCAAATAGTCGATTATCTTCCTTTCTATAAACATTCCAAACAATAAGATGCAATACTTTAAAATTGAAATCGAATCTCAATAAAAATCAGGAAATCATGATTTTGGTTTTTTTTACTTAATGTCACTTTTCCAACTAATTAATTTAATCATTATTAGAACCCAGATGTTTATATACTTACATATTTTATTCCAGCATATTTACTCACATAAAAACATAAAATATCAATAAATTATACTAATAGGACTCATTATTTTATTCGTTTTACAATTTAAAATGAATGGAACACATGAGAGGGAACGGGATTGCATGGAGGGGGAGAGTAACTGCAGTTACTAGTCTTTGCAGTAGTGTGTATACTGCTTCACTCCGCCCACTCACTCACTCTCTCTCCTTCTTGCACAGCCTTGCTCCAGAGATTCACAGGATTGAGTATAGTAGCAGTAAACTTAGTGAAGGACTGAAATTTCGGAAAGTGGTACTTTGTTAAAGTGAATGTGTGTTTTTATACATATAAACTATTCTCATCATTAAATCCCTCATTACCAATAACTTTTATACATCATATGAACTCACCTTTATTACTTCATTATATATACTTAAAATGACCATTGTTGCTGCTGAAATACCAACTGCCATTGGGTTTGAATATTGGATGTTTTTAAAAATATCAATGTAAGTCTGAAAAAAATAGAAGAAACTCAGAAACAATATGGTTGTTACTTTTAAAAAAATACACATTTAGATATGCAAAATAATACAAATTTTATGCTTTGAAAAAGTCTGATAGTACTGTATTTACTCATGTATAATGTGCACTTTTTCCAAAATTTTTGCCCCCAAAAACTGTAGTGCATATTATGCACGGAATAATTCAGACAGCCAACATGAAACCGTACAGGTAATTCCATAATTTTGGGACACTTGCATTGATTTTTCATGTTTACGGAACCCTATCATGTTATACTATATCGTTGTAAAGCTTGAATCCTGCAGTTTCTGAATATGGAAACAGTATTCCATGCAAGATAATGACACTAATGTAAAATGCTGTTGAAATAAATGACAAAAAATGAAGCAACGTTCTGATTTTTATGGTACTTCGGATGAAAGAAAACATAAGGAAAAATATAATAAAAATTAAAATGTATTATTGGCCAAATAATATGACATACATGGAGTGTGTAAATTCCTTCATGGAAGAAATCTTGTGCTGCTAACTACTATTTGGAAGCTCCTGAATGTGTCTCGTATAAATGTTACATTAGTCACAGAAAGAAAAAGTATATATTTTGAAAAAGGAATGAGCAATTGAATAGGTATGATGTCATTCACTCTTGATCAGCATAGCAACAGATTTACAACCTACAACTAAGAAAGCCATTTCTTGAAACTGGATTGTACTGTGCATTATATATGAGATATAATTTTTTGTCACTTTTACCCATCCAAAACCAGAGTGCGCATTATACACGCAAACGCACTACATGCATAAATACGGTATTTCAACTCTATTCTGGCATTTCACTAATACAATATATACAGTTAAAGGTAAAGTTAAAGTTCCCTGTGCATATAGCACCATGCCATGAAGGTACATTTAGGGTATTTGTGGGGTAGGGCCCAACATATTAGAATTAGAATTAGAAATTCTTTATTCATGGGCGAAGTTCAGCCTGTGGCTGCTCTACCACTTAACCTGCAAAATCTAATACAATAAAACAAACAAAATATAATTACTACTATAACATAAGAATTCCATTACATTTTCACTTCTAAATATTTCAGTAATTAACATTCTAAAAAGATAAAAACAATTTTACTCATTCACACACATCAAAGTAATTATGAATTATAATAAATTAATTATAATTATGCATTCAGTAATTAACACTCTAAAAAGATAAGACAATTTTACTCATTCTCACACATCAAAGTAATTATGAATGATAATGAATGAATTATAATTATGTATTCAGTAATTAACACACTAAAAAGATAAAGACAATTTTACTCATTCACACATCAAAATGATCATCTTGGGTTCAAATCTGCTCATTTTTTTTTGTCTTGATTTCAAAATAAGCATGATGAATCTAGTCATGTGTACTGAGGCTCTGTCCCTGCTCATGTAGAAGTACTTCTGTTACTGCCCTTTTAAAGTTGTTGTATGTTGCACACGAGGTAGCATCTGGTGGCAGCGCATTCCAACAATATGCAGAAGCAGCTTTGAAGGATGACAGAAATATGGATTTTGAGAATCTTTCCAGATGAAGTTTCTTACAGTGTCGAGTCATGTAGTTGTGTATGTCGTGTCTAAATAGGAGTCTGTCGTATAAGTATGTCGGTATTTTTGTTTGCAGAATTTTGAATATTGTGCAGGCCAGATGGAGTTTTCTGCGTCGTGCCATATTCAGCCAATTAACGTCATTTAAGTAAGGCAGTATATGATCCCTTCATTTCAAGCTATATGCAAAACGTATACAAGAATTCTGTACTTTTTGTGCAATTTTAGCATTCTTTTTTTGTTAAATTAACAACATCACAGTAATCGAAAATGGGAAGAACGAGAGCTTGCAATTTAACATCAGACGAAAGTAAGTACGATGATTTATAGTGATCTAAGTATAGCATAAGCTTTTGAACTCTGAGACATTACGTGGTTTTGCCAGTCAAGTTTCTGATTAAATATCACACCTAAGTTCTTAACAGTTGTGCAGTGTGGGACCCTCACATCATTAATATTAATTGATAACCCATTTATTTGAATTTTATTTAAGGCAGCACTAGAACCAATTAATGTAAAGCAGCATTTACAGGGGTTAATTACAAGACCATTATGTTTACACCATTTATATATAGCATCAAGGTCACGGTTCAGGAGACAAATGGCTGGTTTTGCATTTTTGGGATGTACTGGCAACATCAGCTGCGTGTCGTCTGCATAACAATGAAGTGCACTGTGTCGTACATGCAGAGGTAGGTCGGCAGTGAAGAGGGAATATAGAAAAGGGCCTAGAATACTTCCTTGCGCACGCAACCCCTGAAAGTATCATAAGGGGAGTCGATGTAGCTCCTGATGGAAGCATCATGGATTGCACTCACCCAGTAAGGTAAGACTGGAACCATTTTATTGCTCCCGGCGAAAAACCATAGTAACTCATTTTCGAAAGGAGTAGCTGATGAGATACAAGATTAAACGCCTTGGACAAGTCAAGCAACACCAAGACTGCAGCCTTACTTTCGTTTAGTGTTTGTAAAATGTCGTCTGTTACTTTCATGAGCGCCGTTGCGGTGCTGTGGGAAGGTCGGAAACCAGACTGTACTGCAGGCAATATTTGATTTTTGGTAACAAAACTTTCTATCTGCTTGTACACTGCTTTCTCGATAACTTTTGATAACACAGGTAATATACTAATTGGTCGTAAGTCGTTCATGTCTGTCACATGTCATTTCTTCGGTAAGTGCAGGATTCTAGCCTCCTTCCATGCAAGGGGAAAGGTGTTCTTATCTAACGAGAAATTTATCAAGTGGGTCAGAGGTGAAAGAATGTGTGGAAGAATTAGCTTTATCATTTTTAGGTCTATGCCATCTGTGCCACAAGAATTGGAATGGATTTTGGACCCAAGTTGTGCAATTTCTGCTTCTTTGGCGGGCTGAAAGAAGGTGTCGCCATTTTCAGTAAATGAAGTTGTAAGGAAGCATTCGCACTCTTCGAGGATGAGATCGGTTTCTTAGTTCAAGGGACTGGCGCTGTCAATAAAGTGGGCGTTTAACATATGCGGAACATTTAAAAAGTGTGGGACACTCGGCTCCACCTTTCCGTAAATACCACATTTCTTTATCTCTTTCCACATTAATTTCGAATCATGGATGTTTCTATTGATGTGGAATGAGAGGTAGGCTTTCTTCTCCTGTCTTATAACCGACGTGGTCAAATTCCGCAGTTCTTTATAATAATCCCAATGTGACGGATTGTTCGTCAGTTTATATTTTCTGAGAGCATTATCTCTAAGTTTCATTAATAGTTTGGTATTGTCAGTTATCTACGGCACTTTTTTCTTTGTTATTTGTGCAGTACGTATAGGGGCATGCTTATTGAAAATAGTCTTAATACCATTATTAAGAAAGTTTACTTTTTGTCAATACTCTCTAAATGCTTAATATTGTCCCAGTGAAAATTTTTAGCGTCTGTTTCAAAACTCTCCATATCGAACAATGAGTACTTTCTATACGAAATTATTTTGAAATGTTTATTGGGTTTCTCAAGAAGGACCATGATGTAAGTCAAACAATGGTCTGAGGAGGTAAACAGAAGAGGACAAATGAGTGGTGGACTCTATCAAAGCATTCGAAGATTAATATGGAACAGGGATGTATGAATCTATGACATGCAAGAAGGCAATATACAACACATACTATGTGCCAATAATTACATATGGAGCAGAGACTTGAACAATGACAGAGAGAGACAAAAGAAAGATGCAGGCAGTGGAGATTAAATTTTTAAGAAGTACATTGGGGAAGACTAGAAGGGATGCAATAAGGAATGAGGAGATCAGATAGACAGTGGGTGTGGTGAAGCTTCAGGACAGGATAGATCAGGCACAGCTGAGGTGGTTCGGACACATGAAGAGGATGGATGCAGAAAGATTACCAGTAAGAGCTTACAATGCATAAGGAGTGGTGGGAATAAGGCCAAGGGGGAGACCAAGATGTCGATGGAAAGAGCAGATAGTGGAGAGTGTTAGGAGAAGAGAACAAGATTGGAACACATGGAAAGAGAGGAGTGGTGGAAGACCAGGAAAAGATGGAGAGGCTTGACTTCTATGCTGACCCAGCCGAGGCAGGAAACGGCGAAGGATGATGATGAAAAAATTTCTTCCTGGACTCATGCCAACAGGGCCACTAAACAAAGCTGACTCCTGTTCAACTCCTCAGTCCAAATGATTGGTTGATTTGGTGTTTTAAGTCCACTTTATGCACAGTAAGGCTAATCGGGACTGGACCTACAGTTTAAAGTGGAATCCGAACCACTTGTGCCTCCACCGGGTATCGAACCCGGGACCCCTTGATTACAAGGCGACGACGCTACCACTGCGCCATCAGGGAGGCTTCATCAGTCCAAATGAATATTGGGATAGAGCCTTCAGTGAAGACCATGACATCTACTTTCCTTCTGTTCCAATTAACCCAATAGTACAAATAACTAATAACAAATAATTAATTATTCAAGCAAAAAAAATGCAATAATCATAAACAAGTCACAAATGTATATCAAAATATAATTATTTCGTATTGTGTGCATTTTAAAATGTAACAAAATTATATAATGTATACTCACATACACAATTTTTAAGGGTCCATTGTATCTTTTCACTTTAACGCCTAGGAGATTCTTTACTTGTGAAGTTAAGACATGAACAGCAGCTCCAGTTGTAAATCCACTAACCAATGTTTCAGACAACAATACACTTAACACTCCTAATTGTAAAATACCTAATAAACACTGCAAAAGAAGACAAAATGAGTTACTTTTCTTTTGATAAAATGTACAGCTTAGGTGTATATATACACACATGTCTATTAAATATCCCTCCTACTCTCATACAGTGAATAAATAAAATGTGGAGTCAAATGAAACAAATTTTTGGGCTCACTTAATCCTAACTAGGAAAAATACCCATACGTAGGTAAAACTCTGAATCCCAAAAGCTATATTGGCAGCAGTAAATGGGGCCCACAAGAGGGGGCAGAAGGGGAACTTGTTCCCCCTCGAGTTATCTGGAAAAATTTCATAAAATTCGAATAGTGAAAGTGTAGCAATATCTAATAAAAAAAAAGTAAAAGTAAAGTGCTCCCTTGTGCTTTGCACCATGCCATGAAGGCATATAAGGGGTGTGGAGTGAAGACCCCACACTTTCTTGATCACAGCCGAAGGTGGGGCTGATGTGATCAGCACAATGACCCTGGCCACCTTTAACCCCCAGAGTTTCCTCCAGGTGCCCACTTTATATGACGCTGGGTGGGTGCCGGAGTCACTTGAACAGCTGGAAAAAATCCCGGTTCTCCCCTACCGGGGATCACACCCGGGTCTCTCACATGGTAGTCAGATGCCATAATGACTGAGCCATATCTTATTACAAATAATATTGTTTTATGTGACATGCATAAGTTACAGCAATTAACTGCCATGCCCAACAAAATAACAAGAAAATATTTTTACCAGATGTATTGTAACCATGTTGAGTGCCATAACTAAGGATGTGTGGGGCATGATTGGAAAGGGACATTTTATAATCCTGACATTCAGTACTGAAAAATTCATCACTTCCTGATGCTGTAAAATCTTGAATTTTACACACAATTTCCTCCTCAAGTGATTGCTTTTGCACTTCGAGGATAAAAACTGTTAATTTCAGAAATTTCAGACACTTATAGTGCAGAAAAGAGCAAGAATTAACCACTTTTAAACATGATCCTTTGGAATTTCTTGACCATGACAATTCATGCACCATCATTTTGAATTACTTTTTTACAGTACCTCTCGGCACATGAAAGCATGTATCAAGTACCATGAAAGAGAGCAGGTTAAGTGGTCTCTTGTTTGATATTTGGATCATAAAAAAGTACAAAAAGACAAATAACTATTTATAAACAAATTTATCAATGTTTATGGAAAGTAAGCAAGGTGAATCCAGTTTCTATTTAAACAGTGTACTCAATTCTGAACTTGTCAACAATGCCAAGTTATTTTCATATCAATTTCAATTCTGTGATTTGTAAAATAATAAGTATAATGGTGAAATATAAGTTTGTAAGACTGAATGGTAAGATGTGAAATCTTACTCTGCTCCCCCTTGAAAAAAAATCCTGGGGACACCCTTGGCAGCAGTGGTAGTTGTTTCCGTACCTTTCCCATGATTTTCAGCTTTGTGATTCACATAGCAATTCTTAGTATATCACTGTGGCATTGAGTCAGTGATGTCACCATTTCCTTATGGTAGGGTGATCTTTGCCTTCTAGTGAGACAGATTTTAGTGCCCCTAGTAAACACATTGCTGCCTGTAAATGACCATGGTTGGTAAAGCAGTGGTCGGAAGTAGCGTGCTACTTGTAGCTTCGCTACTTGAGCTAGCTACAAAAATTGTAGCGGTAGCTGTAGCGGTGCTACATTTTGAAAATTGTAGCTGTAGCTGTAGCGAAGCTACAAAATTCCTGTAGTTGTAGCGAATTTTGCTACAGCTACATTTCTTCTCTGCATTATGAGGAAACTTTTGAAAGTGACCACAGCGTTAAAACAAATCGACATTAACGCTTACTTTTGGAGGAAGTTCATAAAGACAGTCTATTACATGGAAATACGAATAATCTAGATTATAAATATCCTGATATCGCAGATTATAGGTATCTGCGTAATATATTTCATTAGTATAGAATACATCTAATATCCAGATAACTAAACTGAACTGGCATATATGAATATATTCTGGCTAACAGCTACGTTTTTTTTTAGCTGCATCGCTATTTTGGAGAGAAACGCCTCGTTTGCGGCAACCCTAAAACAAAGGCCTCATTTGCACCACCCCAGGAACAAATCCTGTTGATATCCATGGTGTAAGAGGCAGGTAAATGTCATTAATCTCTGTGTAAAACACAACTTGCAGCGCAAAAACTAGCAATTCAGTCTCCACTACAATGACAAAGCAATACTGCCAGCAATCAATGGTTCAGCATTAATCATTGTTATCATATAGGATCTCACCAGCAAGAAATTATTGTTACAAGAATGATAGAAATGCACTTTTTGGAATTACAATTATTTTCGATATAATATTTTTTCAGAAATTTTAAAATTGCAATACGTTTACAACACGAGTTTACACACTACTTTCCTCAATATATTTTATGATATTTTAAAAAGTATGTACGAGATATTGACTTTTCTTCAGAAACTATAATTTTCTTTAGTTAATATACAGTTTCCAAATGTATGTAATTCTTCTACTTTTACGTCGCTTTTCTGTACCTTTTGCTAATCATGGCAATGAGGATGAATGGTTTATTTTGTTATTAGAGTCTCTTTCTGCCACTTTTGGCTAATTGTGAGAATCAGGAAGAATGGTGAATGATGATGATGAGCAGTGTGGGGAATGGAGGAGCAGGAGAATCCATCCTCCCAACTAGGCGTCTTTCCTAGTTTTTGTTTTGAGTCCACTTTATGCACAGAGACGAGCTAATCCAGACGGGATCTGAACCACTAGTGCCTCCGCCAGGTCTCTAACCTGGGACCCTTTGATTACAAGATGACAAAGTTTCCACTGTGCCTTCAGGGAAGCATTCCCAACAGGAAACTTACATAAAGCATATCTCCACCTGTCGCTCATTTAGCTATACCAAAGAAGCACCCCCCCAGCTATCTGCAAAGTTAGAGCAAACATCTAACAAATTACGCTCATATAATGATCTACGATCGTATTTTCCAGTAAGTACAACTATCATACTAGGGGCTTCTTTTGAATATCCATGTGGTTGTTTCAATATTTTTCTTTATTTGTATATGCAGAAGTAGCGCAAAAGTAGCGAAGTAGCGAGTAGCGCACATGAGTAGCGTAGCGAGCTACTTTTTAGTAAATGTAGTTGTAGCTGTAGCGAAGCTACATTTTTGGATAAGTAGCGGTAGCTGTAGCGAAGCTACTTTTAAAATGTAGCATTCTGATCACTGGTTAAAAGCATGTGCTTGTATTTGCCCGTAAACGACTATGGTCGTTTAGCTGCGGTGTCCTTTTTTTTTTCAGGTCTTTTGGGCATTTTCTTCCCCGCGTTGATAGGCAAATGAAAAGGAGTGCACCACGTGACTTTGGGGAGAGGTCCAATGTGGTACCTGAGAGCATGTCCAGAGCACCAAATTGTCACGGGCTCCAGGGGGTCCAACACATTTGGATCCTTGGAGGACCAACGGGGGTTCATCGGTAGGGTACACCAGCAGAAACCCTCAAAGAGGTCAAGTTCCTATCTGCCTGACTGAAAAAGTCGACAAGAAAGAGCCATTTGTAGCCTCCGGGGAGCCATTTTGAAAAACTCTAAAATTTAAGATGGAGGTCACATTTTTTTTAGGAAGGTTTGGATTCAGAAAATGCCTGGGCTGGCCATTTAAATGCCCTCCCAAAGTTGGCTGTGAATTGTGTTAAAAGGTTTATACTATGCATGTAAAAAATAACAAAAACCGTTCTAATGTTAACTGCATACAAAGGTGAATGAAACTAAATGATTGGAAAGGAAAATGTTAGTTGAAAATGCAAAACATTAGAAATAACTACAGATCAGAGTGAGTACAGTATAAAATTTTACCTGCCACATTCCAACAGTAAAGCACACGGCTGCTGCCACTTGGATCGGAGTAAGAGATTCAGATAGATTGTCAGGTACTATTACTGAATGACTACTATTTAAGCTACTGTTCCTGGCCAATTCTGTGCTTGCTTCACTGGTCGAGTACAACATAACAGATTTGCTAGTCATCATGCACACCACAGCAAAGGTTCCTAGGGAAAAATAAGAGCAATATGCATTTACCAGAAATTTACTCTAACATGGGTGGATTAAGGAAGATAAAGAAATGGGTATATCCCCTTCTCCCTCCCAAATACATATGAAACAAACAATTTACCCACAATCTACCTTAACCCTAGCACTCCCATGCTACTATCTGAAATATTACTTTCTCAATAAGGGGACACCTCGATCAACTTGTACAACCTATACATTTTCTTAAATATTGCACAAGACAACTCTCTCTCTCTATCCAAGTATATTTTAGTTATTTGTAATTTGTTTTTTTTTTTAGGTTTCAAGATAAACATATTTTGATTTTTGTTATTTAGCGTCACTTATTAGCTGCTTTTGGCTAATTGTGATGATGAGGATGAGTGATGATATGATGAAAACTCACAAACATCACCCACACCCATGTTGGGATTCAAACTCGGGACCCTTGGCATCATAGGGTTGTGTTAACCACTCTGCCACAGGGGACGGCTAAACTAAGATTATTTAAAAAGCCAATGAAGTAATGCAAAAATGATACTACTTTATTAAGTTTTAATACTTCCAATGCTAATATTTATACCTAACATGATGTTCTAATTAAACATTATCATCAAATTTATAGAGGAACATAGAATTTACATAGCAGAAAATATAGTACTCCCAAGCAAGGGGTGGGCTCCTAGAGTCCACAAATGTTAGGTGGGAGAACAGCGTACGCTGAACCTCGCCCGCTCAATAAAGATATATTATTATTATTATTATTATATAAAGGAAACATGATTTTTCTATTTTTTCTATATTTTTTTTAACTTATTGGAAATTTTATTCTTGAACTTGGAGCATGTCATTAAGAACAATTATGAATGCTTACCATGAAGTAATTGTGAACATAAATTCACTTTTCTAGCAAGAAATAGTATCCATGAATTGGAAACACATATAAAAGTAGCTACTTTATTCCTCTTAACTGAGCTAGTTACTCATTCTAAAACGTAACTGGTTTGCTGTTAATGTTACTAGAAAAAAGCAACTGCTATTTCCAATGATTAATTGATTTTGTTCGTCTTTTTTACTTTCCTTCTCTGCCACTTTTGACTAATCATGAAGATGAGGATGAGTGATGATGATGAAATTGATGAAAGGACACTCACAAAGAACACCCATGCCCAGGCCAGGGTTCGAACCCAGGACTCATGGCACCGTAGTGTGCTGTGCTAACCACTCTGTCACGGAGGTTGGCCAACTGCTATTTCCAAATGCTTATGATCATCACATACAAGCAATGAACCTAGTGAGCAAGAGATAAAATAAAAGTCATCCACCTTCCACAAGAGAATGTCATTAATTAATCAGTAATTCACAACAGGAACAACTACTTAATAATAAACACAAGAAAGGAGGCTGGCAAGTGAAAATGGAATGGGATAGGATTGAATTTCAAATTCTTTATACAAGAAAGTAGTGATCATATCTAGAGCTGAGCCAATACCACTTTGAACTGATGCTCTTACCAATTTCCACAGATACCGATAGCAATACTTGAAAATTGCAATACTTAAAATATGTTCAAAATATTGTTCAATATTGGTGTGTAAATAATCTCCAATTATATGCATGAATTTACCAAGAAATTCATTGCATCAGAATATTAAAATATATTTTATGTAATCAAAAAATAAATTTTCTTGTGCAAAATTTATGCAAATAAAAACAAAGTTTGAATTTTGCACAATTTCGAGGATAATTAATCTGTGAAAGTGTTGCGTGGTATTTTTTCAGACCCCATGGAAGATCAGTATGTCAGAAAAGTATCAGCTGGTATCAGTAGATGAATTCAAACTGATACTTTCTGATACCGATACATCGGCTCAGCCCTAATCATATCTAATTTGTACACACAATTATCAAACAGAGCAACTCTCACATTGCCCAACCACTGTGTCACATAGCAAATCTGTCACTCTCAACAGAATTATTTCCAGATAAAATGAACAAAGCCAAGATAAAACCCATACATAAGAAGGGTGATAAACAAAGCACAGAAAATTACAGACCAGTTTCATTGCCCTCGCCATTCTCAAAAATTCTTGAAACTGTCATGTATAATCAAATCACATCATTTCTTAGCAAATACCATATCATCAACACATCTAATACCATGTCATAAACACATCTCAACATGGATTTTGTAGAGGAAAATCAACGGTCTCAGCTATATTTGAATACCTATTCAAATAAAAATATATAAATAACTTACGTGAGTAAGTAGGAATGTTTCAGAATGACGTTTCGGAAGTCTGTACTACTTCCTTCATCAGGTAATAAAATAGAAAACTTTAGGTGCCAAACATGGTACCGCATTGTTAAATCGTAAGTTGAGGATTCAGGTTGAAGATAGAGAAGGTAAAAAAAATTATGGTGACAGTATAAAAACTCCGATGGAATGTTTTGCTGGTTAAAAATTCCCTGTTAAAAACAAAAACCACAACTAAAACAAATAAAAATCGAAGACCTATTACAGTCCACTGGTGACTTCTGTCAGTGTTGGGTAGAACACGGACTGTGAGCGCTCCTATCCTGCTTGGAAGGTGAAATTTCACCTCCAGCGTTCCCCTCTGACGATCGTATACATCACCATTCCAAGGTGAACTCCCTCTCTTCTTCGACAGCCTTCACAACCTCAGGAGTGACATGAAAACCCATTTTAGTGTCGGTATTTACCTCTTTATCCCACTTTTTGAGAAAAGCGATCCACCCTTCCTCCAGATTACCATCATGTCTGTTAAGCTTATTCCTTTTTCCTGTGCATATAAAGGCAGCTTCATAAATGTTCCTGTTCAATTTATTCTCCTCTTTCCTAATTACTTCCCTTTTTATAATCCTATGTCCACTCATTATGATATGTTCGGATAGGCCTGTTTGAGGTACCCCTTCCTTAATACCTTTATCATGTTTGTCCCATCTAGTGTGCATGTTTCTCCCTGTCTGCCCTATATATTCATTCCCGCATTCACATTCGATCAGGTATACCCCTTTTTGTTCTTCTGGGTTATCCTTGTTCCCCCCTTTTTGTACCCGGTAAAATTCTTTTCAATATTTCTTGGGGCCTTCATCCCGCATTTTAAGCTGTATTTTCTCATTGTTTTTGCGATCTTTTCGGAAACCCCCTTAAAATAGGGGATTCCGACAAAATGTCCTTTATTACATTCTTCATTATCATCTTTTTCTTTTTGATTATTATTTTCATTCACGATAATCTTTGTCACTTTCCTAGCCATCCTATCTAATTCTCAGATATTATATCCATCATGTATATCCATGACAAACCGTGAAAGTGAACAAATACTCGACCTCAGGACCGACTAATGTGTGAATAATTAATCTGTGTAAGTCACATAAAGCGGCTCTATATACATGGCCTACCCAGCCTCAAAACAAATGGTACCTGGGGGGAGGGGTAAAGGCAGCCAAAGCATGGTGCTGATCACATCACCTCCAAGATGGCAGACATCAAAATATGTGGGGCCCTACCCCCACATACCCTAAATATGTCTTCATGGCACAGTGGCATGCACAGGGAACTTTAACTTTACCTTTACGTGTGTATATTGTATTCATTTCTGTACCCCTGAATAACTACGTTTATTTCTTGCATATGTATATAGGAACCCTCTACTATGTCAGTAGATGAAGGCCCCCTAAAGGCTTACTTGTCTCTGGCCCCCCACGCACTTCAGGGTTTTGCAGCTTGTAGATCCGGCACTGAATGTGTCGTGATCCTGTAGAAGCAATTCAATCGTGCGTAATTGATATATTAAATGGTAGTCACTACAATTCATTTGCGAAATCACTCTTTTCCTAGTCTTTGTGTACGTTGCACCACATCACCAATATGTAATATGTATGCAGATGGGCGGATTTATTTGGATTTTTCATTGAACGAAGGTGGTGCAGTTGAAAGTTGTGTTCAACTCTCCTGGTGATGGGTGAATCTTGTGTATCACTTCTAGGGATTCTGTTCTAGAAATCTCAGGTATCTCTTGGAGGCTCAGGATAAATTGATTATTGTGAAGGTAAGAAGAAGCTTATTTGTTGTTTCAAGTAAGCCACAGGAAGATTATCATGGAAGGATAAGTGCTTATGCTGGTTATATAACAACAAGAAATCTTAATCATCTTTTTGAGATACTGGTAATGTGCTAATTGCTCACAATCGAATATCAACTAAAGGTACTGATTTTTAATCTTTTAATCTTTAGTTGACATCTTTTTGAGATTGGAAATTATCGGAAAATCATTATTTGGTATTGTGCTCATGCTGTTTGCGGTGGCTCAGTTGGTAACGCATCTGACTAACATACTAAAGGTCTGGGGTTTGATCCCCAGCCGGTTCAAATCCGGGAACTTTTCTAACGTGGGAAGCGGCCCAGGCACCCACCCAGCGTCCAATAACATGGGTACCTGGGGGAAACCCTGGGAGGTAAAGGCAGTCAGGGGCGTGATGCTATCACATCACCCCCACTCACGACCGGATCAAGAAAGTGTGGGGCATTACCCCCACACCCCCTATACGCGTTCATGGCATGGTGCTAAGCACAGGGGAGCACTTTACCTTTTACCTTTACCTGTTTATGAAATAAGGCACAGATGATACAATGATCATTAGCATTACTCTTAATAGGGTGTAGTCAAGTCAGGCGTCGAGCAAACAGGCATAGACTATTGAATTTGAGAAAGAATATTAAAGAATGCAGGCAAAGTGATCATATAAAACCTGCTTTGAATGTCATAATTGGTGTTGTTTTGAAGTCACCTGGCCAGGGTTATATAAAAGTTGTTTGTTCGACGATCTTCATTTAAAAGTAATTTTCAGGATAATTAAATAATATTTCATCTATAAATTACGAATCTAGTCGCAAGTGATTCTCAGCTGTAGTAAAATTAGGAAAATGCTGTTTTGTTGCATAGATATTAAGGAAATTTCAATTTTTACTATTCCATTACATATGTAGACGGTGTTTTTAAATGTCTTGCAGCATTATAATTTGCTCCGTACCATGAACAAAGATTACATTATACTTTCTTTATTCCAAAGAGAAAATGTGTTCTTTAATAAATTTGCTACCATCTATAATAGCGTATTAATTCAATTTCTTTCGGATAAGATGATGTGGGGATCACCTGCCTGCCAGGGATGCCCGTGATGATTTTTGTAATGTATAAAAACATGAATAAAGTTAGCCCCAGCTAACCCACCAAGTTGACGGGCAAAACTACGCCTATGCATATCGTAGTACAGAGTGAATGATGCCATAGTGTAGTGTTTTTGCTGCTTCTAGATTTACTAATATCTAAGCCTGCAATAATATATGTATATATGTATTTTTTCTCCACAACTTTTGCAAATTCAGATCTTATTAAAAATAAAATAGGTATTGTCAAACATATACATTATACTATAATGATATTGAGGCACCTCAATGTGTATCAGATTCTCCAAACGTGGTCTGGTTACTGTTATAAGGTTACATTTACATTGCAGTGTTCCATTACATTATGTTGTACCCAATGACATATATTCCACAGTTACCATGCATTGTACTGGCAACATATTATTGTATTATAATTTTACTATATTTCACTGTAACCATAAACTGTATTTCATTGTTTATTATACTGCATTGTTTATGATATTGTAAACAAACTGACATATCTGATATCACTGCATGTATATGCAAATAAGTGATTCATGGATGAAATAAATCTTATCTCATCTTACCTTATTGCATGGCAAATTCCATATAAAAAGCTGCAAAAAATTTAAATATAAAGTTGAAACTTACCCATGGACACGTGTCTTGATGTTCCCATGAAAGCATATATAATGACAGGAAAAAATGCCATGTATATTCCCACTATGGGTGGAACTCCTCCTAATAAGGCATAAGCCATACCTACAAAGACAATAACACATTGTGTATATACACAATCTTATAACACAAACACACATGTACACAGAGATTATATCCTATAAACACACCAGTGGAATATGCTGCATTCAAAACATGGGCTATCTCACCCTTCTGTAGTGTTACAATCGATAAAATATCTGTCTGTATGCATTTACTCAACTGTTACAAGAGCTATCTATGTTGGAAGTTGGACACACTGTTAAGCTTTTACGAGGAGATGACAATACTTGAGTATAACCACACATGTGTTACGCAGCCATAAAGCTTGAAATAAGCCAGGTTGCCAACTCCTGAACCATGACAGTCTTATTAAAATGAACAATTTTATGCATATTTCATAACCGATTTTCTTCTGTGTTGTATTCCTGGGCTTTGGGCTTTGCAGATAGTTTAGAATATATGCTCCTGACACACTCATAGTTGTTTTGTTTTTTTCAGAGTTGTAGTAGAATTTGATGGGAAACCACACTAGCATGCCAGAGGCCTATCAAGTATCCGAACATTGTTCACAAAGCAAAGTTTTTGTTAATTGATCAACCAACAATGACATGCATGCCTTTTTCAGAACGAAAGATTGCAGCTTAACAAAGGAAGTTATGTGACTTTTGGATTTTTCATGTTTGGCACAAGTGTTGCAAAGATTACAGTCACGCGTCCATACATTCTTTTCAGCCCCGAAAAGTAAGCACGGCGAACAAAAATGCAAAGCTTATTAACACTTATACTTCCTGTCAACCATGGTGTTTTGTCATAATTTGCTTGCGAAAATGCCTCACATATTCCCGATTTTGTCTTTGTGTGTAGAAATAAGTTCAAGCGATGACACTGGCCTACCTGTATTAACAATTTGCAACTTCTCCTGAAAAGATCTTGTTCCAAAAGGTTTCACCAGCAAATCTTGTATCACATCCATTACCCTTTAACACAGCACTATCACGACAAACACTAACACCTAAATAAATAATAAACACGAAGCACAGCACGAAGCCAACGACTACACGCATTCAGTTTCACGCGCCAAACTTCTGTTGTTGTGTTCCTGGCTCAGAATGAAATTCCCTATGAATAATAAAAAAAATCCCTTTCCGAGCTCGAATTGACAGGTTTTTAAAAGTTCGAATCATTGCAGGTCAGAGTCAGAATTTTAATTCGGGATGAGGATCATCCCTTATTATCAGCCGCCACATAAATTTGAAACAGTGGGGTTAGAAGTCCTGAAGATGAATCTCAGATTATTAGAACGTATTAAGCAAAGTGTTTAATCCTGCTAATGAAGTAAAATGAATTACCACTATACACTTTTTAAATTAGATATTTGTAGGATTTCGGGGAGGGGGGTTTCCCTTTAAAAAAATATTCAGTTCCGTGAGATAAGTATTCTCGCTGCTTTTGAAGATTAGAGAGGAGAAACAATCACTATTTTTGTAAATACAAGGATGGGGGGAGTCAGCAAATAGGTGCTTTAATTGCTTAAGCCTTGAATTTTAATTCAGTTTGCTTCATCTTCAATATTTAAGCTTTTCCCTTTTGATAAATTTATGTTCAAGTAACAGAAATCAGCAAGACAGAAGCAAATGTAAAGTGAAAATTAGCGTAGAATTGGTTTGCCCATGTTATTCAGTTTTCCTGTTCTTCGCACTCTACCGGGTATGTTTTCCCTAGTTGAGCGGAGGGAACGGAAAAGGCTCTCAAGGTTGAGAGTGCGACCGGTGGACTCTCACAAGAAGGAGCTTACCCTGGGCACGGAATCACCGCGCCTGAAAAGCAGTGTTTCCTCCCCCTCTTTCCTTTCTCCTCCCTCCTCGCCAAGGGTTGTAAGGAAAGCGGGAGGAATGACGTCAGGGTGAGATTCCCTGAAGTCATTCCACCGGCTGGAGAAAGGTTCCCGGACATTCGGTGGCAAACGATTGGAAGTATTCGCGCGCTGGAAGCAAGGAAATGTATGCATCGAAATTGGTTTGGAAGAATATTGCGAGGAAATGTATATATATGTATATATATATATATATATATATATTAAAAAAAAGAAATACAGCCGGGTCATCTGCGATTACCTAGATGACCCAGAGTATACGCCGCTGGGCATAATTATTTGTAGACAGAAGAGAAATGGTAAATGGTCAATGCACACAAGTGTTCAGGTACTTTATTTCTCCAGTTGCATTGAATGTTCTTGCATAAATCACTTTCTAGCTTTGCATTACATACTTTTTCTTTCATCCAGACAGAAAGAGGGCAGTTTTCGGATTGCATGAGATTTGTTGGTATGGTATGAACATGAATTTCTCTATGAAAGGTGAGCAGGTTTATCAGAATCATTAAACATATTCTAAACATTACAGATTGTCTAAACAAATTCTAGCTTAATACGTTAAATTCCAATAACATAATGAACAACGAACTTACCTGTATGTGTGCAACATGCATTTGTTGCTATATTTGTTAAATGCAATATAATTGGTGAAGATCCCAGTTACTTACCCAAAATTTTAATTAATTAATGAGTGTTAGTGTATTCAATACATTTCACCCGCAAAAGGAATTATTTTTCCTACATACAATGTAAAACCTCCTCCCATCTAATAGCATACAACTTCACACACCTATGTTATTTAATGCATTATGAATAACTTTTACAAAGAACACTGCAGTAAAAGAGAATTGTCATATACAGGATTGTTTATCACATTAAACATAGGAAATCTCTATTCCTTAAAGAAAAACTCAATTACAGTAGAGTTAAAACATCTAAAATGAGATTTCTTACCTTGTGGAATATGCATAATAGCAACTGTAATACCAGAGACAAGATCAGGCACGAAATCTTTCTTCCATGAGTATTTTGGTAGCCAATCTAATACTGGGAGTAATGAAAATAATGTATTCTTTACAGAACACTGGCATTTGGACTTCACGAGTTGTTCCTTGAAACCTGGAAAGCAAACAATTCAATAACTATTCTTCCTTCATTCTGTCCAAATTTAGCAAATAATTTTACATCAATATGTACTAAACTAAACATTACATTGTGTACAGTTACTTTTGAAATAATAATGTGAACTAAATTATTTTAATCAGT